>NW_024426774.1:68749211-68826143 GCF_017311325.1 Ursus maritimus
AGAGAGAGGGGAAAGAAAGAGAAAGAGAGAGGAGAAAGAGAGAAAGAGAGAGAGGAGAAAGAGAGAAAGAGAGAGAGGAGAAAGAGAGAAAGAGAGAGGAGAAAGAGAGAAAGAGAGAGGAGAAAGAGAGAAAGAGAGAGGAGAAAGAGAGAAAGAGAGAGAGGAGAGAGAGAGGGGAAAGAAAGAGAAAGAGAGAGGAGAAAGAGAGAAAGAGAGAGGAGAAAGAGAGAAAGAGAGAGGAGAAAGAGAGAAAGAGAGAGAGGAGAAAGAGAGAAGGAGAGAGAGGAGAAAGAGAGAAGGAGAGAGAGGAGAAAGAGAGAAGGAGAGAGAGGAGAAAGAGAGAAGGAGAGAGAGGAGAAAGAGAGAAGGAGAGAGAGGAGAAAGAGAGAAGGAGAGAGAGGAGAAAGAGAGAAGGAGAGAGAGGAGAAAGAGAGAAGGAGAGAGAGGAGAAAGAGAGAAGGAGAGAGAGGAGAAAGAGAGAAGGAGAGAGAGGAGAAAGAGAGAAGGAGAGAGAGGAGAAAGAGAGAAGGAGAGAGAGGAGAAAGAGAGAAGGAGAGAGAGGAGAAAGAGAGAAGGAGAGAGAGGAGAAAGAGAGAAGGAGAGAGAGGAGAAAGAGAGAAGGAGAGAGAGGAGAAAGAGAGAAGGAGAGAGAGGAGAAAGAGAGAAGGAGAGAGAGGAGAAAGAGAGAAGGAGAGAGAGGAGAAAGAGAGAAGGAGAGAGAGGAGAAAGAGAGAAGGAGAGAGAGGAGAAAGAGAGAAGGAGAGAGAGGAGAAAGAGGGGAGGAGAAAGAGGAGAAAGAGGAGAAAGAGAAGAAAGAGAAGAAAGAGAAGAAAGAGAGAAAGAGAGAGAGGAGAAAGAGAGAAAGAGAGAAAGAGAGAGAGGAGAAAGAGAGAAAGAGAGAGAGGAGAAAGAGAGAAAGAGAGAGAGGAGAAAGAGAGAAAGAGAGAGAGGAGAAAGAGAGAAAGAGAGAGAGGAGAAAGAGAGAAAGAGAGAGAGGAGAAAGAGAGAAAGAGAGAGAGGAGAAAGAGAGAAAGAGAGGAGAAAGAGAGAAAGAGAGAGAGGAGAAAGAGAGAAAGAGAGAGAGGAGAAAGAGAGAAAGAGAGAGAGAGAGAGGAGAAAGAGAGAAGGAGAGAGAAGGAGAGAGAAGGAGAAAGAGAGACGGAGAGGGGAGAGACGGAGAGGGGAGAGACGGAGAGGGGAGAGACGGAGAGGGGAGAGAGGGAGAGGGGAGAGAGGGAGAGGGGAGAGAGGGAGGGGGGAGAGAGGGAGAGGGGAGAGAGGGAGAGGGGAGAGAGGGAGAGGGGAGAGAGGGAGAGGGGAGAGAGGGAGAGGGGAGAGAGGGAGAGGGGAGAGAGGGAGAGGGGAGAGAGGGAGAGGGGAGAGAGGGAGAGGGGAGAGAGGGAGAGGGGAGAGAGGGAGAGGGGAGAGAGGGAGAGGGGAGAGAGGGAGAGGGGAGAGAGGGAGAGGGGAGAGAGGGAGAGGGGAGAGAGGGAGAGGGGAGAGAGGGAGAGGGGAGAGAGGGAGAGGGGAGAGAGGGAGAGGGGAGAGAGGGAGAGGGGAGAGAGGGAGAGGGGAGAGAGGGAGAGGGGAGAGAGGGAGAGGGGAGAGAGGGAGAGGGGAGAGAGGGAGAGGGGAGAGAGGGAGAGGGGAGAGAGGGAGAGGGGAGAGAGGGAGAGGGGAGAGAGGGAGAGGGGAGAGAGGGAGAGGGGAGAGAGGGAGAGGGGAGAGAGGGAGAGGGGAGAGAGGGAGAGGGGAGAGAGGGAGAGGGGAGAGAGGGAGAGGGGAGAGAGGGAGAGGGGAGAGAGGGAGAGGGGAGAGAGGGAGAGGGGAGAGAGGGAGAGGGGAGAGAGGGAGAGGGGAGAGAGGGAGAGGGGAGAGAGGGAGAGGGGAGAGAGAGAGAGGGGAGAGAGAGACGAGAGAGAGAGGAGAGAGAGAGGAGAGAGAGAGGAGAGAGAGAGGAGAGAGAGGGGGGAAAGAGAGAGGAGAGAGAAAGCGAGAGAGGGGAAAGAGAGAGGAGAGAGAAAGAGAGAGGGGAAAGAGAGAAGGGAGAGAGAGAGAGGGGAGGGAGAGAGAGGAGGGAGAGGAGGGAGAGGAGAGAGAGGAGAGAGAGGAGAGAGAGGAGAGAGAGGAGAGAGAGGAGAAAGAGAGAGGAGAAAGAGAGAGGAGAAAGAGAGAGGAGAAAGAGAGAGGAGAAAGAGAGAGGAGAAAGAGAGAGGAGAAAGAGAGAGGAGAAAGAGAGAGAGGAGAAAGAGAGAGAGGAGAAAGAGAGAGGAGAAAGAGAGAGGAGAAAGAGAGAGGAGAAAGAGAGAGGAGAAAGAGAGAGGAGAAAGAGAGAGGAGAAAGAGAGAGGAGAAAGAGAGAGGAGAAAGAGAGAGGAGAAAGAGAGAGGAGAAAGAGAGAGGAGAAAGAGAGAGGAGAAAGAGAGAGGAGAAAGAGAGAGGAGAAAGAGAGAGGAGAAAGAGAGAGGAGAAAGAGAGAGGAGAAAGAGAGAGGAGAAAGAGAGAGGAGAAAGAGAGAGGAGAAAGAGAGAGGAGAAAGAGAGAGGAGAAAGAGAGAGGAGAAAGAGAGAGGAGAAAGAGAGAGAGGAGAAAGAGAGAGAGGAGAAAGAGAGAGGAGAAAGAGAGAGAGGAGAAAGAGAGAAAGAAAGAAAAAGAAAGAAAAGAAAAAGAAAGAAAAAGAAAGAAGAGAGAGAGAAAGAGAAAGAAAGAGAAAAAGAGAGAAAGAAAAAGAGAAAAAAAGAGAGAAGAGAGAAGAAAGAGAGAGAAAAAGAGAGAGAAAGAGAGAGAAAGAAAAAAAGAGGAAAAAGAAAGATCAAATTGGCCAGTCCTTCATCATGGCCCTCTGACCTCCAGAACTGAGAAACTAATTCTGTTACGTCACCCAGCCTATGGTATTTTGTTTCAGCAGCTGAGCAGACTAATACACCTGCCAATCTGGACAAGTATGTTGTCGCCGGATCATCTGCAAACAAAATCCTCCCTTGGTGGGATTTGCATTTTCAGAGAGAGCACTTCAAGACCCACAGGTCTTCAGTAACCAAGAAGTTTGAGCACTAATGGTGAAATTCCAGGCACCGTGACAGACCTTGCAGGGAGTAATGTGTAGTAAATGGACCGGTAATTTCGGATGGGGACAGCTCAGAGAACTTTAAGTGCCCAGCTAAGAAGTGCAGGATTTATTTCAGACGATGAGGAGTCACTGGAAGTTTGTGAGAAGGAGCTATCATGACCGAAGCTTTCCCTCACCGAGATAACTCTGCCAGCAGGGCAAAGGATTTTTATTATTACTATTAATTTCAGTGACTTCTATAATAGCCAGCATTGATTGAGCACTTACTCTTTGCCAAGCACTCTATATGCATTATCTCTATTTAATTAAGTGGGAGGAAATTTTGAGAAAGACTTTGAAATTCACCAAAAAGATTGCGTATTTCTTCCCCACTAGAAAACTAGGCATGATCTGGGTTATAATTTTTTTGAGCTATTCTAAAACTTTGTAAAACATAGAAAACTGGTAACAAAGCAAATAAGTTTATCAGTTGAAATGCAAATGAAATGTGCCCAGTGGAATGCAATTGGCTATTGCCTTTTGGATCAACTCAGTTTGCACCTATGTTTGAATTCATTTGGGCATTCCTTATTGCCTCTGTGTGTGGTTCTTTGAATTCTCCCTTACTCCAGGTCTATCATCTTACTGGTTCCCTTGTTAATTAATGAGTTACATAAAATCTTTGACACATTCATTTTATATTCATATGTCCTAACTTTACCTTTCAACAACTCTCAGAATTTTATGAAATTGGTACTATCATCATCTCCCAGCTTACGGATAAAGAAACCAAGGCTTCAAAAAGGAAGGTGACCTGCCAAGGTCACCCAGTGACCCTAGAACTAGGATTGGGATGGAATCCTACTTGCCTTGGAACACCAGCAGATCACCACCTTCATACCTGAGCCCTGCAGCTGGTCTCTCAAGTCCTCCCCATCACCTCTCTGCCTAGTGAGAATTCCCCTGTAGCACCGTATCGGTCTACTGTTCACAGCATTCCCATCACTGTCTGAGCCATCTGACCAAAGTATCGCTGTAGACCAGTAGTGGCAATAGAATGGCAAGAACTGATGGTCTGTGACTGGTATTTGGAGACACAGTCTCCATCTTTTCTGCATATCCTGTCAGGCACCACCTTTCGGGCATATATAGGTGGCAGTGGCTATGCAACAGGGGGAATGAACAGCAGAGGTGACCATCTGCTAACAGACGAACACTGTCCACCACCACGAACCGAGGCTCTGCTTCTCTGCTTCTAATAATGGCACTGGAAGTTTTAAAGACATTGTTCCTGATGGTGATTCGTCATCGCAGACTTCCACGTAGCCCTAGTACCATAGATTTGTAAAAGTACAGTCAGCCTTCCAAAATGAAATCATGATTACAATGACAATTTCTGGAAAGTGTTTAATACTGTAGGTTTTAAGCCCTTTCCTATCTATTACTATGAAATAGCCTTGGGAAATAGGCCAAATTTATATTAAGAAGAAATTAGGTTTTGGAGAGGTGAAGTGTGTTGCCCAAATTCTGCCAGTAAAATAAGGCAAAAACTCGATGTTCTCCTTAATTCAGATGATGTCTCTCTTCACCACCCTAGACCGCCCCTCTTCCATCCTATCGTCCTCCCCCTCACACACACATGAACACCCATACACAACGTTAACCCTGGCCTGTCTCAGCAGGTCAGTATCCACAACCTCTCAGCTGTCGCCTCTACCTCCCACATTCCCACCCCTAACGCTCAATCCTACTGCTCTAGGCTAATTCCTCCTCCTCCTCTGGGACTTACATGTCCCTTCCTTCGCTGTCCTGACTAGATTCATTGTCCCCTTTCAGTTGTTCCCATGGTGTCCTACACTTCCACCATGAGAGTATCTGTCACACTAATAAATCATGAGCTCTGTAAAGGCAAACACGGCACACGCAAGACGATCAGTCGATGCCTACTGAGTACTGAAAATAGCCCAGATGTTGCCTCAGAACAGGTACAACCTCAGCCCTGACCCAGGTCTTCTCCTTGGAAATGCACATGGAAGCCAACAGCTGGTCTGGAACATGGCTTTTAGTGAGACCGAGCCCACGAGTCTTCTGAATTTCCAACAAGCCGTGTTTTCTAAAAGAAGCTGAGATGTGCCCCCTCAGGACCAGCATTTCCTGAGGCTCAAATATATTCCCAAAGGGCAAATTAAGCTCTTCGGAAAGCGGTTTTTCCAAATTGCAGCCACCTCAGAAGCCACTTAAGCCTTCAGGAAGTCAGAAGACCGTGTCACTAGTGAAATGGGAGGAGTCAGACCTCCTGCCTTGGCTCGGAGGGACCATATATTTGACCTGAATTCTCTCTCCCACCTCTGAGATCTGGCTTCTGACTCTCCAATCACCCCCAAGTCTTTAGTAAAAATAGCTAATAGTATTGAACTCTTCCTAGGTGCAAGACACATCCTAGGTTCTCAGCACTTGAGATGAACCAAATCATTAAATCCTCACAACAATCTTATGAGGTAGGCACTATTATCATCTCACTTTTACAGATATGGAAACTGGGGCAAAACCTACCAAGGTCACATACCTATTAAGGAGGAGGGCTGAGATGTGTAGCTAACAGTCTGGCTTTAAGGACTAGTTCAAGCCCACCAGTTCAGGGCCATGCCCCCCAAGAAGTCCCCCCACCACCGCATCCCAGGTATAAATCCCTTCCCTCCACTGAAGTCCTCTAGCAATTATTTTTAGTACAGGTTATTTGGTAATTGATTCCCATCTGGTGATCTTGTATTGAAATCAAGGCCAAAAGATGCTGTCCTGTCTCCTGCCCTCAGCCCCAAATGGAGGCTTCACCATACATAGTGTTTTAACCTTCACAAAGGGAATGGAGCGGGTAGAAGGTCAAGGGAAGATGGGCCAGATATGCCAAAGGAGGGCTGGATCATTCCTGGCCGAGCACACTTGCCACACCGCGGAAGACGCTGGCTGTATTCCCGCGAAAAATCGCTGCAAGATGATTCAGCAAATTATCTCAGCTCTGAGGGGACAGAAACTGCTCACGTTTCTAATGGACTAAAGAACAGAACAAAACATACCTCCCTGCCCTCCGTTACGGAGGACAATAGCCAGCCCTGAAGCACCACTAAGAGGCAGTAGAACAAGGTTAAACGCGGGACTCCAGAGCCTGTTTCCTCATCTACATTTGATCCATGCTTCATAATTAATGATGTAGAGATGACAAATCTCTATCCTATTAGGCCGATTCTTTTGCAGAAATCAATAGTCTGTCAGAGGAAATCCTTTTGGGCAGAAACTGTTTAATCATCTTCATTACCATCATTATTATCATGATAGATAACATTTATTGAATTCTTATGTGCAAGGCACTGTGTATGAATCAGCTCATCCTATACTCGAGAAGCTTTATTAAATATTGGATGGCACAAAGCACTACATTTCTCTTTTTAAACATTAGACCAAGCCAGCACCCGTCCTCAGATGGTTTTATTCCAGGCAGGCCAGCAGAGGACCCACAGAAAGTAGCACAAAACTTGTCATACACAATATTCAAAAGAAGTTTTCGACACAAAGAATAGCGATTTATAATGGCCTAAGGAGTAGATTCAAACCGGTTCTCAGCTACTCACTAGCTGTGTGACTACCTCATCTCTCTGAGCCTCAGTTTCCCCAAAGATAAAACAGGCCTCTCACCAGAGCTGTGATGGTCAACATAGACGACGTCCGAGCACACATATCACGCCAAGCCCCCGGGAGAGGCCTGTTCCTCTTCCCCGCTTCTGCCTGGTTATCCAGCCCTTACCCCTTCACATGCCAATACACTGCTGGCCAATTTTTAACAAAATCTAAAGTTCTTCCCTGACTTGCTAAACAGAAAAAATATACAGCTTTTCAACATTTCTTGATATTCCTAATCTTGATGTTGGTTTTATTGATCTTAGCCTCATCTTAACATTGGTTATTCCATGGTATAATCATTGAGATCTAAGACCATTTGCCTCTACAATGAGCGGCCTCTAATTGTTGATTCTGCCATCTTCTTTTCAGGAACTTCTCAGACTGTCAATGACAGATTTCTGTATACTCATTTTGTGTCCTGCAACTTTACTGTATTGATCTAATAGTTCTAACAGCTTTTTGATGGATTCTTTAGAGTTTTCTATATATAACATTGTGTCATCTGTAAATAGTGACAGTTTTACTTCTTCCTTTCCAATTTAGATGCCTTTTATTTCTTTTTCTTGCCTAATTGCTCTGGCTGGAATTTCAATACTGTACAACTTTTATTTTCCCTTGGGCCTGCATTACTCTCTCAGTTCTTAAGCCTTTGGGGGGGGGGTGGAGATAAAGTATGAGACAGTTTCCTAATAGTTCACCTTTTTCCTTATGTTCCCAAATACGGGTTGTGAGCACATGCAGCTGAAACTGAAATTTGAAAAGTCTGAAACCTTTACCAGTTCTCCTTTTCAATGGCAGACAAGTCCTGCCTGAAATCCAAAGCAAAGAGAGGCTTCTTTCAAATTCCTCACTTGAAGTGTTGTTTCCCTTCCCACCTTCCCTCTACAAATAAAATCCATGCTTGCAGGCCCAGTTAAAATCTTGCCTCACCATGGAGTCTTCCCTGACCGGCCCAGTATATGCTGACTGGTCCTCCTTTGAACAGCTAGCTCTTATTCTTTATGCCATGCAGCTCACAGTTATTCATCTAGCTCCTTGAGATTACCTCTGCAGGCTCACCTCCAAGTGGTATTTTATTCAACTGAGACCTTTCCTCATTGCACCCCCACCACCACCACATATAGAGCTTACACCACCTGCAAATTTTACTGTTATTCTTCGATAAAAAATTTGTAGAATGTCTGTACCACCTCAATTCCCACCATCTATTTTTAAGTAATTAAAACTTAGGGCTTTCCTGGCTCAGTCTGTACAGAGAGGCACACCTGGGAGGTTACACCCTGGCAAAGAGGATACCCCCAACTTCTGCCACACACATATACCTCCACCTGGAGACCATAACCAAAGGGGAAGTTGCTGGCAGCTGAAAGCTCTTGCCTCCAAATGGCGTCCTATCTCCAGGGTGGAATTACTCAGCTGGTTTGGGTGCACAACTAACTCTGAATCAAAATAAAACTCCAGGCTTCCAGAGTGTGAAGAGCTAATAAATCCTTAGTGAATAAGACTTCCTAAATTGAGTTTCTTTTATGAGGCAATCCATGAGCACTTCTGGCTTTTTCTACTGGAGCAGCAAACTGCAACTATCAATATTAACAAGATGGTAGACGGGACTGGAGATATGGGGGCAGAAAAACTGGGAATCAAAACGTGGTTCCTAAATAGGATGGCCCAGTTTAGTGGGGTTCCCTCTCACCGCTCCTTGCTCACTAATCCAGGCTGCTTTTAGGGAAATGCAATTCCAAAAAAAAAAAAAAAGACACTGCACTCTGATGAAATGGGACAGCATCTCATTGTGCTGAAACCATGGAAGCATGAATATTATTAATTCTGTGGTTGATTGTCAATTCTGTTGTTGAATCTCTCCCTAAGCCAGATTCTCCCACTACCTGGTTTGCCTATGGAGTGGGATGTGTGTGTGTGTGTATGTGTGTGTGTTGCCAGTTTGTGTTTTTATTGGTTTTTGTTGGTTTGTTTTAGTGAATAAACACAGGGCACTTGAACTTCTGAAGAGTTCAAATAATTTAATCGTTCTCACTTCAAATAACTCATTTGGCAATAGTTTTATATGTCCAAGTGAGAAGAGATACAGAGAGGAAAAGAGGAAGAAAAACACAAGCCCAGTAACACAGCAAGTTCAGAACAAGAGTTGAGGGTTTCTGAATACCAAGTACTATTTTTCTGGAGGTTTCCACAGAGTAATTTCACAAAAGTAATAACTATAGAGAGACAGTTATGTGCCACATGGTTTACAGGAATTATCTCGATCATGTTGGTATTACTCCCACATTATAGATGTGACAACTAAGGCATGGGGGTAGGGGGACAACCGAGCTTGCTCAAAGTTTTAGAACTTGCAATTTAAATGTAGAGATTCAAACCTACGTTACCTCATTCCAGGGTTACTAACCCCTGTATGGTGCTACTTTCCACTGCCAGGAACCAATACACCAAAGTACATTCTGAAGGAGTTAAGAAACTTCCTCAGAGTTCTATACTCTGAGTGGAGCACTGCAATGCAGGGGAGCCTTTTGGTAATAAGAACATCCCTGGGATTTGCTTTCCCCAGGCGTCCAGCAACCTGCACTTGTCCTTGGGCCCTGCTCCCCCAAGAGCTGCATAAGCTCAGCCCATCTTTAAGATTTTTCTTAAGTAATCTCTACACCCAGGGTGAGGCTCAAACTCACGACCCCAAGATCAAGAGTTGCATGCTCCACTGACTGAGCCAGCCAGGCGACCTACTCAGCCCATCTTTACATTCAGCTTCAACAGGATACAGTGATATAATGTACACGGGGCTGAGGGGAAAAGAAGTCAGGGCCATGAAGGAGGATGTGCTCTGGAGGTTCCAAAGATTTGAGTAAAAGTGACAGCATCCCAGGAAACCCCAGCCTGCTCTTGGGTGAACACTCTGCCCTTGCCAAGTGCCTGTGGGTTCTAGATTTGCACTGATGCCAATCCAAGGATTATATCCCATCCCTAGGGATCATCAAAGCCTCAGCCAAAGGATTGTACCACCACAGGGGACAGCAGGTACCCTCTCCTCCATCTATTTATCCACCCCATCCTGCCCTTCCCACCTTTGCCCTTCTTGACTGTGCCACCCCCAAACCCTACTGCTTTGTGGTTGATGTGGTAGGTACCCTCATATGAACTGCTGTAGCCTCCTGTGTCTCCACGCAGCAAAGCAGCCTACCTGAACGACAGCCGGATTCAGATGGATCATGTGTAGGCTATTAAAACAGCACTTTCTGCTGCAGTTTTGATGAAGGTGCCACAGAGATCATAGATATCAGGATATCAAAGGAACTGGATGGCAGACCTCCCAAGCAGACATGCAGAGTTTAAGAATTTACAAAGGGAATGTGGAAGAACCCGGACCAGGATACATGGACCCCCCAACAAAATCAAGGATACAAAACTGGGTTAGAGAAGAATTTTAAAGAGAAGCTGGTTGAGAGACTGCTTTAGAGACAGGGGCTGGGGGCTGCAATTCCCCACCCCACTCTGTTCAGGGATAGGGATGTGCTGCCCCTAATGACTCACTAGAGAGGAGCTCTAAGGCAACCACTGAGGATGCTCAGAAGTGTGACTTCTCTGACTGGGGGGATGCTAAGACAGGCCCCCGACTCACTTCTAGGAAGATGATGAGGACTGCAGACTGAGGTCTGATGCCTACCCAGGAAACGGTAAAGCCAAGAAAAGAGCAACCGCTTGGTGGGAGCTGAGAGGCTGCTGCCTTGGGATCAGCCTGTACTTCCAAGGAATGCAGCTCTCCCCGCGAGCCACGTGTGTCCTACCCAGCAAAGAAAAGGGATAGGAGCTCATCGTGGGCCCTGAGAGGTGTGCTCGTAAGGATGGGGAGACCTCAGCTGAAAGACACTGGAGGTGGACCCTGTGTCTAGGAGCTGAGGAGGGAATCCCAAGGGAACACCTGGGGAACACCTTGCCTAACAGGATAAGGAAAGGGGCCCAGCAAGGAAAACTCAAAGAACCTATAGAGTCCTCAACGAAGACAAACTTCTTTAGCCAGTTTTCAGGTCCAGAAAAAACTCAGCCAATGAAAACCAGCTATTACCTCTTTCTCCTCAAGCCAATCCCCAAGGGGTCAAAATAGCAACCAAAGGTTGAGGTAGAGAGGAGGAGAAGCATAAGACAAGGTCCCCGTTCCCACTTGAAGACTTCCGGGGTGAGGCAGGTCCAGTCATGGGGCTAGAGGCAGGGGAATCGTTCACGTTGGTCAGGTTTGTAATTTTAATATATATTTTAGACTGGTTATTCTAATTTCTGAATTGAGTTGCATAACTGCATTTCCTAAGGATGAGCATAAAAGCCACAGAGCCGGGGCGCCTGAGTGGCTCAGTCGTTAAGCGTCTGCCTTTGGCTCAGGCCGTGATCCTGGAGTTCTGGGATCGAGCCCCACGTCAGGCTCTTCTGCTGGGCGCCTGCTTCTTCCTCTCCCACTCCCCCTGCTTGTGTTCCCTCTCTCTCTGGCTGTCTCTCTGTTAAATAAATAAATAAAATCTTTCAAAAAAAAAAAAAAAAAGCCACAGAGCCTGCGAGAATATTCCTCCAGGGACAGAGAAGGATCTGCTCCCCCCACCCCCTATTAAGTCTAGATGCAGATAACACGGTATTCTCCTCCCCACACAAGCCCTGCTTCTTCCACATACTGCTCCTACATCAAAAGGACACACCCACAATCAGGTCCTCCTGGACTGTTAGAACAACACGGTCCAATGGGTTCTTTCTCCATTCCAAACCAGGTCTTTTGCCCTTCATTACCCTCCACCCCCAGCCCCTGGTATCCCCACCACAAACACACCACCTGACCGCAATTCTCTGAAGAGCATTCATGGAGATAGATCCCACCTGGGAGATCAAGAGGAGGACTGAAGACTCTCATCTACCCATTACGCTTTCAAACCCCTTAGAGATGCTTCCCAGGAACCCCGACTCCCAGAATTTCTCTCCTTCATTGGCCTGTCCCACTGTTGAAATCTCATCATTCCTTTGTCATCGTCACATGTTAAAGCTAAAATATTCTGAGAAAGGTCTGACATTCTACGTTCATCACTCAAACCTTACTGTGCTCTGTATTTCCAAAAAATTTTAACATGTAATTTTTGATAAAGACATTTTATGCATGACTATTTAACATCATAAGTATCATGCCTAAAACCAGCTAAAGTAATTATAATACTGAATATGCTTTAAAAAAAAAAATACACTCCCCAGAAATTCTGATTCTTCCACCTCATCCCATCCCTTACATGTAACATTTCATTATTCATCTGTAAAGGGGTTTTTAGAACACCAGCTAGAGATCAGAGCAGGGCGAAGGAAGCTTTGAAACTCAATAGTCCAGGACCCTTTACCAAGCTGCATAGCCCTGCACACATCCCTTACCTTCTCTGGGCCTCCTTCCTCATCTGGAAAAAAGGGCATAAAAATAAATACCCTGAATGTCTGCTGTGAAGCGTGAACCATCACCAGCAAGGGTGTCAAGCACAATAGCACATCACACATACTAGGTGCTGCGTATCATTTTCCACCATTTGTCTGAGGCACCATAGAAGCTTCACCTGCAGGCTCTTGCCTCTCAGGAGCAAGAAAAAGATGAGAGATCAAGGATCCCAAAAGCTATGGTGCGAGGTGAGCTGGGATTTTTCCCCAAGGCACTGATGATATTGTAGTCCTGCAGCCATGTGCCTGGGGTGTGGCAGACCCGACAGCATCAGCCAGTGGGCAGTGGCCCCTGAGCAGAAGCTGCTTCGCCTTTACGGTCCTGGGATTTTAGGAGAGAATTAGCCTAAAGACCCTGGGGTCATCGCAGCCCCGCCTCACCCAGGGTAGCCCTCAAGGCAAGGGGTTGTGGGGAAATCCAAAGATACTGCGTGGAGAGGAGGAGAGAGTTGGAGAGAGGCAACAGGAAAGCCCCCAAAAGATCATCTTCGTCAGTCCTGCCCGAGCCTCTCTCCTCCTATGGTCACTGTCCCGCACCCCGACCAACCAGACACACGCAGAATTTGAGTCACACAAAGCCAGTCTTGTCACCCTCCAGGCCGGGAACTGACAAGCATGTTATTTGCACCCAGCCATCCACAGGCACTTCCACGAAGGCTTCCTGCTATCTCTGCGATCTTCCCTTATCAAACCCCCCCAGGCGGCAGCTGCAGCAACCCCAGCAGGAGGCCCCCACCAGGCTCTGGATAAGCCTGGCCCTGCTGGAACATTTCTGTGCCTGAATGCGAGTGTGTCACCCAAACTGCTTAGGGCTCCAGCCGTAAGGTCACCTCCTTATTGGGGGAGGGGGGACGAAAGTGGTGGCAGCTCATCACTGGATGCCCCTGCCCTGAGAAAAGGAGCGTGATCCTCAGCTTTCCAGAAGGTCCCATCTGGGGGAAGCCAAACCCATTACTCCAATACTATTATCAGATAGAAGGGGGTGGGGGTGCTGGAGGCATTTTCTCAGCCTAACAGTGAAACCCAGCGTCTCTCCCACGCCTTAGTTCCCAGCCACTGCAGAGAGCCCCCGTCTCCCCACTTCAGTAAGAAGATTCTACCTCCCACCTCTGCCCTGTGCCTGTCACAGCACCGTAACAGACATTATCTTATTTAAGGCAAGGTGGACATTTTTTTGTATTATTACAAACCCTTTCAACACAGGCGTAATTACATATATTTTACATTTCGGAAAAGTGAAGGTTGCAGATGTTAATTAACATGCCTAAAATCACAAGTTTAGTAAGCAGTAAGTGAGGATTTTAACCAAGTTTGCCTGTCTGCAAAGTCGGCGTTTTATTACAACAAAACAGCCTTATACCAGCATATAGACAAGAAGGTGGGTGACCACAGCTCCCAAATACAAAACAGGTAATACCCACTCCTCTCCTGATCCCCAGGAAAGGCTCTCTGAGTTGACAAGAGCACGAAGCTTTGATGCCATAGGTCAGGTCTGGGGAACTCAAACCAAGGGCCCCAGGACGCAGATAAACAATCAAAACGCTCCCCCCAGCTTCCCTAGGATAGAGCCATTGCTGGGAAATAGCACCCTACGTGAGACTCCATCTCACAGCCTACCTTGCATCCAGGGCGACAGCACAGCTTCTCTCGCCAGTGGAACACGAGCAGAAGCAATGTCCATCAGACAAGGGCTCAGGTTTTGAAGAAGGAAACACAGCTCCTTGGCTTCCTTTCCTATTTTTATGGGAAGTAGAAGTAGAGGACGCCAAGACGTGCTGCTGGTTCTCAACCTTAGCTGCACAGGAGAATCACCTGAGGCTTAAAAAAAAAAAAATCCCAACGTGAAGCCCACACCAGAAACCAATAGAATCTCTAGGGTGGGAACGAAGCACGGGTTTTAAAGCTCCACAGGTGATTCGAGTGATCCGCCCAGCGTGAGATCTGTCGAGGGGATGGTGATGCCACAAGATGGAAAAAACCTGCCTCTCTAAACAGCGCAAGGAGGAAACCCACCCACTGACAATAAACACACGCATTTGACTCTTAATGAGTGAGAATAAACTTGTAATATTTCAAGCTACTGATACTTTGGCGTTTCATTTCTTACAGGAGCCAGTATTACTATAATAGAGCCCGTTAGGAATCCAGACTTAATGGAAGGTCTTACTTTTTATTCCAAAGAAGACTCAAGATGTTCTTTGCCGCTACTATCTACTTTGCCACGGGATTGGGCTCAATCCTTGACGTCTGGAAACTGAGAGGTACCTGTGTGGGTCCAGAGGCCCACATGATCAAAGCAAACTATGCTGAAACAGCAACATACAACCAGCAGTACTCACCTTCCTATAGTCCCAATAGCTTCAAACACTTTCTCATGCATTATCTTGTTTTATCCTGATAAGATCTCTAGGAGGAGGACCTCTTCCTAAGTGATAATGATGATACCATTTACAGATGGAGAAATTGTGACCCAGAAAGGCAAACTGACTTGCCCCAAACCTACACGGCCGTTGAGTGGCAGAGACAAATCTAGGGCTCAGTTTTCTAATTTATCCACCATGCCCTAAAATTCTGACCTGTTCTTTGGAGTCCCCAAGACAAAAGACAGGAAGTCATTTGCCAGGAAGAGAGCCAAAGTTTGGGTTTGCCTGAAAACCCTGTATGGTAGCTTTGGATCCTGGAAGGAGGGATCGAGTACAAACCTTCTATAGAGCCCCATGCCCAGAAACAGGGCAAGTCTACAAGCTCTAATATAAGGGGCACAGGCTAGTGAGTGAGACTTAACACCCATAATTGGAGCATTGTCCTCCCTTTGGGGTCAGGGATTGCTATTACCCAAAGTCTTCCGCTAAAATCCTAGGGCTCCCGGCATCCCAGGGTAATGAGTTTCAGAAGCTTCTTTCCAAACTTCAGTAAAAAAGACCTGTTAAAGCATGTGAAAACTTATTTTAAAAAAAAACAAAAAAACCCTGCTCATTTCAATTCCATGAAGTTGCCAAGGGCTGGACTTGCCGCCCGTACTATTAGGCCATGACATGGTGCCGAGTGGAGAATATGTGGCAAATAAAGGGGATCTAAATTTGCATAAGGAGAAATCAGGAGGTCACAGTCATGTCCCTGGTGATGTCAATGACGTCAGTGTGCCCATGCCCCACTAGGCTTAAACAGCAATAGTATCCCAATGAAATTCACTCCCTTTAGCAATATATTCCATTCATCCTGTTTACTGGACTGTGCTCTGGCTCTCCAAGCAGGTCACTGTGACCCAGAAAATACATTGGGACGGGCCCTCAAAGACCTTATGTAAATCACCTCGGGTCTTCCAGGCCTCTAGTAAAACAATTCAGAAGTGACCTTAAAGACAGCTGTTAGAGAGCCATCACACTGCACCATTACGATGACACCATTCCCATCAGCCTCCGTATTAACGGCACCCCCTAGAGTTGTGCAGTGCGTAGTGTGCACAGCAAAATACTTCCGGCCTTATCCATTCCTCCTCCTCCTTTCTGCAGGATGTAAGCTTATTCTAAGAAACAGGAATTTGCTCACTAGAGAGATATTAGGGGGCAACATGAAATGAAAATTCGGCAGTACCCCAGAAGAAAAGAGAGCTGTCCTCTCCATTCATCCCAGGTAACACTCTTAGATACGCCATATTGAAATTGAGTTGCTAGTTCGCAAATCTGTTCCCCTTGCCAGATTATGAGCTCCTCAAGGTCAGAGACTCTACCCTATCCCAGCACCTGGCACAGAACCTGGCACATAGTAGATGCTCAGTATACCTTCATTGACAGATAGATGGATGAGTGAGCAGATGCATTTGTTCACAAATTTACTGAGCGCCTCTTCTCTACCAAGCACTGTTCTAGGTATAGAATGCAACAGTAAATAAAACGGGCAAAAATTCCATCCCTGCCCATGTAGAACTTACATTCTGGAAACTGAGTGAGTGAATAAAGGAGTAAAAGCACTGAGTAAATGTAGGCCTTAAGGAGATGTCTGTATGATAATGGTTGACAGCTACTGAGTGCTAACCTCATGTCAAGGGCTGAATTTTCATAATCCGGGAAGCAGTATGATGAACTGTTAGAGAGCACGGCTATAGACCTATACTTTCAGAGCCATGCTCAACTCTGCCACTTGCTAACTCTGTGACCTCAGGGAAGTTACTTAGCCCCTCTGAGCCTTAGCTTCCTCAGCTACCAAATGGGAATAATACAGTTGTTGTAAGGATTAAACGATAATATTCCCATGGAGATCACTTAGACTGGTTCCTGGCACACACTAAGCATCCACAGGTAAATAGCTATTGTTACTATCCCATTTAAGTCTCCCATCAGCCCTATGAGATGGGTACCATCAGCATTTTGGTTATGCAGAAATGGAGGCTTAGAGGAGTAAAAGAAGGTAACTAAAATCACACAGAGATGGAAGCTGGCAGAGCCAGATTCAAATCAAGCCTATTCAATTCCAAAGTCCACACTGGTAACCATAATGACTTGTGCAATGACCGGCCTTGCCAGGGTAGGCATCACAGAGGGCCTGGAGGGGCTCTCTGGGAAAAGTCTCTTCCCAGAATATCTCCCCATGAGCCAACCACAGTTCCTGTGAGCCCCTGGAGGTGAAGCATCTTACTCCAAGCTCCTCCTACAAAGAAAGGACTCCCCCTCCTCCCACCCTACAACTAATCAACAGATGGCCAGCCATAAAGGACTCATCAGAGAATGGAATTCTGGGATTACTAATTTTTTTCTAAGTTTTGTTTTGTTTGGGGGGGCTGGAATGGAGACCAAGACATCACCTGGGAAGATCAGGCTTGGGCAGGAACTATACAGAACTGGGAGCAGAAGGGCCCAAGGAGAAGTGGTTACAGAAGGAAAAATCACCACAAGGGTACCGCAGATTGTGGGATGCCACACTTTTATATAATTTGGAGCAGAAGGAAAAGGAGGTAGACATGGTAAGGTGTTGGTGTTACTGGGACTCATGTGGGCAGACTCAATGCAAATGTGGCCCTTACAAAATTGCCCTCGGCTCCCTAAAATGACTTATAATGTGAGAATAGGTGAGTTTTCCTCCCTGCTATAGGCACAAAGCATCATGACCTTCCATTTCTGGTGTGGCAGGACAGGGACCAAGGGCATGAGTGAGTTGGAGACTGAGCTGGCCCAACCTTCATCCCCACCAAAGATAGGACAGAGTCCACCCTGAACTCCAGAGACGGCCGAGGTACCGTGGGACAGTGATTTAACTCCATAGAGTGGAGGAGAAGAGAAAAGGTGGGATGAAAAAGGAGGGAAGAAGAAAGAAGAAGAAAGGGATAGAGAAAGACCTCCTGCCATCCCAGACCTAAGTAACAGGCCAGGCAGAATTTTATCCTTCTGTGCCTTTGGATGACTTCACCCCTGCCCATTTTCCCTATTATTCTTTAAAGGATCTGGAATGAAAACTATCCAAAAAATAGCTCCTTCCCTATATCCCCCAAACTAGACTCTCTCTGCTCAAAGATCACCCATCCATATTAAAGATATCAATCACTGTATTTTTCATAGTCAAGGAAATGATCATGTTGTAGACTCAGGGAACAAAAATGTAAGAATGGAATTGCCGAGGGACAGAAAAAAGGTGGGAATGCCTAACGCTCACTGCTAAGGCTCATGAAACATTTTCAGAGCTGACATCTGATCTCTGAAGGATCCTCACCATTATTTCTCTGGGGGGCTGCAGAAGTAAGGAGAAAAGGTGCAAATGTCAGTTTCAGGGTTTAATGATGCTTGCCAATTTTGCTCCAAATAAAATTTTCTTTAATATCGACTTGGGTGTTAAGATTTATCAGCAGTGCTAAAAAGTCTCTGTTCTTTAGCCCATCCTAGAAAAGCCATTCAATAAATATTGGAGAGGTTATGCGTGGGTGAGTGGGTAGGCAGACAGATAATAGGATGGATGGATGGATGGATGGATGGATGGATGGATAGATGGACGGATGGATGGAGTGGTAGATGGATATTGATGGATCAGTGGATGGATGAGTGGGTAGAAGAGTGAGTGGATGCCTATACCATACATAAAGATTCATCCTTTGCTTTCAGACAGAGGTACTTTGAAATAGTGATCATTATGAATTGGTGTATAGCATTGGAAATGGTACCATAACTAATGTAGCTTTTTATGTCATTGGAGCATATTTAGACTAATACAACAGCCCCATATAAGGACTCAGTATTCTCATCGAGTCACATTTTTCGGATATTATTTTATCCTCTTTGCACTCCTTCCATCAGATATCTAATTTTCTCCCATAGAAAATACCACCTGCTAGAACAGAACTCCAACATCACCACCCCTAGCTCTAATCTCTGTCTCAACCTCCATTGTTTCTCCAGCTGTGCATTCTGTGTGTTCATCTGCAAGCCCCATACCACTTCGCTCTCATGCTTGCATGAATGCTGACACCTTCTCTCCCCACCTCAACCCAAATCCCTTATCTAACTCCTCTATCTCTAAAGACTTAGTGTCTCCATTCTCCAAAGTTTTAATAATAAACTTAAAATCAGTTTTTATTATATCCTTCCCTCCAAATGTGATCAATCACCCTGTCATTTTATCTCACTATTACAAAGGCCTTTTGAAAATGCTCCCAGCCTCTGATTTTTCCTCTTTACAATCAGTGTTGTGCTCATATTTTTTCATTCATTTATTCATTAATGCTACTCAAAGTATTCATGCGTCTATATGCTCAGTGCTGAGCTCTGCATTAGGGATTCAAAGATGAATCAAACACAGTCGCTGCCTTGAAGTATCTCAAAATCTCAGTAAATACTTCATAAAGTAATACATTGACTATACCCATCCCCTCCTCAAAAACGTTGGCAGCTCCTTATTGTCTGGGATCCACAATCATTGCCCAAAATCTGTCTTGTCCTTGGCCTTGGAGGATGGTTTTTAGTGTAAATTCAATTCAGTGCTTACAGAATAATTACTGTGAGTTGTAACCAGCCATATTGCAGCCTGGGCCCCTGCCCTATCCCTTCTCTTCTCAAAATTACGATGCTGAGACTTGGGATGCTGACTTGGGGCTCAAAGAAATAGCAGAATTGGCTAAAATTAAAATATTGGTGATAAATCAGATAGTCTCCTGGAGCCAGGAATGCTGATGCTGAAAGAGCAGAAAAAAAGGAGACTAATAATAATAGTAAAAATACTCTCCTGGAATAAAAGAAATCAAGAAGCTCAGTCCCAAAGTTAGCAGTTCTGGCACTTCTGAACCACACTAGGCACAGACCCTAAAAATGCTAGATTGGCTCCTAGGATGACGTCCATGATCCATCCCGTTTACCATTCCCTCTGATAGGAGCCACAATAGTAACGTTTTCAATAAAAAAAAAAATATGAGTGAATGGAAAGGAGGAGGGAGAGGGGGAGGAGAAGGAGGAGGAAGAGGAGAAGGAGAAGAAGAAGAAGAGCAGCAGGAAGAGGGGGAAGAGGAGGGGGAGGAGGGAGAAAAGGAAAAGGAAGGAAGAAAAGGAAAAGAAAGAAGAAGGAGGGGCACCTGGGTGGCGCAGTCATTAAGCGTGTGCCTTTGGCTCAGGGCGTGATCCCGGCGTTATAGGATCGAGCCCCACATCAGGCTCCTCTGCTATGAGCCTGCTTCTTCCTCTCCCACTCCCCCTGCTTGTGTTCCCTCTCTCACTGGCTGTCTCTATCTCTGTCACATAAATAAATAAAATCTTAAAAAAAAAAGAAAGAAAGAAGAAGGAAAAAGGGAATTGACACTTTATGATGCCTCAGTAAACTAGAGTAAACCGGATCTTTTCAGAGGGAGAATTTTCAGTCTGTAGGAAAAGCACTCCCTCTCTACAGTTCTGAAACTCAAATCCCACAAATCGTAAGACAGAGGGATACAGAGGAAAGGAAAAACAAAAAGAGACATAGTAGAAAATGTGAACCATGATAGGCTGAAGCCCTGTTTTCTACACTCTGGATTCAGCTGGGTTAAGGACTTCGGAGCGGGAGATTGTCCAAGACCATCCATAGGAGGGAGCAGAGGCCAGCTTCAAGAAATAGAAAATCTACAGATGGGCAGCACCGGCGTGCTGCATGCCCTTCCTGAGTGGAGCACAGGCACCAAGCTCAGGCAGAGGTGAACCTGGGTGATTTCAGTCATAGGAACACAGAATGTTAGAACTAGAAAAGACCTTTGCATTATATCCGAGGAACCAGAAGCTGATGGATTCTGACACAGGAGGACCGGAGCCCCACCCTGACTGACTGCCTGAGGCTTTGGAAATAGTTTTTCCTATTCTGGATTATCTTCCAAAAAGAGATCAATCTAAGAGAGTAATTATTTAATCTTCCCTCAAATGTCAACATTACCAAAAGGTTTGGGTTTGTTGGTCTTCTTTTAGACATTTGTACTCCAATCAGATGTTGCTAAATTTTTAAACCCTGGTCCTAGGAGAGAATGAGGACTCTCACTAGAGACACAGGCTCCTGAGTACGTGAGGAGGAAAAAGGACAGGAAGGGAGGGAGACAGGGGCCCAAGACCATGGGCTTGCAAGAAAGATTGAAACCCTCACCGCATGTTTAGCTGCTGGATCCCAAAGATGTGTCTGACTCTCTCTGAAGTCCAGATTTCCCTTTTGTAAGTTAGGACTCACTTACCTTGCCCAACTGTTAAAGGAATTAACTAAGACAATGTACCCGACAAGGTACCTTATTACTTCTCTTCCATTCTTTTCTCTACTTGATTTGAGAGTTTCCCTCAAGCCTAGATGATTTTTGACCATCTCGTTGCCCATCAAATATTGACTAGACTGTGCAGTGACAGCGAAGGAGATGGATTTAAATTTGGTTTTGCTTCCCAGCAGCAATTTCTGTCCTGGGGAATCTAAAGAGAGAAAAAGAGGAGGCTAAGGATCTGTATCATCTGTTGAGTTGGTAATGGAACCAGTGATGGAGCGGAATGAGTGATGGTTTAATGGAACCACAGCCAACAGGCTACTACTGCGTTGATGATCAGTTCTTGCTGGAAGATGCCTTCTGCCTCAACCCAGCCCTCTCTCCTGGGAGTACCTTGACCTCTGACCAGGAAATCTGAGTTCTGGTCCGAGCTCTGCCAATGACTAGCCAGACAATCCTTAGCAACTTATTTATCCCTTTTAGAACTCCTCGTCCCAATGTGTAAAACGAAGATAGTAATACATCCCCATCCTCTGTGCGGCCCACTGCACAGAGTGGTCACAAAGATCACAACAGGTAATTGCATAAAACCTGATAAATATAATTTTTATTTGGATGGCTTTAGGAAAGTCATGAAAACAATGTGTGGGGAGGATACTGAATTCAAGAGGAGCCTGCCCTTATGAGCCAAAAAAAAAAAAAAAGAAAAGAAAAGAATGGGCAGGGGCAAATCCCACCCCATGTCCTGAGAAACTGCTCTGCTCCTGTGCGTGCTTGGAAGAATTGGGAGGATCAGAGGAAATGTGTATATTTATAAGCTCAGCAAAGAGAAAAATGCCACCATAAAACTGAGTGGGAGGGATAATATAATAAAACAATACAGAGTGTCCTATAACCACGGAAACAGTAACAACGCTAAAACAGAAATAGCTTATTAAGTTAAAACCACAGTAAATCTGTCAGAACAACCCATACTAAACTCTCATCTTATGATAGTAAAAAGCCTCTTCTAGGCCTATTGTCTTTTAGTTTCATTAAACTACAGTTTTATAAGCTAAATTATTGCCGATTCTTGTTCAATTCCCAGAATGAAATCTAGTTAAACTCTTAATTTGGGAGATACATCTTTTGCAAGTGACAGATCCTTAATGGACAGTTCCCAAAGCCTGACAACTTGGGAATCCAAGGCACAGAAGGACTGAGCCCAACAGTTGAGATCTGAAAGCCTTTCTAGATGTGGCCACTTGTGACCACACAGAGGGGATTTTATCCCCAGGCACCTTCAGACCAAGGAATAGTAGAACAAGAAATCTGATGTTTCTTTCCTCCAGCTAAGAGGGTTCATATCTCAGGGGAAGTTGAAGTTCAAACCAGCCAATTCTATTCCTTTATTAGCAAGTCAGGTCTACGGTCTCCATAAATCCCCATGCGCACTCGGCACTATATATATCAAGCAGCACATAACTGAGGGATTTTAGTATGCCCCTGCTGGTTAAACCTGGGGTCTGAACTACTTACCTTACCCCATTCCCTGACAGACTTGCTCTCAATTCTTCTCATCTCTCAGTGGACCGCTTACTTGTTTTGTTGTTTGTTCCCAACTTGGTACTGACTATAATTATGATCTTTCTTTCTTTTTTTTTTTTAATTTTATTTATTTATTTAAGAGAGAGAGAGCATGAGCAGGGGCAGAGGGAGAAGGAGAAGCAGGCTCTGTGCTGAGCAACGGAGCCCAACGCAGGACTCGATCCAGGATTCTGCGATCGTGACCTGAGCCGAAGGCAGCCACTTAACCGACTGAGCCACTCAGGTGTCCCTAATTATGGTTTTTCTGCTACCATATCTTGGGGTTTTCCTTGCAGCAAGCCTGCCTCCCTTACCCATGCAACCCCAGGGGCCTCAGTTGGACTCTGCTCACTGAGAGACTGATTCTCCTGCTCTGGGGATTATCCAGGTCTGATGGAGGGAGGCGGCACCTTAGCGCCTGCACAACAGAGGAAGTGGTGAAGGGGGAGTGGGCAGGGATCCGTACGGAGAGAGATCTCAGTGATGCATGCTGCCCCAGGCCCTTAGTGCCACGGAGAATTGTGTATTGATTAAGTTAATATAAAGGACCACACCTTGGATAAAATTATCCAAGTCCTGTTTGGCTTATGACAACCTGGATTTTTACTGATGTCTGGTAGACAAGCATTTTTGTGGCAGTGTCTCAGGAAAGCATTCTTGTTTTCAGTGCTACCCACATATCCAGTTTTATAAGCTAAATTATTTCCCCTACTTGAGAACTGCCAAGAATGATCTTAAGTACTCGATATAGCCATGTTATTTTTCACACCACTTAGCACCCCATACAACACCACCAATCCCTCTTCCACATATCCAAAACCTAGCCCTAGCCTCCCTTCCTCCTTCCCAGCCTCTTACCTCACCCACAGGAACCAAATGTTCTCACCCGGCCCCATTCCCAATTTCCCCATCCCAACCCCCAACCTTCCCTGCAGGCCGCCTCAAGCTTTTACCTCTAAATTGACTTTGCCTCCAGAGCAAACTTCTCCCAATCTTCACAATTCTGATCGAATCTCACCTCTTTCTTGGAGTCTTTCTTGGTTGCTCCATGTTGGAAGTAATCTCTCTCACCCTTGATATCCCCACTGTGCTTCTAGTCCCATTCTAGCATTCATCCTTGTCTACCCAGTATAACTGGGTGACTTACTGAGAAAGAAAGTAACTGGTGTAAACATGGTTTTCCCCATATCCACCTCAGGATAAAGGAGCCAACATTGCCTTTTTCCCCCCGAGATCCAAGTTGGTCTTTACACACATGTGTAATGTGTATGGACACATATATTTCAGACCCACTGAGGAAGACTGAGCTGGGGTTACAGAAGGGGAGGCATGGAGATGAGTGCTGAGAGGGGACAGGAGAAGCCACTGGCTTGAGGAGAGAAGTTTACTCCGAGACAGAAGCTGAGGAGAGATGCCAGTGGCCTCACTGACGGGCAGATGGCTGGGGATAGGAGACTGGGGCTGCTGGAGGCGGACAGTGGCTCAGGAAGAGCATCTCAATGACTTGCCCCAGAGCGTGAGGACTGGGAGGTGGAGGGACAGGCTCACTCTCTAGAGGGCCACTGTGTAGGCAAAAGGGCAATGTGAAGATGGAAACACTGTGGCCCGAGGACTCAGCCCCTCCCTGGTTTGGGGTACCAGCATTCATCCAAGTATAATGCATACCCCATTAATGGCTGAGATTTAATTTCCCACCAAACAGGCAGATGGAGACCCATGGCAGATAAAATTTGATCTGGAAAAGTAAAGGATTATGGTGTGGGTTGTATTAAAAATTCATACCTGCTGCATCTGTGTTAAATTGCTCATGGGCAGGCTTGCCTTCCCAACTGCGTTGAGAACCCCTGGGGCTGGGGTCTTTTCCTCCCTCGTCCTACCCTCCCCCACCCCACCCCAAGCTTTCCTGGCCTGAATTATGGAAAGCAGTCCCTGAGGTGGCAAAATAAAAACTAAAGGAAATGATGCCATTTCACTGGCAGTTTGCAATCCACAACCGTAAAAGGTGAGTGACTAGGTCATCTTTCCATAAATCCCCAATTCTGCTGGAAAAGCAGACAAAGGCAGCTGGGGAGCCAGACTACAGCTTTGTTTTTGCAACTCTTTCCATTGCAATGCCCTTTATATATGCAGCCCGGGTGGAATGCATCATAAAAGGTGACATTTTATCACAGCAGTTTGTAAATTTTACAGAAGCAGACTCCCTGTAAATCACCCAGCTTATTCCCTCGCTGACTTTATTACAACAAATCCAGTCATGGATAAACTGTATGCCAGTTTACTTGAAATTTATCTTTTTTATTCAAGCTGAACTGAGTCCTTTTAATATTCTTCTCTCTTCTAATGATAAGGCATAATGATAACCTTATTTTCTATTCAGACAGCTTTAAGGACTCTCCTTTCTCCGGAAATGCAGTTCCTATTCAGGGCCTCTTTTCCAGAGCCATTTAGAATTTGTTTGTTGTGTCAGAAAAAGTGGGTACCTCCCTGAGCCAGGTTTTTTAAGGCCCTGGAACTTTCATGTATTTTCATTCTTCTTTTTCCCGCAGCGCGTCTGCTTGCTCCGGCCCAGGGTTTCTCTCTCCTACAAGGGCTGCGCAGACACCTGTCTCCTACCCACCTAGCCCACCCACCTACCGTCCCGTCCCCCAGATCACCTACTTAGAGATAACACAACTCCATGGAGTAGCTCGTCCACCCACCCTCCTGTGCTGTCTGTTACGTGTGGCCACTGAGCACTTGACCTGTGGCTGGTCCAGACCAAGATGCACGTGCAAAATACACCTCGAGATACACGCAAGATTTAGCACAGAACAAAATGTAAAACATCTCATTAACAACTTTTGTATTGATTACCTTTTGAATGTATGAGGTTAAATAAAACATATTAAAATTAATTTCACCGGTTTCTTTTAACTTTTTCCATGTGGCTACTAGAAAACCTAAAATCCCTGTATTACTGTTGGATGGTGCTGTTTGGGGCACATCCTCTCTCCTTGCTGGATGGAAGTCTCGCCCTCTCAAGGAGTTTCTCTGCCTTCCCTCATCACAGTGTTCTCTTCCTCCTTTGGCTTCTATTTCGCCTGAAGTGGACATGTCATCGTTTAGCAGGGGATTGCTAATTTTGTCATCCCAAATCCACAGGTTTCTCCATAGCCCCACAGGCTGGTGAGCATAGGAAGAATACTTACGAGTGATTTGAATTCTCCTTAGTGCCTCTGCTAGTTCTCAGTACACGGTAAGGCGCTCAGAGCCCAGAGAAGTAAAAAGATGTGGAACAGACAATTCTTGAACCTCACTGATCGAGTGGTCAGGAACACAGCTATTTACTAGATTAGCACCTTCTTGAAACGAGGGGCCCTGCCCTGATTATCTTCATATCCTCTGCAGACCCTAATGGAAGACTGCAGACAAAAAAGTGTTTGACCAAACACGTGTTGGATTGACTGAGGTCATATTGTAACAGCAGGGAACCCAACCAGGGTGAACGGTCTTCACCGGGACAAAGAACCAAGGGCAGACCCAGAACCGGGCTCCCAGGCCAGTGGTCACAGCCACAGATTAACTCCTTGACTAAGAGGACAACTGTTTTCTCTCTTCTATAGCTCATTATGGACACCCCTACCCGGCCCCACGAGGCTATTTCCTGGTATTCACCATCCACCTGTATATGCCGTTTGGCTGAAAGTTAAACACCCCAATCAGGAGAGCAATGAGTACATATTAGAAAAAGCCTTTAAAAACTATTAGGGTCTGAAACAGAGGATTACACAGTCTGAATAATTCAGAGAAAATGACAGAGCAGGCCAAGAACCTTGCGAACTTGCCAACACGCTTCCGTCTACAAGCGTCTTGTCTTGCAAGGGGGTTCTCATCAACCAGAGCCCGTTGACCACACAGCCCTGGCTGCCTCCTCCAGGCAGGAAAGCACAGCACACTCAGGGTCTGGGGCCTGCCTAAGGGGTTATTTCCACTTCTTAGTCAACACACCTAAACACCTTGACCTTAGTGTGGTGGACAGACCCAGGATATGGAATGAGGGGACAGGAGTATGAATTCCAGGTCTTCTGCTTATTATCAGAAAGATTTATTCCTCTCTAATCTCAGCTTCTTCAGCTATACAATGGTAAAGAAAAGAAATCCCACCAATGATGTAATATGCTCAGAAATTACCAGTTCCTTTTCTGGATTCTTTCTCCAGATAAACAGCATTTGCAGAGATTCACATGTATGCACACACATAGCCTGATGTCTAAAAATTATCCTGACCCTTGCTACTTAAAGTGTGAGCTATGGGCCAGCAGTATCAGTATAAATTGGGATCATGTTAGAAATACAGATTCTCAGGTCCTTCTCCAAACCTACTGAATCAAGTTCATCAGGTGTTTCTTGTGCAGTATTAAGCTTCAGGAAGGGCTTCTGGAGAAGGCTGACTGGCACAGGAAGTGGGACATAGTTGAAGAGACTGGAGGCATGCGTTAATCCTGAATTTAGGGAATTAGAATAAAATCCACAACCTTGCTTTCTCAACAACCCGTTTAAATCTAAGGAGCCCTTAAGCAACTGAGGCACTAGGCTAACCAAGCCCCAGACCAAGGCTAACCAAGCCCCAGACCAGGGTGACTCATTCTATTCCCAACTGCAATCTGACCTTAAAATAGGTGAGCTCTGGGCCTCCGGGGGGTGACAGCCTCTTTGCAAGTGAATCAGGTCACTCTCTCATCCTGCAGAGATTGGATGTCAGGTTTCAGTAAGAGCTCAGATAAGATGATGTACTTACCCTACAACTGGAAAGGATCGGTGCCTGAATGATGACGTTCCCTTGATGAATGAGCCCTGGAAGTACAGAAGGAATTCATAAAGATAGAAAGGAAATGAGGGGGCCACTCCAAGAGCAGAAGACATGAACAAAGGCCAGAAAGAGAGACTATGTAGAAAGGAAAAGCCAACGAGAAGATGAGTTATGTTCAAGCAGAAGATTAGAGATGGAGAATTGTAGAAAGTGGGGGCAGATAGTAGGAGCCTTGAATGCCAAGCTGAGAAGTTATACTATAGTTCAGGAGGGGCCCCAGCTGTTTGCATTTTGGGTTTTTGATTATTCGTTTACGGGAAAGATATGCCTGTGTAGATGTTGAAAGATAATTCTCCAGAAGTCTGGAGTTTGTGTATATCTCAAACTATCTCTTCAAGAGATTGTCTGAATAGCAAACAACCACCTTAGAAACTAGAGCTAGTGTATCCCCTCAGGTCAGAGGAAGGATGTGTTTCCTGGCCAATCTAGAAAGCTTAGTGATCCCACCCCAGACACATTCCAGGGCAGTAAAGTTTAAGATGTCTGGGTGGCACAGCGGTTAGGCGTCTGCCTTCGGCTCAGGGCATGATCCTGGCGTTATGAGATCGAGCCCCACGTCGAGCCCCACGTCGGGCTCCTCCGCTATGAGCCTGCTGCTTCCTCTCCCACTCCCCCTGCTTGTGTTCCCTCTCTTGCTGACTGTCTCTATCTCTGTTGAATAAATAAATAAAATCTTAAAAAAAAAAAAAAAAAGATGCCTCCTCCACAGCCTAGAGAAGATTGGCTTACTTTCCAGAGAAAAAGTAAGGTCTCTCTTTTTTTAGAAGTGAGGGATGGGCAGGTGCCAAGGCCCTCTATATGATCAGAACCTCCTTCTGTGGCTTCCCTCCTGTGATGCCCCCTACCACACATGCAGTGACCACCTGGCCCTCAGCATATCCCCGTGAGACTGGGACTTGAAGAGCTGCTGCCACCTTTGCTGTGTATAATGAACTGTGTTCATCTCTGGCTCAGAGGTCTCCTGTTTTCTGTTAGTATAGATACACACACACACACACACACACACACACCACGGCAGGATAACTTGTTAGCTTGCACGTAGAATAAAAAATCTCAGGCCCTTCACAATTTCTAATTTACCAATATAGTGGGCTTAAAATAATTTAACGAAAAACACAGTGCTATTGACCCAGTTCATCAAAACCAGATGATAACAGAATTAATCTGATGCTCTTCTACAGGCAATGGCTAAACTTTCTGGCCATTGTTCTCATCTGGTCAACAAAATTCTGGGTTAGGAAACCTCTTATTGCCACAGCACAAGTCTGAGCAATTCAGCCCTGTGCAGAGATGCAAAACCCAACAGGCTTTCTCAATATAAGGAAAGTGACAGGAATTTTTAAAAGAATAAATTCGAAGTTTTAGCATGGCATGGAACAGTAGGAATGGGAATTTAGGTAGGGGGAGCTTCAGAGACGCAGTCCACTTAGAAATGTAGTATGAACTTAAATAATTGCATGTGAAGACACTGAAAAGTCTCCTTAACTGAGAGTAAAGTGTATTATTCAGTTTTTTAAAATTCTTCTTTTGAAAGATTTATTTATTTGAGAGAGAGCATGAGCTGAGGGAAGGGCAGAGGCAGAGGGAGAGGGAGAAGCAGACTCCCTGCCGAGCAGGGAGCCAGATGCAGAGCTCCATCCCAGGACCCTGGGATCATGACCTGAGCAGAGGGCAGAAGCTTAAGGGACTGAAGGAGCCAGGCGCCTGCTCGGCATGTGATCTTTTAACAGTAAACTTCCGAACGGTAATGGTGAGTTCATCTGCATGATAAAAACCTTGCAGTTCCCATCCCCACAAAAAGGAGACTCTATCCCAGGACCCGGAAATCAGGAGCTGAGCTGAAGGCAGACACTTAACCAACTGAGCCACCTAGGTGCCCCATCAATTCTTTAAAATTCTGATACAAACTGCAATGAACATAAGAAACAAAAAAACCAAAGCATTGAAAGAAGAGAAGCCTGAATAGAAAGCAAAAATGTCTAGATTTTTTTTTTTTTCATTTCTGAGCAAGGAGAAACAAGGTAATAAAGAAACACTATATCATGCTTGTAGTTTGGCCTATAAATTATACTTAACTCTTCTGGAAATTATATATCCATTCCACAGAGTGGATTCAGTCATCCAAAATGAATCCTTTTATTATCCTTATCAAGTCCTAAAGGGAAAGCACTCATTCTACCAATTAAAGAAAAAGTTCCTGAGGCAGACTGACAAACCCAACCATTTCAGTTAAGAGTTGGCAACCACTAAAGGCGGAAGACATTAAAAGCATATTCCGACTTGTGTTGCAAGCACATGGTATCTAGTACATACAGACGGTATTCCGGCTCTACCACCAAGCCTGCTCTAACCAAAGCCACCGAACTACCTCCATTTCATAGGATAAAAAGTCACTTGACACCAGTGTCTCTTCCATAGCCCTAACAACCTCCCCCTTGATTTCATCTCAAGTCCCCAGACTACCACCCCACACACTGCATAAAGCAGAAACAATTCACGCTATGCTTTTAATCTTCATACCAAATTTTCATAATTCATTCAAGAAAGCTCCATCTTAGTTCACCAACTGCAGGGTTTGCCTCCTTCTTTTATCAAGGAGAAGGACTACAGAGAAGCATCAACACCCAGAGAACACTGTCCATGTGAGAAAGGGTCTGCTCTCCTCCAAGAGATACATCAACAAGGGTAGCTGGTGTCCCCAACTCCATTCAGTCCTCAAGGACAACGCTAGCATGATTAGAAAAGGCACTCAGGATGCCCGGATGGCTAAGTTGGTAAAGCATCTGTCTCTTAGTTTCGGCTCAGGTCATGCTCTCAGGGTCGTGAGATCAAGCCCTGTGTTGGGCTCCATGCTCAGTACAGAGTCTGCTTGGGATTCTCTCCCTCTTCCCCTCCCCTGGCTTGTGTTTTCTCTCTAAATAAATAAATAAATACATCAATCTTACAAGGAAAAAAAGGCACTCAATGGAAGTCAAGAAAACTGCATTCTAAACATAGCCATGTTACTAGCTAATTTTGAACCTTAGGCAAACCACTTGACCTCTCTGGGGCTGTTTCATCTGCAAAATGAGGGTGTTTCATCAAAGGCTAGCTTTAAAAAGGTATACCTGCATGAGTAAGAGGAGTAGTGACCTGGATAAAGAAAATGCAAGGGGGAAGAAAAAAAGAAAGAAAAGAAAAGAAACCTTCCAAACTCCCAAATAGTAATAGAGAATAAAACCTAACACAAAGATATGCTTTATATTTTTCTTTGCCCTTTTTCATACTCTTTGTCCATTTGACTCTACTAAATATACAAAAAGAACCACTTTTTAAGTACATATCCCAGGTGAGGAAACAGAAAAATCACAATGCTGGTCAATGGTACAACTGGCACCAAAATTAAGTATGCTAACTCGCAGCCTAGGACACTTCATCTACCCGTTAGGGGCTGCCCTCACGTTGTAAGGAAGGGGATCATTAGAAGCCCTATGGCTTCGATAAATCTCAAATGGCGTTCCACTCCACCAGGATGGCAGCTGCACCCACGTCCTAGAACAGGATGTGCTTTAGGATGGAAAAGGGGCAAAAGATTCCCTCTGAAGTTCTCTGGGCGCTCTCTACCAGAACCATTCTTGCAAAACCATTTGAAAAAACTAGGGGTCTCATAAATCGGGAGCATTTCCATCACCTTGGAACTCCCATTTTTACTTTGTCAAAGGATAAAAACGCCATGTATCAGATATTTGGATGCAAATGAAATGCATATAAGATACCTGGAAAATTAGTCAAACTCTAATTCCAAAGACTGATGGTATGACATTAATGTTATTCATGCAGTGCTATTCTGAATTTCCCTTTCCAGAATTCAAATCACTCTTTCTTTCTTTTTTTAATTTTATTTATTTATTTATTTATTTATTTATTTATTTATTTATTTGAGAGAGAGAGTGAGCAAGTGAGAGAGAGAAACCAGTGGGAGGAGGGACAAAGGGAGAGGGAGAAGCAGACTCTCCGCTGAGCGGGGAGCCTGATGCAGGGTTCAATCCCGGGACTCCAGGATCATGACCTGAGCCAAAGGCAGACACTTAACTGACTGATCACCCAGGTGCCCCCAAATCACTCTTTCTAAGACAACTTCTATTTTGTGTGATCTGAAATGAACCTGGCACTTCTTTCCTTTCATTTCTCAAACCCCGTAATTGATTTTTGAGTCACTAGTTACTTTTTAAAAAAAAAAATTGATTTGAAAATAAAATGCAAAGTTATTACTATTCAAAAGGGGGGGAATTGTGTTGTCAATAATTTAGAGGAGTAAAAAGCACACATTCGACCGTTTGGTAAACTGAACGTCTTAGATGATCTGTGTGTAGATTTGGCACAACTTTTGTACAAAGTAGAATAAGGACTCTAAAGTAGCACTGCATGCTCAAGTCTAATTATAAGATGTAGTTACTTAATTACATATTGTTAGTACCTGATTACATAGATCTGTACTAATTCTGTAATTGTGCTTAATTATATTAATTAAGCCAGTAATCAACCCAAAAAAATACAAAGAATTTTGTATGAAGAAAATCCTTAGCAAACTGGATTATACTTAGCAAGAAATAGCCTTTAAAAGCAAAGCTGTTTCTCACACTTGTCCCACCCACAACCTCCCGACCTGTAACTGCTGTCCTAAAGTGTGCCTGTACATAGATGCACTCCCAGTGTAGACTCAGTCATGGGGCAGGGGAGAGAGAAATAGTGACTTAAAGCAATGGAGGGAACCGTGAGACCCACTCAAACTCTGTCTTTACAATAAGGGAAACTGAGCCCCACATAGGCTATCCACCTTGTCTGAAATGACACAACTAGCGAATGGCAGAAATAGACACGAAACCCAGTTCTCCGAATTCCCAGCTCAGTGTCCTTTCCCTTTACCAGCTCTTCATGCGGGAAGCCACGGATGCATGTCTGGAATTCGGGAGTCTCAGAGACCAGGGCATTTGAAGACACTAATCAGAACAAATGGTCCAAGATATGCTTTCCCTCTTCAACTCAGCATTAGCCATCTGGGATTGGCTTTGACAACCCAAATTCCAAAGAGCAGTGCCTTAACTAGGCAGAAATTTTCATTTCCAGGGCGCCTGGGTGGCGCAGTCATTAAGCGTCTGCCTTGGGCTCAGGGCGTGATCCCGGCGTTATGGGATCGAGCCCCACATCAGGCTCCTCCGCTATGAGCCTGCTTCTTCCTCTCCCACTCCCCCTGCTTGTGTTCCCTCTCTCGCTGGCTGTCTATCTCTGTCAAATAAATAAATAATATCTTAAAAAAAAAAAAGAAATTTTTATTTCCCTCAAATAACATAAACTCAGAGAAGATAGAGGAGAGCTCCACATAGATTATCTGGACCCAGGCACTTCTAATTTTCTGCTCTGCCATTCTTAGGGTAAGAATCTTGTTCTCGGGGCGCCTGGGTGGCTCAGTCGTTAAGCGTCTGCCTATGGCTCAGGGCGTGATCCCAGCGTTCTGGGATCGAGCCCCACATCAGGCTCCTCTGCTGGGAGCCTGCTTCTTCCTCTCCCACTCCCCCTGCCTGTGTTCCCTCTCTGGCTGGCTGTCTCTCTCTCTGTCAAATAAATAAATAAAGTCTTTAAAAAAAAAAAAAAAAGAATCTTGTTCTCATTCTCTCCCAATGGCTGTATGATCTCCATTCACGATTTCTGTATTCCAAGCAACAGGAAGGAAGTAGAAGAAGCAAGAAGGAGTGGTGTTTATGTTAAGAAGTAGAGCTTTCCCAGAAACCTTCAGCTTACTTCCCAGGATGAAGCTAGAACTTAATGACATGGATAGTGCTAGTTGCAAGCTAGGTAGGGAGACGAGGTTCTTTAGCTGAGCACGGGCCACGGAGCACAAACCAAGGTTCTGTTAGTAACAAAGACAGTCCAAATATTGCTAGGAGACCAGCAGTGTCTGCCACATTTGCTGACTCTGTCTTTGGGAGTGTTAGATAGACAGAAAGGAAACAAAGATACAAAGATGCTAGACTTAGTATTTAAAAAAGGATACAATGTCAGGACTCAAGGAAGCTGAGCTTCAATTCCCTCAGCTAAAAAATGAGAGGGGTGGACAAGTGCAGCGATGTCCACACTTTTTTTTAGCAACAGAACCCATCTTGCAAAGGGGCTCTTGTGCAGAACCCTAACTGTTAAACAGATCACAGGAGAGCTGCTCTTCTCTCTCGGTGACGCTGGGTGGGAAGCAGGGAGGGAGACTTTGGCGGGCACAGAGTCCCCTTTAAGGAAGGACTTGTTGCCACCGCCGCTAGGTTTGAGGGCAACAGACAGCATTTAGCTCTCAGCTCTTTAGGCACTGCCTCCAGTTGCAGAGTCCTCTCAACCCAGACCAAACTCCTTCCCCTGGACAGCCCACATTCAGTGATGGGCCAGCCACCTTGGCCCAAGCCAAAGCAACGATGAAGGGCCATCCTAGCTCTAGACTCCTGTGCAGTGGACGGACACAGTTGCTGGGCTGCGTGCAGCTCGGTCTCTTCCTCTGTGCACTCTGGCTTTCCCATACCCTCACACAGGGACTGATCCAAGGGTGCTCCTTGTTAAACATCCTCCACTTCACACTCTATCTCTGGAACGGCTTCCTGGGAAACCCACCCCGCTACAAGGAGGTCAAGAGCCTGTCCTTCAATTCCCCCTCCCCCCACTCCGTGGGACCCAGTAAAAAGACCATTTGGTTGATTGCGTCCAAAGTTCAAATGCAACAATGTTAACCAATGAAACCAGGGGAAGACTGAAGTGTGGAAATACAGGGCGTACAGGGGAGCTGGAAGCTGAGTTTCCTGGTCTGGGGAAGGCCTCTTGGGAAAGGTGAATTAGAGCAAAGAAATAGAGAAACAAGAAATAACAAGATATACCTGCGAGAAAAACAAAACAAAACACGTGGAACATCTTTTTGATCACGGGTTCTGCTCTCAGATTTAAACAGCTGGTATCTTACTCTATGAAAAATGGATATTGTCAGGAATATATATAATCTAACTTCTTCGCTAATTAGCAGTCCATTTCCTCTCAGATACTTACCAAGCCTCTAGGGAGGGCTTCTCCAGGAAGGACCTAGTTTTGGGGAGGCCTTTGATACAATTACATTGCATTGTGCATATGTATTTATGGCCTGCTTCCTTCTTTGGAGAGGACAATCAAGAGTGCTGATAGAAATCTCTCCCCTGGGGACACCTGGGTGGCTCGGTTTGTTAAACGGCTGCTTGGGCTTCGGTTTTAACCAAACGGCTGCTTGGGCTCAGGTCATGATCCCAGGGTCCTGGGATCAAGTCCCACATCAGGCTCCTTGCACAGCAGGGAGCCTGCTTCTCCCTCTGCCTGCCCCTCCTCGTGCTTGTGCTCTCTTTCTTTCTCTGACAAATACATAAAATAAAATCTTTAAAAAGAAAGAAAAAGAAATCTCTCCTCTGATCAGCCAGAGAAAGTCACTGCCTGGGTCTCCTGACCTTTGTTGTGTGTCAAAGGATGGGTGCTGAAATTGGTCCTTCCAAGAAATAGGCCTCCCTGTCCCCATCCCTGGCCAGGAAGAAATGGCAGGGCAGTGTGTAACCTACGACTGGGAGGGTGCAGAAGGTCACCCTAGTGGCTGCCTTCCAGAAAGGGTTCCTTTGAATCACAGAATCTCAAGGATGGGAAGGACTTTTTTTTTCAAGATATTTTTTTTAAAATTTTAAGATTTTATTTAGTCATTTGACCAGGGTAGAAAGGGGGGGGGGGGAGCACAAGCAGGGGGAGTGGCAAAGGGAGTTTTATCAGTCAAGGGCCCCAGCTACTGCTTCAGAAATCCACTACCATGTTTCCGTGAAGGCCACACTCCCCCCAGGCTGCTCCCAGACAATGACCGAGTGCATTATGGATATTAAATTCTGGAAAACACAGGACACTCAGACAGCTAACTTTGGCTAGAGGACTCCCCGAAGGCCTTGCCAATCTTTCCGTAGCCCGCATGGCAATCCAAAATGCTTCCACCCAACCTCTCTTCCCTCTCTCCTGCAATTGGGTAAGACTTGTATTGCACTCTGATGGCTTTCTCAGCTTTTCTTGGCTCGATCCCTGTTATTCTTCCAAGGCATTTCCCTTAATAGATCATTACACATTTAATCCCATATTAGGATCTGCTTCTCAGAAGTCCCAGACTAATGTATCCATCCAATTCTATATGGACATCCCTCTTCAAGATGGTTACTCCCACCTAGACATAGCAACTCTGTAGTCAGGAAAGCACCACCCAATCATCACCTCCTTTGTTTTCAGAACTATGCTTTCATTAATGCAACCTGAATGGTACTCACTTCCTTAGCAGCTATCTCACCCTGTTGATTCATATTGAGTATAGCATCCAGCCGCCTCCTTTTGAATAGGAATAAAATTCTTGGCCTCCAGCCAATTCCAACCCTTGGTTAAGAAACAATACAAATTTCACTTCCTCTAAGGTTTCCTAACACATGCCTTCCTTCCTTAACACTCAGTATGTACCACCATTATGTAACACTATATAACCTTTTCTTTAAACATGTATCTCCCCAGGACATGACCACCTCCAGGCAAAGACCATATCTCAGTCTTCCCCTAAGTCCAGTGCCTAGATGGTAGAAAATGATTTTTTATTTGATCAATAAACAAATGTCATTTCTCTTTAGGTAATTTTAAAGCTCCTTGGGGGCAGAGATGGGGTTTTTGTGTCTTGAACCCCCTACATTGCCTTGCTCAAGGATGAGTACACGCAGATGTTCAATAAGTATGTACAGCATTGAGCTGAACTCCTAAAAGGCAGTTGGGACACCTCAGTCCCACGTCAAACCCCAGGTCAGAAAGGATGCTCGGAGCTAAGGAGCCAGAAGGGAAAGAGATGGAATAGGTTGGGCTTTCCTCTATGGGTGGGAAGATCTTGTCCCCAGGCTGCCATTCCAGAACTTACCCCCCACCCCTACCTCTGATCTGGGTTCCGCAGAATAGCTACAATCACCTTTCAAAATAATTTCTCACAATAATCTTCAAAAATCAGACTGTGTCACTTTTTTGTTCAAACCCCTTTGATGGCTTCACACTGCACTGAGAATAAACGTCCAAACTCAGTTTTAGGGTCACGAGGCCTACGGAGGTATCTGGCCGCTTTCCTGACCTTGTCTCCTGCCCCGGTCTTCCTCATGTGCCACAGCTGAGTGCTCTGACCTCCCTTCATTTCCCCAAACCCAACCTGCTCTCTCTATTTCCAGAGCCTTCCAACACTGCTCCCTCTGCCTAGAACTCTTCCTTCTGCATTACTGTCTCCTTTTCCTTCTGCTTCCAACTTAAATGCCGCCAGTGCAGCCCATCACACCTGCAACCCTCCCTCGCTATGCTTGATTCACGTTCTTCACGGAAGCCATCACAAATGATAACTGAGTGGTCCATGTTCACTTTTCTCAGGAATAACTTGCCATCTATCCCCTCAGGACAAGCAATGCCCAGGATGGCTCCAGGAAAGAGTCCTCCTCCCATCTCAGACAACATTCTGGCTTTCCCTGGCTCTGCTGACCCTCTCAGACCTGGCCGCTCCTCCCTTGATTTATTCTCAAGCTTGAAACGTCCACCTGTCAGCATCTGCCTTGGGCTCCGTGACCCATCTCAAGGTGAATCCCTGTGAAACCCATCAGGCTCTAAACGACTCATTACCTAAGAAACTTGAGGTTTTCTCCATGCTTTGCAGGAGTCAAACGAGACTTGAATGGAAAGGCAGGGAGGATATTTGACGCGGCCCCTTTTCTGCCTAAAATTATTGTGCTGCCATCTCTATGCTTTAGAACCCAACTTGTTGGGGGCAGGGTGCCCTGCTGAGCTTCTTCCTCCCAATGTCCCCTCAGGAAGTGAGGTGGCCCCTCCTATCCAAGAGCCTCTACGTCCACCCTCCAAACCCAGGGTTTGAGCAGGGTTCAATACTAGCTCTAAACTCTGGTACTCTCCTCTCCTGTTCCTCTCCCCAGACACCTCACCAATAGCCCAGAAAAGACTCTTGTCTCCAAAAACTACTCAATTGTCATCATGCATTCTCTCCAGTTCTGTGGCTTATGATTTTTAAAAAACCCAAAAAACAAAACTCTACATCACTCATATATTTTCCTTAATGTTCAAAACTTTTAGAATTTAGAAACCACAGTAACTTTCTCCTCAAGCACCCGACTCTAAAAACTCAGGGTAAGGAGAAACTGTATTGGAAAAAAGAAGATGGGGAGGGAAGTTCACCAAAAAGTTAAAATTTGAGGCAGACTTTGCAGCCTGGATGAGACTTTACTAGGTAGGCTGATGCAGGCAGATGAATGACCCCATGCAAAGAACAGCTGTGGGCAGGGTGACTGATATGGGCAGTGCCATTTGGGGGAAAAGTGGGGAAAGGGATTGGAAAGGCATGAGATGGGTAGGTCAGAGGAGACACTAAGGAGCTGGTGGAGAAGTGCGGAGTTTATGCATAGTCATCGGTGGGCCATGGTAGGTTCTGGAGCAAGGAGGGGCAGGATGTTAAAAACATTAATTAGATGACTCTGTGGAGTAGCCCAAATGAGCCAACCACTCAAGTCCTTTCAAAGAGATTGTGAACAAATACGTTGGCTAAGTGACCCCTTCGGAAGACACTTCCATGTTGACTTTGGTCACTGAACCAGTGTAGCTATTGGGCAAAAGCTGTGTGGGCATGGATGGTCTGTGAAAGAGGGTTTGAACACTTAAGTACGAAGCAGGAAAAAGAAGAGTTGTAGATAAAATGCTGGCACAGATCACACAGAATTTTTGGAAAATCGGAGGATATTGCTAGTCATAGGTTATGGCTCACTGCAGTTCTCAGGTTGGAAGAGGCCTTGCTCCCTTCAGAGTCTAGATTTCAGATTCTCTTTGCTCTATTTCCAAATTCTTCTCAGGCCACAATTTAAAATCACAGGGCCTCCTCACTAAGCCAGCCTCCACAGCTCCCATTTAATGAAGTCTATGAACCAGGAAAGGAAAATGCTTGCCAAGTAGCCCATCCTCACTCTCCCTTAGCAAATGTCCAGCTGAAGAGCTAGCATAAGAAGGCTTCCCCACTGAGCTCCCTGGGGTTTGCACAGAAAAATACAGGCTTGGCCAGTGGCTTCCAAATGACAGACTAACTCTGCTCCCCACAAATGCTGGCTCGCAGGAGCCATCATGTATATACGGTTGTCTGATTGACTGTTTGCACCCAGTCCCACTGTGGGCTTTCAACAGACAGGCTCAGTAAAGGAACATTCATCTCTTATAACCACAGCACCCCCACATGGCTTTTTATATTTAAAAGCACTTGCATATGCAGGTGATAAAGGCTGACCATTTCTTTCCTCCTGGTCTTGACATCCTCGATGTCACTGGAAATAGAATCTCCCTGGGGTGCCTGGGTTGCTCAGTCGTTAAGCATCTGCCTTCGGCTCAGGGAGTGATCCCAGAGTCCTGGGATCGAGCCCCGCATCAGGCTCCTCCACTGGGAGCCTGCTTCTTCCTTTCCCACTCCCCCTGCTTGCGTTTCCTCTCTCACTGGCTGTCTCTCTCTCTGTCAAATAAATAAATAAAATCTTAAAAAAAAAAAAAAAAAAAAAGAATCTCCCAGGACTCTGGGCAACTGGACGACATTGAGGTGGGTAATCCTCCATTCACATGCCTCCAGCGAGACAGTCACGTGGTATCCAGAGCTGCTTCTAGCATAGACACATTTGGAAACCAAGGTGTCAATCTGGCTATTTCCTCTGAGCAAGAATGGGGGCAGGTCTGAGGAAAGCTGAGATGGGAAAAGAGGGTATCTGGGCCCCAGGGCTGGAGACAAGGAGCCAGAGGGTTTGTGAGCTGCCGCTAGGACGACTCGGTTCAGCCTCCTGTTGCCCAAAGCTCTGTAACAGGACAGGAGGGGCTCCCTCTTCCTGACACACAAATGGGATTTCGGGGACCAAAGGCTTCTGAGGTACTTCTCTGCCTGAGGCAAAGCAGACAGTCAAGGTAGCTCTCACTCACTACAGCCTCTAGTTAACTCTCTCTGGTCTTAGGTATGTCCTCAGTGTCAAATCTGGACTACTTCCTTAGAAATATAGCAAGGAAGCACATCCCTCCACCACAGTAACTTTGTGAATTCTTCCAGCAGTCAGTCTCCTGGAATGATGCCAGGATGAATACCGTCTCTCCAGCTTAATTTCTTCCTTTTTCCCCTGGGTACAGCTGAAATACTGGACAAGCCTTCATTCCACAAAAGTATGCTAAAACAATGAGGAGTAGAAAATGAGACATCACACATATTTCCAACACAGAAGAAGATTATGCTGCAAAGACACAGGAATTCCTGGGATGCATCGGCCTAGAAAAGCCACTCCCCTCCCTCATATCTGGAACAGGCAGGGGCACACTGTTCTGTGAGTCAGGGCTTCCTTTTAGAAGCAACGTCTGCCGAGGCTAACTCAGCTTTCACAACATGGGCTCCTCTCTGCTCTAGTTAGCACCTCCGATAAGTCTATGAGCCATACCCCCATCGGTGCCCTCGTTTAGCTGCTTATCCTGGTTCATGATTTGTCATCATTGAACAAATCCTGTTTCTACAGAAGGAGTGGGAAAAATTTAATGCCCTTCACAGGAGTGCTTTCCCTTTTCTCTCTCCTTTCCTTCTTCCGGCAGAGTCCCAAGACCCACAGGAACCCCTAACATACTTCTCCACAGTCTCCCATTCCACCATAATAAAGCTGCCAATTCCTAGGCTTTCTATAGTCTCTGCTGAAGGGAAAGACACAGGTGCCAAGTTCCATCCCACGTGTGCCTTTCCCATCCACCCCTTGGCCATAGCTTACGGCGCCAGAGGTGAACTCCTGAACCAAAGGCAACCAAATAGGAAGCTGGCCAGCAGCCTATACAAAACATTAGCTGTCTCTGAAATTTGAACTCGGAAACATGGAAAAGTCGGCTCCATCATCAGTAGAAACCGAAACTAAAAAGATGCCTTCATATAGAGGTGGGGCCAAGGCACACTGAGGTCAAGTGCAAGCCACATAGTATGAGGGAGGAAAAGAAAGCTATGAGTAAGAAATAGAGGACCTGGTGATAAGGATGAGACAAAGCAGTCATGTACAAGGAGGCAAAGCTGTCCTATGGAGGGAAGGAACCTGATCCCTGACCCTGCAGTGATTTCCATTCCAAGTGTAGCCTTACCCTTTCCCTCCTTCACTGGGGCTCTGCTCCTTGTAGCCAGAAGAGCCTTATTACGCACACACACACACACACACACACACACACACACCACTAATACTCCTATATTTTGGTCTTCTAATCTGCATATGCTCACACATGTAAATGCATTGAAATACACATGCATGCTCCTGATTGGAGAGCTGTGTGCATGGGCCAGCCCCTATTCTAGTAATATTTCATATCAGCTTCAGTTCCTGTTTGAATTCAATCTTAGCACATAACCCACTGCAGCGACAACACCTTCTGGTCAAGCACATGAGACACAGAAGACTTTTCGAGGAATTTAAAATTTTTGGTATAATTTTAAAAGTTAATGAGCTCATGCACAAGATGTGTGCTGCTTATGGGACGCATGGTATAACTCAAAAAACAACTTTTTTTTTTCTAAAAGAAAGAACTCTCAGCACCTGGGTGGCTCAGTTGGTTAAATGACTGACTCTTGGTTTCAGCTCTGGTTGTGATCTCAGGGTCATGAGATCGAGCCCTGCATCGGGCTCCACACTTAATGTGGAGTCTGCTTGGGACTCTCCCTCTCCCTCTGCCCCTCCCCCCTGCTCTCTCTCTCTCTCTCTCTCAAATAAATAAATAAATCTTTTTTTTTTTAAAGAATGAACTCAAAGATGCCTATAACTCTTAGAAATATCAACATAATTCCTTATATTTATCTCAGACTTTAAACTTTCTTAGGCCACTCCATATTCCATGTGCTAACAATTCTTGAGATTGGTTAAGTTACCAGTGTGAGTGAGCCTTGTTTTTAGAACAGAAAAATAGCAACTCACTCAGTATGCTGGTGGCAAATTCTGCGTTAGAACCTTTGTCTCCATCGATCCTAATCTAGCAGCAGCATCTTAATTATTCTGCCCTTGATCCCAATATTAACACAATTCAGCAATGCAGATAGTAGCAAACACTGTAAATCACCCGTTCTTGAGACAGGCATTTCCTAGTGTTGGGACAGATGTCCTGACATCCAGGTCTCTGATTTATGCTTAATATATGCTAATTTGCACACTTTCTTAGCTGTCCAGGGGGTGTGTGCAGAGCCTCCTCTCGTCTGGCTGATTCATGGCTTTACGGTTCCTGCTATATATACCCCTGGTACTGACACCTCAGATGACCAATGACAACTTTGGCAGCTGAATAGCAAGTTCCTAAATTCTGCTGTCCCCCTTGGGACCACTGTTCTCACATGAGCGGTGATTCTGCAATGTGCTTTAGATATGATTGAGTATTGGCAGTATGGATAAAGGGGTCATGCATACATTGAGTATGACCAGAGGAGAGATCCTGGTCATCACGTAATTTTGAAAAATAAGAAATAAATCATGGTCAAGAAAAAGAGAGGAGATTCCAAATGCTGCTGGTTTTTATTTTTAAAACTTTATAAAAATAGTATTGATTTTTAACTTAATTTCTGTAAGTTGGGCATCCATATAAAGAACTTGATACACTTTTCAACCATAGCTTTTTTAAACCAAAGCCAGGCCTAAAATAATAGTACTGTTTGGATTTGGATCAAATTCCCACAGAAGTGCCCCACCTGGTTTGATTTGACCTTCTCAAAGGCTTTGAAGGTAAGATAAGTTCACAGATGAGAAAACCAAGGACAAAGAGATTCAATGTCTCGTCCAGAGTTGCTCAGATGGCTAGTGACAGACAGGAATAAGATCCCAGACATCAGGACCCATTGAATAAATATGTGGTGTTGGTCTTCTCCAAACACATAACAAATTTTCTCTAAACCTAATGACAGAGAGACCTTGAAAATAATAACACTGAATTAAAGCCTGAGACTAACCAAGGATCAACACGACCAGCCAGCAGACCACCAACTCTGGCTGCCATAGCAACAGACCCTTCCACCAGAACAGCCCAGATCTTCTAGAACACTCCACAGCAAGTGTCAGCAGGAAGGAAACCAGATGCTGCCCCCACATACTCGGAGAGAGTCAGCTGAGCCTCCTTTAAACTTTTCTTTTGCTCCATGCATAGAAAAGAAACAGTTAAACTTTGAGGCCCTATGGAGACATTATCTTAATACCTTGGAAACATCTGCTATTCACATCCTCATTAGGTAAAAGCATCACGAAGGCTTTTAGGGTTGGGGGTAGTGGAGGGACATCATATTGCGACAGTCATGTCCCAAAGGAACGTTAGCGTCTCCAGTTGTCCACAGTTAGGAGCGGCTGCAGCCAGTACCAAGTTACAGGACTGGGTTTTAATTCCTGAATGGCAAGGCTGCTACTTAGAAGAAAGATAAATGACCTCTGTGTGTGCACACAGGTAAGCATAGAGCTGTGAACTATACACCTATACACGTATGCATCTGGTGAATTAAAATTATAGCTTCCCCTTAACAACAGTTTTGTCTCCTGGCTAATGCCCATGATTTAGTCAGGAAATCAGCAACAAGTTCAACCTTAACCAACAGTTCTCAACGGCATGTGGATTTCTTCAGAAGAGATTGCTTTAATACCATTCCAGATAAGGTAACTAGTGTACAATTCTGGATTTTATGTAGTAATCAAAGGTTACACTTGTCAAGTGGGGTCCATAGACCGCTGTTTCAGAATCAGCCAGTGTGGCTGTTAAAATTTCAGGTAATTGGGCCCCAGCCCAGACCTACTGAATCAGAATCACTGGGGTTGAGTCCCAGAAAACTGAAAATTTAATAGGCATCCAGGAGATTCTTATGGATTAAAGAAAGATCTGGGAAAGACATAAAAGGTCAAGGTCAGGGCTCAAGGTCAGTCCTGCCAAGCCCTATGCCCCTAAGGGCCAAACTTGCTGATCTGATAGAAGCCCTTTCCCCATCATCAAGCGGAGCCCAGGCATTGTCTGGCTCCCCTGCACCTGGCCTCTAACTTGGGGGGGGGGGTGACAATTTTTAGCCCCTACACACCACCATGAGCATCAGGCTACAAACATCACAACCTGCTCCATTGAGGGCAGCTGTCTGTCAAGCCACCAGTCCAGGTTCTCCTTTAACCTCAACTTTCCCATAGGGAAGCTCTTGACCTTCTGCCATAACCTCTGCCAGCCTCTCCACTGACTGGACTCCATGTTTGGTTTCCTCTGTATCACCCTTTGTAAGCTGACCATGGAAGAGACATCAGTTTCTGTGTGGTAGTATTGTCCTTATGTGGATGCTATGACCATTATCTGGTCAGATCTTACAAAGAAAGACCCTTCCCTGTGTGAAAGGGGTGGGAACTCACCTACAGTGTAAGTCACTCTTGGCTTTAATTAGTTGAAGATGCGATGAACTGGCTCTTAAGCTGGAAACCCAAACCCTCAGGAAAATGGCAGACAAAGTGGTAAGGTGGCTGTGATCTATCGTGGAGGAAGGTATGAGTTGTCATCTCCAAGTGAGGAGAAACAAGGGTTTGGGCAGGAGGCGCTCATGTCTGGAAGGTTGTGCCAATCCTCTCCTCCCTTATTGTTCCCTAGGCCCTATACCCGTGCCCCCTACACACACACACACACACACACACACACACACACACACCCCTCAAGTGTACATTAAGATTATCATGAAGGATCACAGGACGGGTCTGAAAGCCTTGAGTACAAACTACTTAGGGCAGGATCATAAATCTGAAGTTCGTAAACCATTCCTACTTGCTGCCCCCTAATATTTAGTAGTACTTAAAAATGCCAGCTGCTTCAGCTGGGCTAAGAGAATCAAGAGACAGGATTTTTATTCTCTTGGGAAAGATGCCTTCCTATAGAATGTCCTCTTAGGTCATGTATAAGTCAAACTTCAAAGCTGAATTATGAGTATATCCATTTTTGAGATAGGTAATTTAAAGTCAGAGGATGGAGGAGAGGAAGATATACTCCTGAGGCTAGCAGGGTAGTGCCGGCAATCACTGAATTATAAGAACCCAAAAGGAAAGGTGAAACACACCAGGCAAGATTCAAGCTTCCACAAAAAATTTTTTTTCTGCCTAATGCAAGGGAAAAGGAACAAGGCAGCAGGTTGGAGGAGATGTGTATGCCAGGGTAAGTCCACTGGTTTTGTTAAGTATAAGAGGCAAAACCCCTTACTCTGATTTTAAAAGAGAGCCAGAAGTTTATTGAGAGCTAATGAGGTGTCAGGTATTTTTCTACACCTTTTCATCTATCATCTCTCATAATATAACCAAAACCTCTGAGAAGTAGGTGTTATTATATTGATTCACAGAGAAGAATGTTGAGCCTCACAGAGACTCAAGCAAAATAAGCCTGACATCAAACACGTAGTAAGTGGCAAAATCAAAATTCAAGCCCAAGTCTGGCTGATTCTCAAATGCATTCACCTTCAACTGCGTTATACGGCTTCTACCAGGCACATACTTAACCCAGAGAATCAACCAGGATCTCTGCTCCCAGCGGTACTGACGCCTCCCCTGGGCCCGCAAATCAGCTGGTTTGGACCCTGACAGTGGCCGGGCTGGAGAGGTGATGGTCAAAATGCCTTGGGCCTCCTGGCCCCCAGTGCTGCGTTTTGCTGCCGTGGTCAGTTTCCCTGGTCCCACCCTGTGTTTGTTGGCACTCGATACCAATACACCCACCACCCCCACAGAGCATCCCACCGTGCTAAGAAGCCAGGAATGGGCAGTTTATGACACATAACATGGTTGTGTCCATCCTAAAGATTGAAGTTCTTCCATGAATTCAAACCTACATATATGACCACAGTCTCTGACTTTTCTAAAATCATGAGTAACAGAAAATTTGCTATTACAAAGTTTGAATGTTGGGTTGGTAGACTTTGTTTTTCAAAAGGGAGCCAATGGTGTGCAGCTGGGTTGTCTCTGGCAGTATGCTTTTCTAGAGAGTCAGCCAAGACCACATGGAAGCGAAGAAGCAAAGATGCACTTGACCCATCTGAACCCCTAACAGCATGTTCCAAAGTGAAGCACTATTCTACCAGAGAATCTACAACATAATTCACCTTCTTTCCCTTCAGAACGTGAGTGATTTCTTGCTTTGGCTGAAAAAGGTGTGTTTGACCAGAACACCCTGCCGCACATTTGCAGGAACCACCTAGATAGCCACCAATCCATATGCTAAGCAATCAGTGCACTCACTGCATAGGAGACAAGAGATGCTTTTCTACACCGAGGCCACAACGCACACTCTTCACGTGTTGAGATCCTTTGCCTTCAGCAAACCACCAAGAGACTTGAGGGACTTGATGATCACATGGGGGTCCATAACAACAGAGACCCTCCCTGAGCTACTTAATGTGACTTCTGTTGTTCCCCATGTGCCTGTGAGAGTGATTGCAGTTACAGGCATGATAGCTAGATCACATCAGGTGTGGTATCTGCTGAATAGAGAGGAAAGCAGAGGTGTAATACATGGGGCTCAAGAGGTGAGCTATCCTGGATACATCACTCATGAGACCCCCCTCTCCGAGCTTCCCCTCCAGCTAAAGCTGCCCGACCCCAGCCCCTGCTCTAGGGAAATGGTGTTAAGGCCGACTTTGCACAGAGGCAAGTACCCATTGCATTAGAGACCAAAGAACAGCACATTCACATTCTTTTTAGTGGCCTTTAGCCTGGGCTGGCTCAAGACTCTGCCCAAGCAGGGAGAACAATGATCAGCTGATTCAGATAGATGACATTGCTCATGAATTTGACTTGGAAATACACAGAAGGCTGGTCGTTGTAGTAGCACAGACATAAGCTCCAGCAAGTAGGTGGGTCCCATTTATAAGACAATACCAGACTCCATGAATTCTGGATGTGAGCAAGTTCGAGCCTCGCTGGAGCCTTCCAGTTCTTAAACACATTTCAATCTCTATAAGGCCCAGCAAGGTAATGGCCCAAATTTTTTAGATTCATATTTTCCTTATTCTCCTCCTACATATCCTTATATTAAACACTCCCATTACTAGAGGTAATTTAGAAAGGGTCTTTGGAAAAAGCTCTACATTATGTCTTCCTATTGACAGAGATTCACAAAGCTCAATAATATATTAAAGGCTCTGACAAATCCTCCCCCCTCCCAAAAAAAAACCTTTTCACCTTTAACTAACATTTCCAAAAAATACTGTTTATGCCCCCCTCTTTCTTTCTCAGAATAACTATCAGTATCTTGGGAAACTGATAGAAATCCTTCCTAAAATAATTGGCCCTTTTAAAGATAATGCTGGCCTGTCAGTTGAAGGGAGAGACATCAGTTCTAAAGAAAGCTTTAGGGAAAGGTGGGAATGAAAAGGACTCTTTGGACTGGGGAGCCCTAGATGGGCCAAGCATGGCAGAAAAAAGGAAAGCGTGTGAGCAGAGGAACAAAGTCAGAGATGAGCACCACTAAGGGACAGAAGCAGGGAAAGAGGGAGGGTCAACCCCTGGGACAAGCGGAATGAAAGAGGGTGTATCCAAGCCTTGCCATGAGGGCTTACCATTACGTTCCCCAATTCATCAAACAACAGTCTTTTAATACATCTATGACAGTCCTTAATTTGTTTTAGTCTGTATTCACGTCCCTGTTATTGTTTTAAATTTGCTGGGGATAATTTTAAACTAATCTTCTAATCTTTTTCCAAGAGCCCTCATCAATAACAACTGAAAGGATGATGAAAATAACTCTCTGTGTAGAACAAACTAAGTCAAAATTACCGTGGGGAGTAAATTACTCTAACAGAGATAGAATGTCAATGCCATCATTTATAAAAGATGTGTTGCCAAATGCTATCTCAATTCAAAAGTCTGCCGGGGTTGTAGCCTGCTCTTTTGCCAGAGTATCTGGGGAGAAAAAAAAAAAAGATGTTAGGCCTGGATTTCGGTCTCCATTGGCCCATCTGCATTGTAGGAAAGGTATGGAAGAGCAAAGGAAGTGAGGTCCTGAGGTGTGACACGGGCAAGGGAAGCCCTAGCTGTGCTCGCAGCTCAGCTCTGTTCTATGAACCCAGCCGCCCTCCACCTCAGCTCAGCCCCCGCCCCGGAAATGATCCTCTTTCAAGACAGTTTAGCCCTTGGAGAAGGCCTAATGCTGACAGGTGTGCACGGCACCGCGAATACAGATTGCTCAGCCCCCGGGAGTAGACGGAGAGTGTACTCAGGCTGGGAATGGCTTCCCTCCAGGACGTTGCAGGCAGTTTTCCCACCACAGCCCCATGGGCCCCAGATCCAGCAGCTGGTGGGTAGCAGCCAGCAAGGCAACATCTGCCTGAGAGCAGTGAAGAGAATAAATACCAGGAGAGACCTTAGACATCATGTGCTTCATTCCCCTAAACTTGCACATGGGAAACTGAGGCCCAGAGATGATCAGCAATTTGCCCAAGGTCACGCAGGCTAATGAAGGCCGGGAACAGAGTTTTGCCTAGAGCCCAGAAGATTTCCAACCCAGATTGCTCCAAATCCCAGCTTGATTGCCAGGCTTGCTTTCACTTCCTATTGTGGTCCCAAACTGTCATTTTAAGTGACAGCACTCTCCCTGCCCTAGCCAAGGCCCACTGGCTGGTCAGTTTAACATCTCTCGGTGAGACTGAGGGCCTCATCCTGGCAGGGCTTCACAGGCTGGTCACAGCGACCGACTGTGGCAGCGGTGACAGAAGCTGTTAAAGGGAGCAAACAGGAGCCCATAACAAGAACTTACAACAGAGGAAGCTCCTGCCGGTGGGGCTGAGCTCCCGCTGAGAATCTGTACGTTTGTGGTGAAGAGCCCTGCACAAGAGGGCAGCGATTCACAGGAGCCCAGTCCCCCAAAAGCCCCCAACAAGGAGGGCCAGGCATGCTCACACGCATTCATTCATTCATTTGCTCATTCACTCACTCGTTCACTGCTGAGCATCAGAGACTGTGCTGGGGGCTGATATATGCAAGGAGGAAGCTGGATGGGGTAGGGGATGGGGGGTGGGAAGGGATGTTACTCCAGCTACAAAACTAAAAACCAGTTCAAATCAAGATATAACCTAGAGGTGGGAGAACCAAAGCCAGCCTCCATGCATGGAAATCCCCACCAAGCAGGAGAGGATAATGGAGCAACCAACAATCAGCAGATCACAAAGGGCTTCCTCCTTCCCATCCTCCCCAACAAGCTCTGCCTGTGGGCCCTAAGAAGAGCCTGACAGGTTACAGGCAAGATCCAGCAAACACATGAGTGTTTCCCTTGGTACTTGCCAAGCATCCGACCTCGGCCAGAGTTAATAAACCCCTAAAACAAGACTTACTACCTCCTGGGAAAGAGATGGAAACAGAAACTTGAAGTGCAAACAGGTATTTCATGGCCCAAATCAGGGGAGATATGATTTAATAATATAAGGGAGTCACTGCCCTGTAGGAGATAGAAGTCCACTGGGCAGGTGGGTGGGGGACCTGAACAAAGCCAGCAAGGAAGGAGAGGGCACTGGCCAGCGAGGGAGCAGTGCAGACAGGGGGCTAAAGGAATTCGGGGAAGGAGAGCCCTTTGTGCTGCCTCAGCTCCTGCCCACCTCAACTCTAGACGCTTTCCCATCTGCACTCACTATGCACAACTATTCACATTTCCGTGGCACTTTACAGTTTACCAAGTTCTGTACAAGCAGCATCTCATCTCACCCTCACAAAAGCCCTGTACATTGGCTAGAGAGCTCACTCTAACCCACCTGACCTCAAGAAACGGAGGCATGGAAGGCAAAGTCTGCACCATGACGTGCATGTGGCTAGTGGGAGGTAGAACCACCATTCCGAAGATGGCTTCCCTGAATCCTAGTCCTCCTCCCCTGAAAGCACGACCCCACAAAGAGCATTGGCCCTCAGAATTATTGGCCCCCACCCCTTGCCACATTCTCAGTTAACGAAAACAAAGCTTTAAGATTTCCAATAATCAAGATTTTTTAAGATTGCTTAACATACACTGAGTTCCTATTGTAGGCCAGGTACTATGCTAGCTCTATTGGTCTGCAATTCTGAGAAACCAGGTTTTATTGTTGTTCTTTGCTTTTAAACCACTGTTGTAGGGGTACGTGGGGGGCTCAGTTGGTTAAGCAGCTGCCTTCAGCTCAGGTCCTGAGATCAAGCCCTGCATCAGGCTCTCTTCTCAATGGGAAGTCTGCCTCTCCTTTTCCATCTGCTTCTCCCCTGCTCATGCTCTCTCTTGCTCTCTTTCTCAAATAAATAAATAAAATCTTTTAAATAAATAAATAAATCACCGCAGTATATGTAAGACAGCTGAGGCTCAGACAATGAAACATGGGTTTCCAGTCGTGCAGTTGTATCAAAGCAAGAATTCTAACCCATGTGTTCCAATCTTTAACTCTCTGTTTCCTAAACAACGCTATTAGCCAGATGTCCATTGATGGACTATTTCAGTGAACTGAGTTGTTCTTGGTACTATGATGGGATGTATGGATTTTGGGGGGCTGCCTCATTTCTACCCCCTGGCTACTCATATCTGAAGCACCACTACCACCACCTTCCCCACTCCCCTTCACACCAGTTCATACACAGGCACGAGCGTGTGTGCAAGCATGCGCACACACACACACACACACAAGCATGTGAGGAGGGAACAGTTTCTCAAATCAAAACCATCCTGAGTCCCTTAGGGACTCCCCAGCTACATCAGAATGAAGGATGGAGTCTCACAGTTTTCAGTGCTTCGTTTTCAAGCACTCCCACGACACAGTGTGTATGACCCAAGGGAAGGCCTTTGATCAAATCCCAGCTGCAAAGAAAATGGTGGCTTGTTTTAAATGAAGTTGGATTATTTTAAAATTATAAGCCTGTCACGGGAGAATCTTGAGTACATAATTAATTTTTTACTGGCCTTCTGATTTACCAAAAAATAAAAAACTTTTTTTAAAAAAAGGAAATTACAAACTCTGAGACACCTAACTTGCCTACAAAGAAGGAAATAACTCTAAAGGAATTTTAGAGATCCAGGGGGAGGTAGTATGTAGCCATGGAGTCAGAAAGACACAGGTTGTAATCCCAGCTCTGCCATTTATCAGGAGTGTGACCCTGGGGATGTTGACCTCTGAGCCTGTTTCCTCATCTTCATTGTGCAGATGGCAATGCAATGAGATTGTTAAAGGGATTAAAGGACAAAGGATGTAAAATGTGAAATATGTGATACATTGAAGGTATTTAATGCTGGTCTCTCCCCACTGATGAGTCCTTAAATGCCTACACCTAAGACCTTCACTCCCAAACTTGGAAAGACATTGTATGTCCCAACCAGTGGTTCTTCATTCTGACTGCAATTGGAATCATTTGGGAAGCTCTGAAAAATCCAGTTACCCAGACCCTACTTCAAATGAATTAAACCAAAATCTTTAGAGGTGAGCCCCAGGCATAAGCATTTTTCTATAGCTCCCAAGATGATTCCAATGTGCAGCCAAGGTTAACAATCATTACCTAAATTCCTATTCCTGCACAGTAAAGACTTTGCCAGAAAGCTACGTTACTATCCTAAGTGAGCCTACTGTTAGATTTCCTCAAAGACTTTACTTCCAGAGAAGCTCCCCCATCACCTCTGTCTGCCATCCCTCCAAATACCTAGTACTCAACCCTCTCCCCAAGGCACCCATCATAGTCCCTCCCCCATCTCAGGAAAAGCTAGGTTATAGGTCATTTGCATAATAGTGGAAATTAGCAGCTGGGTTATTTCCCCAACCATTGGTCATTTTAGGCCTGAGGTCTCATTTTGCAATATATAAAAGGGGTTTTGAGATATCAAGGTTTATGAAGCCATCATACCTGGAGGGTTTTCTATTTTGCCTCAGAAATTACACCCAGGAAGTAACCACCTAGAATCCAACCTATTCTCTGTTTCTGGAAGTTTCTATCCTGGGTAGATAAGACAAGGGCTTTGAACTGCCAGTTTCACCCTACAATAGGGATTCCCAGGATGGGAAAACCTACAACGTTTTTAGCTTAAAGCAGAATGCTAAGGCAGCTAAAACAATGGCTTGGCCTTACAGAAACTAATTGCTCATGGCAAAGAGCAACACCTCTGGCCACATTCACATACTCCAGTAATAGAATCAGGTGAATACTCATGTCAAGCATACTTACAGATTAAAAAAATGAATACCTAGAGAGATCATTTAAATTACCCAAGTACAAATAAATCATAGGTAGAAATGAAACTTGAACCAAGGTCAGAGTAATACCAACACCTAATCTTTAACTGAACACTGCCCCACAGTGCCAGCCGCTGACTGACTCACGGTCCCAATCAGCCTTGATGCTGACTGATAGGAGGGTAGGTCCTAACAGAATCCAAGTTAGATAAAGTGACCAGATCACTATAACCATTCCTACCATCAGGAAAACAACCCCCAAAATAAACTTGCTTCTGTTAGCAGTCAAGGTCCTAGCAGGAAACAATCCTACCCAGATGTTTAAAATGAAGAGAACTTAATCAAAGGACTACCCTTAGAGGAATGGGCAGGGTTAGAGAACCAATGGGATGTCAACCTCCCAGGAATGAATAACAGGAGGAAGCCATTTCTACCCTGAGGCCTGAAGGGGGAAAGAGAGTGGTATGATTGTAGCCTGGTGAAGGATAGCCTCTAGCAGGAGCTGTGGTCACCAGGGACATAGCCATGCCCAGATCTTTGGTGCCTAGCACAGTGGGGAGCTGGTAAGAAAGCCCAAATTCTCCCTCTCCCACACCCCCAGCTAGTGCCTCCCTCTGGTCAGACCCAATCAAAGCCAACCAGGAAGAGAGCCTGGATCATGCAGCCCGAGAACATCAGCGTCCTTGGGGCACAGAATACAGCAGGGAAGGGAGCGGATAGTCTGGGTGGGGGTGGGGAGAAGTGGAGAATAATCCACGTGAAGAGAAAAATGTAGCTTTACTGGGATGGTTGCGCACACCGTAAAGGAATTCTTCACCTTTCAAAACGGATTTCTTTAAACATCCTTCCTAGTAACAATACCTGTGGCTCAAGGTGTTCACTGCCAGGTGCTTTACAGAGGTAGGGGTATGAATTTCAGTTCAGGCTCAAGGGGGCAAGAAATAGTACATGTTTTTATTTTCTATAAACTGATTTAATTTTATTTTGAGCTTTTATCCTACCAGGATGGCAGGAAACTTCACCTCAGTCATCTTTTGGGCTTTGCCAACCCACGGGGCAATGGTGCTAGGTGCCAAGCTACTAGGGCCCTCTGGCTTGGGTCACCTGTACTCACAGGATCCCTCAGGAACATCCACTGTCCTGGCTGACAAAGCCTTACAGAACCATCAGTGGCTCACTCCATCTTCGGAGGCACAGTGGATAGGCCCGGGCCCCTGTGCCAAAGTAGGCGAACCCAACTAGAGCCTCACACACCGACAGCCATTATTCTTTAGGGCCTCGCCGGGAAGTAGGACCTGGGTCTCTGCTGCCCAGAGACATGCAGAACCTCTCAAGAAATTTGGAAAATCTCCTTTTAGTCAGAAGAAAGCCTCCCTGACTCTCGCTTTTTCTAACCACTTTGTTTCTTCCACAATTCTTCTTCTCTCTTCTACCTTCTCTGGAACGTCTGTATTCTCTGATAGGCGTCAGTTTTTAAAAATGAGTTAGAGGCAAGATAGTAGAAGGAGAAATCTAGGCAGGAAAAGACATAAATTAATAGCTCAAAATATGTTCCAGCTACACATATATTTCCCCAAACTTTAAGACGACACATGTCCCCTTTTTACTAATGAAGCTCAGAACAATTATTTACCCAAGGCTACACAGAAGGCAAGGATGCTATGAATCTTCATCCACCTACCCGCAAAGCCTACCTCCGAACTAGTCCAGAGACGGCAAACAGATCTACTTCTGGGCCTACTCTTCTTGCTACTGTGGCAGCCTAGAAGCTGTGTTGAGAAGGATTGGGATGCCATAACTAGCTCACTGGAAACAGTGCCATGACTGATTACCAAAGACCTCTGTGAGTACAGAAGTTCATGTATTTTGCATCCATTTACTAGAAATTAAGCCATTTCTTATACATAATAAAATGAAATGGAAAAAAAATTGGTTTGAATTTGTAAAAATTCAGTTTATACAAAATTAAAGGGGCACACCTATCTTGTGCAATATATCTCCAGCGCCATGAAGAGAGCCCAAAGGGAGGACCTCCCAAGAATCAAGAATCAATACTTCTTTTAATACTAAATTTTATGCTTCTTGTATTCAAAAGGTAGCAGAAGGCAGCCATTATACCTGCCTGATATAACTTCCACTAGGGACAACCCTAGAAATTAACTTGTAGAACCTGTTATCTTTCTCCCTTCTTACTTTCCCTCCCCAGCTCCAACCAACCTTCTACCCCAAGGAAAGCAAGTCAGCAAAGTGTGGATTATTTCATTACATTTTTTTTTCATTCATTCTCCTTTCCACGACTCTTAATGTCCTTCCTTTGAGCACTGTGGGTTTGTTGTTTTTCCCTGATTTATGTGGAAGTGGGGATCTTTGTCAGTTTAATTAAGAAAAAATTACACTGCTGTAATGCTTGTCAACTTAATTTTCAGGATTTGTCTTGTTTTACGTTGTAAACTTTGGGGACGATTCGTACTGTCTTTAATCAACACTTGAAGGTTTTGTTTTCTTTTTTTTCCCCCTTTTTCAAAAAATTGTTTGTTTGCTTTCAAGCCCAATGTGGCAAAAATGTTTCACATTTTCCCTTGTTTCGTAACCTGTACCACTGTGATTACATTCACTTTGCTTTGAAGAAAAAGACAAATTGCTTGTGTTTTTATTAGAGGAAACAGATTGAGCATAATATAGTCAAGTTCAAAGATCACTAAACAAAAGTCAAATGATCTGGTTCCAGCCCAGTCTCCCCCAATTTTCTGAACAGTCTTAGATATTCACATGTCTTCTCTTTTCTGTAAAGTGAGTGTAACTTCACAGCATAGATGTGAAGCCTGTGATCACTTTGGAATTTATGGATCCTGTGTTAATGTTCTTTAGTTGCAAGCAAAACTACTAATGTAAATAAAAAACTGAAAGGAGGCTGAGATCATTTACAAAATTGCAGAAAGAAGTGAACTATCAGGCCTAGGAAAGACAAAAATCAAAGAAGTGCTGGAAATCCCAACCACAGAATTTGCAGACCTTTACCCAAGGGCATTACCATGTATGAGGGGATTCACTTTGACAGCTTGGCTCAAATTTAGAAGTTCCAGGAGACAGAATTCAATTGGCCTAATTTATTCCTGAAGCCAGGGTGCGGGATACTATTTGGAGGCCCAGCCTGAAACAGGGTCAGGGATACAGCAACTGTTACCATAAGAAGAGCTAACAAGGAGGTCGGGAAACCATACTATGCAGGTGAAAATAAACTGCTACCTTGGTCCACTGCTTGGGAGCTGCCCAGGACACAAATACACACACGTGCACACACACGTGCACACACACTCTTCTCTAGGCCTAGGACTCTAGGACAATTTCATCATGACCATATCTCTGTGGTCTGCACTTACAGATAACTTAAATAACCCAAGAGGAAGAGAGAAAACAAAAGAAAAACTTTTTTAATAAACAGTAAGCAAGAAGATTTAAGTAGAGGCATCTCCCTACCTAGCCTTAAAACTATAGCTAGTGTCTATGGCTCACCACCAGCTGAGGTTCTGGTATGACAGAAGGAATGAGTCTTCTAAGGGATCTGAGCCCTCACTGGTCTTTCCCATAGAGGAAGACAGCAATCCCACATTAACTTTGACCACTTGAAATGGCAAATAAGGCTTCCTCACATTAGACCCATTTGCTTTATGTAGCAGCCACCTGACTTCTTGAAAATCAAGGTAAATTCCTCTAGCCCAACCCTATCACTACCTCTTCCTGTCTCCAAATGGTCTGGTGGCAGTTTCAACTTCCAGTTCAGTGGATCCATTCCTGCCCCTGATTAAAGAGTCTTGCATTTGGTTACCACGACCTTTAAACCAGCGGAAGCCAGATTCCCAGAAACAGGAACCAAAACTCAGAAGCCGGTTACTAGATAAAATCATGAGCTCCCTCTCCCTCACTGGGTGAACAATAATGAAGGATGAGAATTAGGCAGATAAGAGTAACAGAGCCTCAAATATCAATGGCTTAAGCAAGAGAGGAGTAGATTTCCCTCATGTAAAGGCCCAGGTAGGTGGCCCAGAGTTAGTAGGGCATTTCGTGGCTGCTATAATGGACATTGTCATAGGCTCCTGATGGTCCAATAGATTGATTTGGTCCAAGCCAACATATCTGAATTCTAACCAGTAAGAAAGAAAAAGGAGAAGGAGAGGAGAAAAATCCCCTCCTGGAAGTTACATTGATCACTCGTATCCCATTCACTAGATTTTAGTCACATGAGCTCCCACTGAGCTACAGAAGAGCTAGAAAATGAAATCTTTGGGGCGCCTGGGTGGCACAGCGGTTAAGCGTCTGCCTTTGGCTCAGGGCATGATCCCGGCGTTCTGGGATAGAGCCCCATGTCAGGCTCTTCCGCTATGAGCCTGCTTCTTCCTCTCCCACTCCCCCTGCTTGTGTTCCCTCTCTCGCTGGCTGTCTCTATCTCTGTCGAATAAATAAATAAAATCTTTAAAAAAAAAAAAAAAGAAAATGAAATCTTTATTCTAGGCAGCCATGGGCTCTGCAGCCATGGACTCTGCCTAGGCAGCCAGGAGTTCTATTTCTCTAGAAGAAAGGGAGAAAAGATATTAGGGGATAACCAGTGGTTTCTGCTGCAGAAAATGAGTGGGGATTGCCAATCTCCGCCCCCGAAGAAGGGTGGTGGTGTGTGCCCTAGAGCAGTGTGGAGATCCTGGTTCTCCAAAGGCACGAGATCCTCTTGGGGATCCTCATCTCAGTTGTCTAGATTCCACTCCTTCCCAAACAGTGTTCGAACTTGCCAGAGCCCTGGCAAAGATGTAAATCCAGCTGATGCTGTAATCCAACAACTGTAAAAGCTCTGTGTTTCATTTTCGACATTCCCAACCCTGTTAGCAAACAACAAAAGAGTCTATCATCATAATCACATACAGGCTTCAGACTGCATTCCCTGTTTTGTGGTGAGAATTGTGATTTAGGGGCTTATCAGGAGAGTTATCAGAAGAAACCACCCTGGACCCAGACTGACATTTCCCATCGCTTCAGATGAATCCATCACGGCAGCTATCCTACCCATTTTCTCAGAGCTTCATCTTCAAAGAGCAAGAGAACAGTGTTGGTAATAAGAGAAGCTCTTTCAACACTTAATAGCATGGGTTCCAGTTACCATCCTAAAATAAAGAGGAGGCAGAAGTCTCAATCCCTTTTGCCCCATCTTGGCCCAATAACCAAGTCCAAGTGGCCCATATGTCTTTTGCTTGCAACCCTCTTGCTGGTACTAATTTTAACGTCAGTTTAAGTGTGGTAAAGGTGTGCTGGGAGAGAATATCCTTTAAGGCTCATGCCATCAACCTCCATAACTCTCTATCCTCCTTATACTGTCATTTTCTGACCTCCAAGTCACCCCCTCATTCACTAAATATTTAGACAACTGCAGGCCTCCTGAAATGGATGCAAGACTTTGTGCATATGTTAGTTACATATTTTCCTTAAGAGAGAGCCTATACTTCTTATTTTATTTTCAAGGGATCCCATAACTCCCCTCCCAAAGATAGTTAAGAATAACTTTCCTAGATATTAAAATTGCCCTTAGTGTTTGTTACATGTGGAGTCAGCCATTATGGTGTCTTACTCTCAGTCCCCGGCCTTCCATCTTTCCATCTGCTTTCCTTAGCTACTCCTCTGAGGGCTGGATCTCTCACCTCTTCAAAAGTTTCACTTTAATCCCCTTCCAACTTAAATTCCATGATCCATTCTTTCAACAACTCTTCACTTGTCAATTCTTTCGATCAATGTTTATTGAGCAACTACTATTTTTTGGGCACACAGAGGCAAACAAGACAGATAGTTCCTGCCCTAATACAGAATACATTCTGGTGAGAGAAAGAAAAAGAAAAGCAGCAAAGAAATGAGTAAATTCAACCTTGTGATTAGTGGCATGAAAGCAAATGAGCTAAGCAAGAGAAAATCGGGAGCACCTACTTTAAATAGTGTGGTAGGCAGAATTATGGTTTCCTCAAAATGTCTGTGTCTTAACCTCTGGAACCTATGAATGTGTTAAGTTACAGGTCTAAAGGGAATTAAGATTACAGATGGAACTAATATTGTTAATCAGTTGACCTTAAAATGTGGAGATTATCCTAACATAAGTACAAGAGTTTTTAAAGGTGGAAGAGGGAATTAGGATAACCAAAGAATGGCAGCATGAGAAGGACCGGACCCACTGTTTCTGGTTTTAGAGATGGAGGAAGGGGTCATGAGCCAAGGAAATTCAGGTGGCCTATAGAAGTTGGAGAAGGAGAACAAATCCATTCTCCAGAAGAAACTCAGCCCTGCCAAACCCTTGATTTTGGACTTCTGACCTTGAGAACTGTAAGATAATAGATCTGCGTTGTTTATTTTTTTTTAAGATTTTATTTATTTATTTGAGAGAGAGAGAGAGAGCAGGAGTTGGAGCAGGAACGGGAGGGGAGGGTTTGGGGGAGAAGCAGACTCCCCGTTGAGCAGGAAGCCCTTGATCCCGGGACTCCAGGATCACAACCTGAGCCAAAGGCAAACGCTTAACTAAGCCACCCAGGCGCCCCAAATCTGCATTGCTTAAACCTCTAATTTCGTGGCGATTTGTTACGGCATCAGCAGAAAACTAATATAGATAGAGTGGATAAAAAGAGCCTTTCTAAGGAAATGGCATTTAAAATAGACCCCCCAAAATGAGTAAATGCAGTGAGATGGAGAAAAAGTGTGCCAGGCAGAGGGAAAGGCATGTGCAAAAAGCCTTGAGGCTGGAGAGAGCTTGGTGTGTTTGCCAAACCAAAAGTAGAACTATGGAGCTAAAGTTCAGAGACTGAGGGCGAAGGTCCATACACTAAGTATTAGAAAGTCAGGGTAAGGGCACCTGGGTGGCTCAGTCAGTTAAGCGTCTGCCTTTGGCTCAGGCCATGCTGCTGGGGTCCTGGGATTGAGTCCTACATCAGGCTCCTTGCTCAGCAGGGAGTCTGCTTCTCCCTCTCCTTCTGCCCCCCTCACTGGTGTACTCTCTCTATCTCTCTCAAATAAATAAATAAAATCTTAAAAAGAAGAAAGTCAGGGTAAGGTCCTACAGCTGGATCACGTAGGGTTGAGCAATTTTTCTGAAACACAAATCAGATCATATCATTCCTGTTTAAAAAATCTTCCAAGGGTTCCCGGAGTCCTTCAGGTTGATCCAAATTTCTCACCACATTTACCACCATCTGGCTTCCTGACCTGAATTCTGTACCACCACATTTCTTGTGTTCTAGTCATTTTATTGAGCAGTTTTTCAGTTTTCAGTGTTTTGCTTTTTTTTTTCCCCCAGCTTGCTCACTGTTCTATCTACCTGAAATACTCCTTCTCCACCTCATAGCCTGCTTCCTCACTTTGTTCCACTTCCGGTGTCATTTCCAGCAGGTCTGGGTCTGCTGCCTCTCCCATGGGCTTCCTTAGCACCCAGCCTTCACTCCCATCCAAGAGCATATCATGGTGCTTGGAACCACTCACATCACCTTGAATAAGCACCACTTGATGAATGGATCACCTTTATTTTTTGTTTCCCACTGCTCCTGAGAAGTTCATCACAGGAAGTTTTGCCCCTTCCACAATGAAAACTCTGATGGGCCCTCTGATTTTTTTCATCACTTTTAGAAAACAAGATGTAATTTGGTTATTTAAAGTGGTAAAATACAATCCCAATTGATAAAGTGGAATTTACACTCTAACATATTAATCCACATCTATCTTCATCCATATTTAAGACTCCTTTCCATTTCTTCACCTGCTAGAAAACTATGGTAGGCAGGCTCCTGCCTTAGGGAAAGGGCATATGGTTGGCTTCACCTCCCTTTCTCTCTCTGCAGTAGGAACATCAAGGAGAGAGAATGGGAATGGATTTAGAAGGTTCTTACTTGGCTAGTACAGTCTTATTGATGTTTTGCTCTTCCTGAACTAATGTTTAAATCTAATTCTATATGAGTGACTTCAGGGTTCTTTGGAGGTTCCCCAGCTGGGATCCCCTGACTTGCAACTCCAATGATAGGGACAGTGTCATCAGTTCTCCTGCTGCTTCTCCCTCTGTCTCAGGTTTTCTGGTTGTACCTACCACCCAGACACTCTCTCCAGCATCGATGTAGTATAATGTGCTTGAACAAGAGTTGAAATAACTCCAGGCAGTTTTTCTCTACTGTATATGCAGTATCTGGTCCACATTCCTTTTACCCTGACAAATTCTGGGAGTGCAGGTCAATCTCAACCCATCCATCCTTGTTCTGTTGCCTGAAAGTCCTGTTCTCTAGATTTCTAGGACAAGGATCAAACCCAAGTCCATAGTACCTACCAACTGCAGGAGCATATTGTGAAGCTCTTCAAGTAGTCTTACTGAAGTCCCTCTCTCTAGATTTGAAATGACAAGATATAGTTAGTTAAGACAATATTAGCTACCTTAACAAATAAATTTACAAATCTCAGTGGCTTACTACAATGCAATTTATACTCAGGGTGGGAGGAATGACTGCTCTATGAAGTCATTATAAGTTCCAGGGTAACGGAGACTCTGCCGTCCTCAACACATTGCTTTCAAAGTTGCCCTGGGTATCAATATCTTGTCAGCAAATGAGGGAAGAAGTTGAGGTTTATGCAGGGAGGATTTTAATGGGCCAGCCCTGACAGTAAGCACACATACTTCTACCCACATTCCCCTGGCCAGAACTCAGTCCACGGCCACACCTAACCACAAGAGAAACTGGGAAACGCTGCCTAGCATGAGCAAGAGGAAAGGAGACCAGTTTCTGCCACAAGGTAAAAACACACCTTGGCTTTTATCTGGTGAAAGGAGTGGTGATCTAGGAAGACCAATGGACTCAGAGTCAGGACACCCTACTTTAGTCCCACTACTGACAATAAACTCAGAGTCAGGACACCCTACTTTAGTCCCAGTACTGACTACCTCTCAGGACTTAGGCAAGTCAGTTCACCTCTCCCCGATCCTTGGTCTTCTCATCTATAAAATGAGGGCTTGGACTAGAGGATCCCTAGGCCCCATTTCTCTTGTTCTGTGGGCTTATGACCCTGCATATCACAGCTGTGAATAGAGCAGAGCCATACCTCAAAAGGCACTGGGCCATGACTGAGGTGAGGGAAAATATTCTCATCACACACTGAGAGCTTCTTCCTTCAGTAACATGTTTTTTCAAAACTGAAGGACAGGGGTCATCTAGGAAGGAAGCACGTATGGAGACTGAGATCAGAAAGTCTAAACTATATCCGGAATCGCACCCTTTCTCACTACCTTCATCACTGCCATCTTACAGCCTTCTCTCTCACCTGGATTACTGCACTGGCTTCCTAACTGGCCTCCCTCTAGGCAGCCTCTTGAAACAGTTCAAGCTGTTGGATTGCTGTCGCATATTTATTTCCATTTAATTCAAACAGTAATTACAGAACACACCATTCTTATTTCTCCCACCATTTAAGCTTGGAGTGCTCACCTACCCCCCTCATCTCCATCTCTGCGAACCCCTCTCCTTCAGCTCACCACCAAAACCTTTCCCCTCACTCCATGAAATCAGTCCTGGCACGAGTTCTCATGCCTGCTCTCAGACCCTGCCCTCACTATCCGTCATCTACTTCTGTGCTCTCATATTAGAGGCTAGCTGTTTGTGTACATCTCATCTTCTCCCCTAAATTGTAAGCTCCCTGAGGGAAGAGATCATAGATTATACTGTGTGCATTTGCACCATGCTAGGTGCTTAATTATTTATTGAATGAATGAATGACTAATGACTGTGGAGAATTGTTAAAATCGTTAAAAGGCAGGAGCGAGGCAGCCCAGCTGGAAACAGCAGCGAACCTGGCTTCGGTTTGGCAAGTGCATTGTTTTCTGATTGTTTTTCTGAGTCCACCGTGGTTGCACTGAACAATCTGTAGGAAGAACTGTAGGTGTGAATCTTCAGCCAAGATAATGATTGCACTGGGGTCTCATTCAATTCAGTCTTGCTCAGGGGCAGTATTAGGAAGTGAGTTAAATGAGAGATCACATTCTGTCAAATCCTGAGAAAATGGCTGGGTGCCTGCCAAATGAGAAATTGCAGCTGGACAGTATTTTTTTCCCCCCTCTTTTCTCTCTTTTAAATGTGAAGCTGTGGGCTCTGAAACAAAACAGAGCAGGGAGATGAGAAGTTATTTGAAGAATTCAATCAACGTGGACAATTGTTCAGCTAAATTCAGACAAAATAAGCTTTTTCCTCCTCAGTAGCAGAAAATTATGAGCTAGTTATATGAATCCATGTTTCAGCCTCCACTTCCCTTTGGCCTGACTGAATCAATGGCCGTAAGCCAGGCCGCAGCCAGTTAGCTTAGTTGGACAGGGCCTAGAGTATACATCATGCTGGCCATGAGCCTGGTGCTCCTGGGGGCCCATTAGCTCTACTTCCTTCACGTGTCCAGATCATGCCCCCAACCACAGACGTACAGCATGCCATGGGCACGAACTGATCCAGGCAAGGTAAAGGACTGACGCAAACCCATCCTCACTACTAAAGCAGCAGCTCCAATTCAAATAGCACATCTTACCCGCATCGGCAGCACTGCCTTGACAGCACCTTAACAAGAGCTGGCCTAAGTACCCATCTGATCCTGTGTCCTCCGTGATCGCTCTCAAAAAATAACAGCTGTCAGTTATGGAGTTTCCCCTCTGGACCATTCCCAGGGCAAGGCATGCATACACATTGTTCCCAGTCTACACGTCAATCCTGGGAAATAAGAACCAACCCATTTTGCTGTTGGGAAAACTGAGGCTCTGAGTGGTCTAGTACCTGGTCCAAGGTTACATGGCCAGTGTACGGTGGAGCCAAGAGTCCAACCGATGTCCAACTGCGGAGCTGTGCATCCTTCCCCATGAGAACGCTGCCCACTCCTTTCGCCAACTCTATCATCCATTCTTGGGTCAATGGCACTAATGGGCACTCTGCAGACTGCAATGCTCTTTCATATATGTTATCTCATTTATTCCTCATCAGAGCCTGGGGAGGTAACTAAATCCCACTTCACTTCACTTTCTTCAGATCCTGAGCCTTCTCATTGTGAGATGATATGGGAACTGAAGCATTCGGGTGAAAATTATTTTCATTTTCACAGTGAATGTCACATGTCCTTACTTGAAAACCTGCTGTGGCTTTCTGTGATTGTCAAATTAAATCAAACCACATTACTGCATGACATAAGGCCCTTCTGGGTGGGTATCCCCCCCGCCACCAGTCTCCTCTCAGCTCCCTCCTGCCTCTCCACTCTTGCACTGCCACCTCCAGCCAGAGAAAATTGTTCTTTCTCTGAAGACACCATGCTGTCGCACATACTAGCCCATGCCCGTGCTCTTCCCTCTGCCTGGAAAACCCCTCACATGGGCAGACTCTGCTCTTCCCCAACACCCTCAGGCAGAGTCGCCTGTTTCCAGTCAGCCTTGCCATCACCTCCAAAGGAGACAGTCCACATGCGGTCCACCTCTATTCATGAAGTTTCCACACGAGGAGCTGACAGGCAGCGAGAGCTGAAGCCCCTACAAAGGACCACACAATGCTACACACTCTGACTATGTGTTACAGCTGAGGGGCCTCTCCTCTCCTCCGCTCTCATTTCCCTCCCTGCCCTTCTTGCTCTTCTCCAACATTCCAGACAGGCTCTCACAGAGCCTTGTCCTTGCTCCTTGCTTTGTCTAGAGGATCTCCCTCCCAAGCAATTCACAGGATTGACTCACTGGTAAGTGAGGCCTTCTCTGAACTCCCTATTAAATTGCTACCTCTACTCCTACCCCAATACCCTTTATTTTCCTTACATATATTTTCGTTAAAGTGTTTCTCAACGTCTGATAGCCCATATGTATCATATATTTTTAAATGTTCTTTCTCATGAATGAATGAGTGAAACTTTATAGCCCCAGCTCTTCCCACTGACAACCCAGTCCCCAGGATAGTGTGCCTGGCTATGGCGTTATCTGGTCCTCTCCACCATCTAGAAAATCCTAAAAGGTTAGCCAAGCCCATTTCATTTCTATGGGCCAAGACAAAGGCAGACAACCAAAGGCAAATCACAACCCAGGGAGAGCTGTGGGTCAGGGCAGGCTAATTATGTCTAGGCAGTCTCTCAAAGCAGGTAGGTCCTGGAACGATCACCATCAGGAAAAAAGGTGCCAGCCCAAGGGAGCAGAGAGCCAGGAAAAATGAAAGAAAGCCAGGACAACAAGTCAAAACAGGCCAGGGAGAGGGCAGTGTGAGAAAATCACAGAAATGGTAGGTTTTGATATGTGCCTGGTGATGAATTGTATGGGCAGAACAGAGTGAGGAAGCTAATGTTTGCTGAATAGATGAAGAATCAGTGGAAAAGCTGGGGGACAGTCCCAAGCACCTGGTGGTTAGTGCCTTTCTGGATTCTCCACTGAGCAACCTTCCTGCGGAAGAGCTGCGACTCGCATCCCAAGTGATACAGGTGCTAGGCCAGCGCCAACCTCTGATTACCATGAGCCAAGACAGACCGCTGCAAGTGCTCAAAGCAAATGATTCATCTTTTTTCCTGGGAAAAAACATCCCCAGCAGATTTCTTTGGCAGAACCGCTGCATTTGATAAACAAAGTACAGGCTTGGAGCTCATGGTCTGCAGTTCTGGTCCCAGCATGACGCCAGGTCTCCTTTGTGGTTCCACTAAGCAAGTACAAAGCAGAGCCTAAGACAAACTGCTGTTCCACCTGGAGAGAGCAAGCAAGCACGCTGGGTAGCGCTGGGGACGTCAGCCAAGCAGGGTAAGCTAGACATTGGAAAAAACTTCTCAAATTGGCATCACCTACTTTAGAGTTATAATCTCAGGTGTATTTCCACCCTAGAAGTCAGGAACTGGTTCGATGAGCACACGTAAGTGCAGCAGGATGCTCTCTGCCTCTCCAAGTTCTATTGGCAAGATGGGCAAGGAGGAAGGGAACCAGGGCCAAGAAGAGGCCATTTGTTTCTTTCAAGCCTTTTCATGCCATTCCTTTCATTCTACCATGAGTGATTATTTTCTTAGGGTGGAACCAGGACTGGGCTGGAACGCCAAGGCCTTAAAAATGGTTTTTTAATAATAAAAAGAAAGATAATTTGTATTAGATAAGTACTGTATGAACTCAAAGACTGAAACAATGCAGACACGGATATCACATCAACCTAGACATCAATAAGCATAGACACAGATACAAATAGAGTTATACGTACAGACGTACAGACGTAGACACATGGTGCAAAATGAAACATTGTCCCTTATCCACCTCCCTACTTCTAAATACATTCTTCTTTCCCAAGGTAACAACTGATGGCAATTAAGGGTTTCCTTCAAGTTATTTCTGCATTCACAATCATATATAAACATGTACACATTTGTTTTTTGCACTGGTGGTATCTTTACACATATTTCTCATGCATTTTGCCACTTAACAAAATGCCTCAGTGATCTGCCCATTTGGATATCTTAACCTTAGAGATATTTTTAAATTTTAATTTTTAATTGCTACACGGTATCCCACAGTGTGGATGCACCATATTGCATTAAGTCTCACCTTTTAAGGAATCTCTATAATGTCAATTTTTCAGTACTATAAAATAATATGGAATTAAATACCCTGGTATCTACATCTTTGTAACCATCAACAAGGATTTCTTTAGAATTTCTAGAATTCGAATTCTGGGTCAATCATGGACACAAGTTAAATTTTGAATAATTTTAATAAATCAGCCCCCAAAAAATCTTTACCATAGCTTATTCCAACCCAAATTACAAGACTTATTTCCTCCCATCTTTGCCCCCAATGAATAACATAATCTTTTAAATATTGATCAATCTGATAAATGAGACATGATAATTTGTTTTATTTTTATTTTCATCATTACTAGTGGAGCTGAATATCTTTTCATTTGCTTGTTGTCCACTTGGTTATCTTATTCTGTGAATTGTCTGCTTCTATTCTTTGTCCCCCTTATAGTTAGATTGTCTTTTTTTGAGTAATCTGAAAGAGCAGACATGTTCTCTTTCTTCTACCTTCTTCCCTATATACATTAGAACTTTGTTCTCACAAGGACTTTTTTCTTCTTGATAAGCTGTTTCATTCATCTGCCCAACATAACTATAAGCTTCTTGTGAGTAGACATATTGCTGCTATGTCATTTCTATTTTTATCATTGCTAATATTGCTAATTGGCCACCTACTATGCATACGTCACATATAGGCCCATGTCCCAGAACATAGATTCAGGCAGGCCTGGCAGAATGAACAGAGCCCTGGACTCTCAGGCAGGAAAGCCTAAACTCAAGCCTCATTTCTGCCCAACAAGCTGGAGATTTGGTCAAACCTCAAAATCTCTCTAATGTCAGGGTCCTCACTTAATCCTCTCAACCAACTCTCAGAGTTGGATTTTGAGCGATCTATCCAAGTTTCTGTAACCACAGGCCCAGGTGCCTAAAAGAGCAGCCAGCCCAAATTTGCCTCCTATCAGTGTCAATCACACTTGTCTTGAGCCTCAAATTCCATGTTTTGTCACCACAGCTAAACTCTAAATAATCACTTGCAGACCACTCTTACAAGCCCTAATAAATGTGAGAGGAGCTTGAGAGCAGTAACTATGCTATAGAACATCATAAAAAGAGATTTTTTGGGTTTTGTTCATGGAGATGAACTTCCACCTCATTGTTTCATGTACTATATATACTATTTATAAATCTATAAAATAATTAACATTCCTTTACATATTAAGGAATCAATAGTCCTCAAAATTTACAATTTAATTACACAAATAATAAATAAATGCCTGGGGCATCTGGGTGGCTCAGTTGGTACAGCATCTGACTCTTGACCTCAGGGTTGTGAGTTCAAGCCCCATGCTGGGTGTGGAGCCTACGTCCATACATAATACATAAATGCCTATAATTTAAATTAGATTTTCCCAAGCATTCAAACATTGAATACACACTTTTTTTGCTCAAACTCTCCTAAACATTGAATTATAATCACAAATCTAAAATACCATATTCTCATAAATGTTTTAAACATTTGAGAATTAGGCAAAACCCTAACAAGATAGCATAGGTGTTATAGAATTTGTTATTAAACTACTTTTAGTGCTAATATATTAATTTAAATTCTATATCTTCTTAGCCTTGCATTGACTAATGATACGGAATCCACTCTCTCTCCTTCTCAAAAAAACCTGTTCTGCATGATTGATCTTTTGGGGGGTTTCTGTGTTGGCTGGGGGGGGGGGGGGNGTCGTGTTTTGTTTTGTTCTGTTTTGTTTTCCTGTCTGACATGGAATCTGGTTAAGTTATTTTAGGAATTCAACTTCTTTTATATTGTCACTAAGGCTCTAGGATCACACTTTTCACACAGGTTTAGTATCTCCCCTTGCAATAATGTATTGTGCTCTTTGAGTTTCACTTGGTCAGCGTGAACATTTGTCCTATCATTACACTATGGTGACCTGGCTGGTTTGCATTATTAGAAATGCTTATATTCCCAATTACTATATTATTATGATTAGTAAGGCCATCCAAGGGGTCTGTTTCCTAGGAGATGAGAGATTGAATCTGTGCAATTACCTCTCCTCCATAGGACATCTGGACAATTGAAAATCTTGCCCCCATACTGTTAACCTCTCTCTCAACTTAGTTACTGTGGGTTATCATTGTGCCAATTAAATCTTGGACCCTCTTCCTATGTCATTTCTATGTGAGACAGTGGATACTGACCAATTTATTCCTATTCTTAGTAGTTTCTACTATATTTTCTTGGACTGTTTGAAAATGCATTTTTAAAAATATCTCTAAGATGCTATAAGAACATATATAATAGTTAGAATAAACTTAATAGAAGAAACAAAAATATATAGATATAAAAACATGCCCCTGATTTCTTAATGTTAAATTGTTACAATGTTCTATAACCTGCTTCCTTTGTCTTTTCAGTGCCATCTGACAACTTTGAAAGCACTTTTTTCCCCATCAACCATAGAATATTCTCGAGTTTTCCTGTACCAAGAAATGTAATCACTTTCCCTCCAGGAAGCTTTGGCTCCTGCTAGGGGCCAATACTTGGTGAGCCAGGAGTGTATATGAGAATCAGTAGTGGCCAAAAGGGATGCCTCTGCTCCTGGGCCACTTTTGGAGATGACAAAGCTGGAAAAGTTGTTTCTTTGTGAGGTCATGAGTTCAAAATGATATTTGTAACTTAACACATGATGCTAATATACCCTACTTTTCTTAGAGATGACTGTCTACCACCTTGACGATAAATGCCTCTCTGAGACATAGTAAAATATTTATTATACAAATGTTTTGGAGCCATATTAAATTGGAAGATATTCTGCATAGACCCATGGCTTCCTATCATCCCATTCTCTCTGACGCAAGGCTGATGACTAACCTGATCTTCTTCATTCCATGCCTCCCCACCCCCAGCTCCATACCAACTGTTCCTCACAGTTCACAAACAGAAGAGAGTCAGCCCACCGAATAACTGATATTCTGCTGGGATGTAGTAAAAGCATCAGAAGCAGTTCTAATCTTTGAGTAAACCAAATAAACTTCAAAGCAGTCCAAATCAGAGGTATAAGAGTCATGGGAAGATAAAACGCTAGTATCCAAAATCTATAAAGAACTTATCAAACTCAGCACTCAAAGCACAAATAGTCCAATCAAGAAATGGGCCAAAGACATGGGAATAGACATTTCTCCAAAAAAAGACATACAAATGGCCAACAGACACATGAAAAAGTGCTCCACATCATTCAGCATCAGGGAAATACAAATCAAAACCACAATGAGATACCACTTCACACCAGTCAGAATGGCTAAAATTAACAAGTCAGGAAACGACAGATGTTGGCGAGGATGTGGAGAAAGGGGAACCCTCTTACACTGTTGGTGGGAATGCAAACTGGTGCAGCCACTCTGGAAAACAGTATGGAGATTCCTCAAAAAGTTGAAAATAGAGATACTCTATGACCCGGCAATTGCACCACTGGGTATTAACCCCAAAGATACAAATGTAGTGATCTGAAGGGGTGCCTGCACCCCAATGTTTATAGCAGCAATGTCCACAATAGCCAAACTATGGAAAGAACCCAGATGTCCATTGACAGATGAATGGATAAAGAAGATGTGATGTATGTATGTATACAATGAAATATTACTCAGCCATCAAAAAAAAAAAGAAATCTTGCCATTTGCAATGACATGGATGGAACTAGAGGGTATTATGCTAAGCAAAATAAGTCAATCAGAGGAAGACAATTATCATATGATCTTATTCATACATGGAATTTAAGAAACAAAACAGAGGATCATAGGAAAAATAAAACAAGACAAAATCAGAGAGGAAGACAAACCTAAGAGACTCTCAATCATAAGAAACAACCTGAGGGTTGCTGGAGGAGACGTGGAGGGGAGGAATGGGATAACTGGGTGATGGACATTAAGGAGGGCACGTGACATAATGAGCACTGGATATTACATAAGACTGATAAATCAATGAACTCTACCTGTGAAACTTATAACACATTATATGTTAATTAAACTTTTAAAAATCTTTAAAAAAACAAATAAATAAATAAATAAAAAGAAAAAGAAATGGACCCGACAACAAGGCAAGAAATTACTGTGTGGACAAGTGGTAAGAATATTCTCCTCTGTGAGGGAAATATAACTCCATATTTACTTTTTTAATTAATTTACTGATACTCTAACTCATCCTTACTAAGAGCTTGAAGTAGCTTACAAAATATAAGACCATTTGGTAAAGAAAGAAAGTAGATAAAGATCAGAGCAAAGAAGAAAACAAGGGTAGAATACTACTTGAAACTATAAGCAAATTAAATATACCCAAAAATGGGATGTCACAATGTCATATACAAAGGTTAAATGTCCCAATAACTTCTAAGTGTCATGACAACCAAACCCAAAAGGAAAATATTGATTATAAAAATTACAATGAACATTAAATTCTTCAAATTCAATTTGTTTAAGAGAAAGGTAGAAAAACAATTCTCTGGGTCCTCACAAAGGGGCATGATGTAATATAGTTGACCACAGCTTCACTGATGCTCCTTCCAGAATTACAACAGGCAGCTTTCATACTGCTTCTTCTTATAGCATCATTGATTCACCCCAAAGTCCTGTTCAGTAAAAGTAGTTTACAAGAGATCAAAAAAATGTAGTCCAAGCACACAGTTCTTTGATGGTCTGGCTTGATTTGGGGATAAATTTTGGCCTGCTGCAGGAATTGATAGCCTTCCAACAATCCTCTAAGAGTTTTATTTCTTGCAATTGAGCTTTCAGTAAGAACTGAATAACAGAGTTCAAGGTATTGTCTCTGGCAGGGACCTGCCACTAACACTATATCTTATACTCTAACCTCTATGTCCTCTAACAACCTACCAAGGGGGAGCATTATCTTCCTATGTCTTTTTCATTCTCTTATGAAAACTGAAGAGCCTGAGAAGGACTGTACCTGGAAAGAGGGTACCTCTTCCTTGCCCCTCCCCTGCCAAGGGAGCACCAGCTGGGCAGAACCAAGGTCCTTCCTTGGCAAGTACAGAATGTCCTTTTGCACAAAGTAAATGACTGATAAGACCTCAGATTTCAGGTGGGCCATGTTTCACTGTAGTCAACAATTGTAGTAACACTACAGTCAGGGTAGATACTTGTTTTTGTGCTCTTGGGACCCTAAATATGGAGAAATGTCAAGGAAGATGGAGGCTAATAGAGGTAGGAAGAGACGGTCTAGGAAGTAAACAGGTCAGTTTTATACTGAAAAGATGATTGAAAGGGGAGAAAGTAATTATTTATTTGTCACTGAAAACTATAGAACAGAAAACCCTAACATAACTCAGCTCAGAATCACATTGACTGTGTTCTGCCTTATCTCTACAGGCTATCCACACATTCTGATCTTCTCCAAGAGGAAGCTTAAGCAGCAGGTGCTGTCCCTTGTTAGCAGGGGCTCAAAGCCAGACTACGACCAGAAATGGAGCTCTGGAAAGCCTACTGGCCAGTAGCCTAAGCTGTGTACCTTCAATAGGGTTTTATCAATAAAGCTGGCCTGTGATCTTCATCTTTCAGACTCCTCAGAACTGGGTGAGATAGAAGGGTATTATCCAGTGTAGGATGAGGATAAGAAAGGTGAAGAATGAACTGCTGGACTGCAAGTTTATTCCCAGTAGGCTCTGACAGATGACAGCAAATGGTTACAGGCGCTGAAGCCCCAGACCAGGAAGAGAGGTGGCTTAAACTAGCTAATGAGCTGCTCTGGCACAAGTTTGGAAGGAGGGACATATGTCTATGGCATTTCCACTCCTTATTCCAATCTTGGTAATGAGGGCAAGGTGTCAGATGTCTTCATTCCTCATTCCTCTAACCGTAATTCAAGGTGAGTGAGCTATAAACTCTGTTACTGCTTAGTGATATTCTTACTCACCAAAATCGTCTCTGCCTGCTTTTAGCTTCTATTCTCAATTTTGGACAGGAAACGCTAGAGCCCCTCAGAAAACTCCATGCCCTGATGGATAGGGTTAAAGGAAGAAAAGCATAAATCTTCCTGGCATTTCCAACTATAAATAGGTCCAATAGGCCTCATCAGGAGCCTTGTTGCTTGCTTCTGAAGCACAGGTCACATCTCTGTCTCCACTTGACTCTCAAGGAAAATCACCTGATTACATTACCACATTTACCAGTTTGCTGGAAAGTAATCTAAGGCCCTCACCAATACCAGGAATCTACACCCAACCCCATGCCCAAGACTTCAAAGGATTAACCTTCCCTAGGAAAAAATATTCTTGTATCTTTCCCTTTCCTTACAGTGAACAGGGATCAGACTCATCCACAAGCAGTTAAGGACTTGAATCCTGCAAGGCTCCAGTCAGAAGGAGTTTGGAGAACTACGTTAGTTTCTGGTTGCAAGCTAGAGACATGGATTTGGGATAACTTAAGTAAAAAGAGAATATTCTGGAAATCTATAGAACTGTTCACAAGATTGAAAGGAAGACTAGAGAACAAAGCTTGGAACAAACAGGTATAAGGAGGCTCCAGAAGAGCTGCCAGGTAAGAGCTGGCCCCACAGCTGGCATGATGAAGTTCAATGGTTCTTCTGCCCTAGTTTCACTCTACTCGAGACTCAAAGTCCTGGGGGAGAGAGAAACTAGGAGATCAACCTTAAGTCCTATCCTGAATCTTGCTATACTTGGACTGTAAGAGGAAGGTCAAAGAACTGAGCCTGGAGTGGACCAGTCTCCACTGGCTGTCATAATGGCACGGAAAGTCTTGAGTCATACCTACCTATCACAACTGCATTCATAAATTCTCCAGAAGGAAATCAAACTGTTGTTAGGAAGGTGCAATGCATGCTGGGCAGAAAACATAAAAAAATGTCAATCTCAAAAATGTTAAAAACCAATTTTCTTCTTTTACAGTTAAGGAAGCTAAGATATAGACAGGTTAAATAACTTTTAAAGGTTAAATAACTTCCAAAGAGCAAGTCTGAGGAAGAGATAGAACAGAAATTAAGACGTATTCTACCCAAAGTGTGGTCTATGAAGCCACAGCACCTCATCACCTGGGAAATGCAGGTTCTCAGGCACCATTCCAGGCCTACTGAGTCAGAATTTGCATTTTAACAAGTTCTCAAGGTGATTCACGTGCACATAAAATTTTGAGAAGCACTGTTCCATCTTTATGGGTCTTGACCTAAGCGTCGGGAGTTAAATTCAGGTATTCCTCACCTGACTTTGATCTCTGATGGCCTTTCCTCAATTCATGGAAAAAATGGATATAAGGGTTTCTTCATCATTTTCTAGCCTCCGGGGCCTATTTCCATGTGCTAGTTAGCATACCCACACGGAGGACAGTTTATATGATCACCAGAAGCTTAACAATAGGGTGTGCACCTAAGCCAGATTCCAACACAGTGATGGAAAGAATTCTTAAACTCAAGACTTCATGAAGGCAATTGTTGAGAATGACTAGTCCCAACTGTGAAATAAGAACCAAAATCCTATAATGATATGAATTGCTCCATGGCAAATTTGGTACAAGAAACATCACTCTTTAATGGTTCTGTATCAAATTAAATCTTGTTCAGATCCTCCTGCTGAGCAGAAAATCTAACTGCAGTTATTCAGAAGACCCCCCTTCTTTCCTCGGTTGAATCAGAACCAAGAGGCTAATGGAGTTTTGCAAAAATCAAGAAAGGGCCGTTAGTCCTCAGTTGGTCATGGCAGCTGACTTTATCATCAGCCTTTCAGCTCAGGGTCTCCACTCTGGGGAGGGTTGCAGGCACTCCTGCCCTCTGAACACATTCTCTCTGTGTGTCAACAAATGAGAGAAGTCATTCCCTCTCCTCCCCGCTGAGGTCTGTGCTTCATTGTGTACTGGTGGAAGGGTGCTTTCGATAGTAAGATTTTATTGCATACATATAATATAGGCATGGTTTCTGCCAGCAACGTGCTCCTTGTTTGCCTGCTGGGGTAAAACATCAACATTTCATGGTGCTCCATAAAGAGTATGATGTAAGTAAAGAGCACCAGAGGCTCTGTCACCTAGACTAGCTTGAGGGCACTGCTGCCTCTAATAGGTAGATAGGCTTTGCTGCTATCGCGCTTTGTAACTCAGACACTCTTCCAGCAGCTAGTCCTATACCAACTCTTAACCTTGAACATATAACATGTTGCTCATTCAACTTCTTATCACCTCTTCCTACACCATTCCATATGATTTCTCTCCTGGAGAACGTAATAAGAGTATGGCCAAGCCTTTGTGGGGAACTTGGAAAATGAAGGTTTCCTCAATAAATGATTAGTGCTATTAAGACTATATATTCATGGGGCGCCTGGGTGGCACAGCAGTTAAGCGTCTGCCTTCGGCTCAGGGCATGATCCCGGCGTTATGGGATCGAGCCCCACATCAGGCTCCTCTTCTAAGAGCCTGCTTCTTCCTCTCCCACTCCCCCTGCTTGTGTTCCCTCTCTCGCTGGCTGTCTCTATCTCTGTCAAAAATAAATAAATAAAATCTTAAAAAAAAAAAGACTGTATATTCATTATACAGTGTCAGCTGTGTGTGTGTGTGTGTGTGTGTGTGTGTGTGTATTAAGGAGGTGAAAAGGATGGTATAGCTGTTCAAGTACATAGTGTTGTTTCAGGTTTGAGCCATTGCCCCCCTACATTTCTTTCATATTATCCGATGCATGGGCAATCTTTACTAAAAAATCTAAGTTTTTCATGCCATAATTAGAAATAAGACTTTAAATAATCCTGGAATAAAGAATAAAGAGGCTGCCATTCAGACTAAGGTCTAAATAATTCAGAGTAAAGTTTCCTGGGTACAGATTTGGGTTAGGAGACGGATACCCAAGAGGCATAATGTCAAGGAAGAAGGAGCCCGTAGAGTAGACCGGAGTACAGTGAGACGCACTCATCATCTTTACAATTTGTCAACACCTTGTACTAATGCATCCCAAAATGCACTTAAACATGAAATGTGGCCACTTTTCTTCACTTCTTCTGGATCAGGAATTTCAGAGGCAGGAATCATTCTGGCAACCATTCCAGTAACTTACTCACAGATCAAGAGGCCGTCCAGAGTCATCAGGTTTTAACTGACTCACTGGACCTCAGAGATCTCTCTAGAACATGTTCCACAGCAACCAGAGTGACCAATTAAAGCAACATACACTGAGTTACATACAATTCTAAGATGTGGCAGGATCTTACCTTCAAGAAGCTTTCATTTATGTGGGGAAATAGAGCATGTGCATAAAAAAACCAAATAAACAATCCACAATGGTCTTCAGTAAGTACCAAATCAATGGAAGAGACGCCAATTTCAGTGGTGTTCAGGTGAAAAAAGAAGGAGCAGAGGAGTTATCATTAGCCAGAGTGACTTAGGCTTGATGGAGGATTGGGGATTTCAGCTTGACCTTAAGCAATGATTCTTAATCTAAGATCAATATTCTCTTAAGCGGTACATGAATGGAGCTTCAGGGGCCAATGAACTCTTTGGCTATGCACTTCTCTGGGATAAAGGATGGCCTTCAACAGACTCTCAAAGAGATGACTGAAAAAGTTGCAAGCTATTACCTTACAAGAAATTGTTTAAGTAGTGAGGAAGAAAAACAGCATCTTAAATAGGAGAACAGGTAAGCAAAGGCATGGTGAGGGCACGACCAAGCCACATTCAAGTGGAATATGAGCAAGGCCAGTCAAGTGGTAGTACTGGTCCCATGTCCATCTCAGGTAATGTCAAGAGATGGAGCTGGGAAAGCAGGTGAGAACTGGGGGGTAAAGGCCCTTGACTATCAGGATTATGCTATGGGCAGTGCTCAGATGAATGACACAGTGACTTTGGGTTTAGGATGATTAATTGACCCCTTGGGGCAGGATGAGGTGGAAGTTGGTGAGCCTAAGTCCGAGAGATGAGGGATGGAGATCAAGGAAATGAGTTGCACTGGTGATTGTAGCCATGGAACAGAGGAGAGGGACTCTGGAGGCACTGAGAGAAGAATTGATAAAATTTAGTAATTTGAGGATATGGGAGGAGAGAGGAAAGAACCAAGGATGATTCAAAGCCCAAGCCTGGATGCCTGGAAGAATAAAGACTCATTCATAGAACTAAGGAACAATGGCTAGAAAGCTGATTTCCAAGAGAATGATAAAGACTTTGATTTCCAACAGATGGCATTTGAGGTGTTGTCCCAGTAAGAGTCGAAGAGACCCTTTATCAATGGCACCAGATATTCACATACCCAAAAGTAAGACTGGAGCTGAGCTGTCTTCCAGGCCAGTGCCCTCTATCCTACACAACTGATTTGGTCTGATTTCTTGGGGGACTCTGCATTGTTAACCTGATGCTGTATCATTTCTGGTTTTTATTTGCAATCTTTCCTAAAGCATTTTCTCCAGATGACGTTACCAGTGTGTGATTAGGAGACAGGCAAGGACGTAAACATTCCAATAAGATAAAAGCAGTCCTGCTTTCCCAGTACTCTCACAGCACTCCAACTTCATTAGGCTCATGTTGTTTCATTAGACTCAATGCCATTTAAATTTTTATGTTCATTTCAAGGCTATTTGTTTTGACAAAGGATTTTAAGAAAACTCAGTAGGAACTTTCTAGGTTTTATTTAACTTTATAACCATCTAATTTACTCCCCAATAAAGGGATAACTAAGCATTCCTGTTATGCTGTTAAAAACCTCTTTGCATAATTTTGAAATACAATACAAGACTCTGCAAAGAAGAAATTCACACCAACGAAATGCTGACACAAGCTATCCAACGTTTGGTGCAGGGGTTTGGGGACTCGACACTTCCTCTCTTCATCAGCACATACACACACTCTATAGGACCCAAAGACACTTCCTCTACTTACATATTGTTACTTTTCTAAGCAAGTGGATCTCTGACCCTGCCACAAACAGGATAGATTAAGCCCAGCAGGGAGTTTCTCGCAGCCCCGGGGTGCCAACAGACAGGAGATAACAATGACTAATAAGGGACAGGGTGAGAAGAGGAATGTATGAATGTATGGATCTTACAGAATCATTCCTCATTTTCTCCCAAGATGACATCTTCTAATTGACTCAGATAGATCTCACTTGCCCCCTTATGAATCAAGTCACTCCTCACCTTTTCATTTTGTACAAGGTCCCCCCTTGGTAGGCAGGACTTCCCTCTTGCCTATCTAAATGCATTTGGGCATGTGAATATTTGGCAACTTAAATCCTGCCCCCTCCCTGAAACTCTTTCTGTCTATTTCAGGTCTCTGAACACTGTCTTTCCTCAATTAGACAACCAACAAACACTTTTGAGCACCTGCTAATTGCAGGCATGGGTGCCCATTGTACTTCTTCCTTGTTTTCCCCTCTGATTGTTGAAGTATACCCACCTCATCCCTCCAATACAGGTGATTGCTTCACTTCTTTACTACTTCTCACAGTGCCAAACCAATTCCAATTCGTGTCCATATGTTAAAACATGCCTGGTGTGTCCCCCCAAAATAAGACACAAAACCACTTAGGAAAATCCAGAACTAGCTGTTGTTTCAGCACAGTTAGAAAGAAATCTTAGAATAATGAAAAAATTTTATTTTTAAGATATATTTATTTATTTGAGAAAGAGCAGGAAGGGCAGAGGGAGAGGGGGAGAGAATCTCAAGCAGACTCTGAGCATGGAGCCCGACACAGGGCTAGATCCCAGGACCCTGAGATCATAACCTAAGCTGAAACCAAGAGTCAGACACTTAACCGACTGTGCCACCCACATGCCCTGAAAAATATATATGTTTTTTTAAGAAGGAGAGAGGAAGGAAGGAAGGAAGGAAGGAAGGAAGGAAGGAAGGAAGGAAAGAAGGGAGGAAAGG
>NW_024426774.1:68826152-68828625 GCF_017311325.1 Ursus maritimus
GGAGGAGGGAAAGAGGGAAGGAGAGGAGGGAAGGAAAGAGAAAGAGAGAGAGAGGAAGGAATGAAGGAAGGAAGGGAAGGAGGGAAGGAGAGAGAGGGGGAAAGAAAATGAGCCCAGTAAGAAAACGAGCCATTGGAAAGTGTTTCTAATATGATAAGCTGAGGAATGCATTGGATGGCTTTGTGAAGTATGAGAAGGGAGCAAAACTAATTTCCACTTGGATCTTACAAAGTTACTAGTCCTGAGGCAGCTGTGTGGCTCAGGCTGAGCCTGGATGTGGGAAGCAACTTGTTCACCCATCTACAGTAACAGCCAATATGTGCTTCCAGAAATGGGCGTGGAATTCACATACTCCAAAGTTCATGTCCAGTAAATGTCCCCTGAGGTCACCCTCTAAACATAAAGTTTGAACTCCCTGGGGGGGGGGGGGATAGCATCATAAGCAAAAGAAAAAAGTCATTCTCCTTAGAATAAAGAGATACTTTGAAACAAGAGAGCTGCAGGTTGGTGTACCCTCACATTTCTGTTTTCTCCCCTAATTATGAAGTCAGTGCCACCACGCTGTCTCCCCGGTATAGACAAGGGTCTCTTTTTTACTTCAAGGCTCCCCAGCAGCTCATATCACTCTATAGGAAGCAATAAATACTTACCCATCTGAACTGCTAGCTTCTCACACAAACATCTGGCAAGTTTTGTGGGCCTCTTAACTATTGAATTTCCATATCAAGCACATTTTCTATTTAAATCAGTTATTTATAATACTTTTGTGTAAATCCAAACCAACAGAATACACTCTGAGGCAGAGATTTTAGCAAATAATAAAATTTTTAACATTTATAACTTTCATAGCATGGCTTTTATAAATCAGGGGGGGAAACAGGACAATTAAAAATATTGTCTATGGACTCAGAAGCAAGGGAAAAAGAGCTTTTATTAAAGTAGCCACTGAAGAAACATGTCCTCAAACATATGTTTTATCCCTCTCCCCAAACAGGGAGAAAAAGGCATGAATCTGCTCTTTAAATTAGAGGAATCTCTGTGATGTGCTTTCAGAGAAGCTTATCTTTGGTTTCAGCCCTAAGAAGCAACAGAAACTTCAGTGATTAGTTGCAGACACTGAGGAAAAGGTTAACAACACATACTCATGTAGCCTTTAAAATTGTACAGTCCTGGGGCTGAATATCAACTTTGTCAGGTGTCACAGGAAATAGCCTCACTTAATTGTAGCTGAATGATCTGTGTGACAACCGGAAAGTTTCATAGCTTCTCTGAGCTCCACCTGGACAATGAAGATAAAAATACCAACCTCCCAATACTGGTTGGAGGATTAGACGACATCATATGTAATCCCCACTATAGTCTCTGGCTTTCTGGCCAGAGAGAAGAAGCTCAATGTTGGGATTTTCCTCCCTTCATACCCTTCTTTCCATCCTGTAAGCCTGAACTGCTCAGAAATTAGGGGCTTCATTCACATCCATCCTAAAATAGCATTTATTAAAAGCATCCTTGAATGTAGCTCTTCACATCATAGTTTTCCCCCCTATAAAGTGGAAATATTAACTACCCTACCTACCGAATAAGACTGCTGTGACATCTTGGAAAAAACACACGGCACTGAAAAGAATGTCAGTGAGAAAGGGGAAAGCTCTGAGCTGACCTTCAGAAGACTAAATATTGAGCTATGTGACCTTGGACAAGCTTCTTAGCATAACAGTCCTCATTTTCCTTATATTTAGCATTCAGATAATGGTACCTGCTTTATTTATGCTATAAGGTTATAGTAAACCTTTTTCTCCATTACCCATCTTGATCCTCACATCTGCGAAGCCAGAAAATGTCTGGCTCATGCTCACCCAGCTATTATTTAAACCTAGATATTACACTATACTGGGAGTCAAAGTCTTGCCTTCCCTGATACCAGGACATTGACATTGAAAAGTAGCATTATTTCTGCTAAGTGAAATAAGTCAAGCAGAGAAAGACAACTATCATATGATTTCTCTCATCTATGGAACATAAAAACTAGGAAGATCGGTAGGAGAAGAAAGGGATAAAGAAAGAAAATCAGGAGGAATGAAACATGAGAGGAGACTATGTTAGAACAAAACTGAGGGCCTCAGAGGGGAGGGGGGTGGGGGAATGGGATAGACCAGTGATGTGTAGTAAGGAGGGCACGTATTGCATGGTGCACTGGGTGTTATACACAACTAATGAATCATCGAGCCTTACATCGGAAACCGGGGATGTACTGTATGGTGACTAACATAATATAATAAAAAATCATTTAAAAAAATAAGAAAAGTAGCATTATTTCAGAGGGTAAATTCTTTGAAAGCAGAGACTATGCCTTTTTTCTTAAGAGCTATATTCCTACCGCAGCAAGGATCTATATTGTACCTTATACAATCAAATGCCAATGTGCTTTTCAAATTAATTTTGGATTTCTTTTTTTTTTGAGAGAGAGAGAGAGAGA
>NW_024426774.1:68828650-69025630 GCF_017311325.1 Ursus maritimus
GTGTGTGTGCATGCATGAGTGGGAGGAGGGGCTGAAGGAGAGAATCTTCAAGCTGACTCCCCACTGAGCCCATAGCCCATGGGGCTAGATTGCACCTCCCATGACATCATGACCTGAGCCAAAACCAAGAGATGCTTAATGGACCCATCCATCCAGGCACCCCTCAAATTAGTTTTAATGCATCTTCATTGTATATAAAAATTTTCATTCAGAATTAAGAATGACTATCCATGCAATTAAATACACTGAGGCAGGGGCGCCTGGGTGGCTCAGTCGTTAAGCGTCTGCCTTCGGCTCAGGGCGTGATCCTGGCATTCTGGGATCGAACCCCGCATCTTCCTCTCCCACTCCCCCTGCTTGTGTTCCCTCTCCTCTGGCTGTCTCTCTCTCTGTCAAATAAATAAATAAAATCTTTTTTAAATAAATAAATAAATAAATAAATAAATAAATAAATAAATAAATACACTGAGGCAGCGTGCTGTATTAGTTAAAGGATGACTTTCAAACTAAGCAACTAAATTCAAATCATAGTTCTCCTTGCTACCTGTATAACTTGGGGAAAGAGACTGCATCTCTCAAAGTATTGGTTTCTTCATCTATCACATGGGAAAGACCAGACCTGCCTTCTTATGTGGTCTAGAAACTAAATGAGATACCAAATGCGGGTAAAGAAGACATTTTGTATTTTCAGATTCTGTGCAAGGAGGGGGCAGAAGCAGAGGGCACTACATTGAATGTAAAAACAAAGTGGAAATTTGGGCAACCAGAGAGCTCTAGGGAAGTCCAAAATAAATGAGTGAAGAATAGAGAGATTTAAAAGGTGTTGGGGAGGGGAACAAAGTTAAATCTCACATCTGGCCTATGCTTAATCCCGCTCTCAGGGTTTCGTTTAAAGAGGAGCTGAAAGGCAGGTTAAGAATAGGAAGGAAATATTCCATTGAGATAGAATATGACTCCAAAACTTGCAGGTCTGCCTCCCTCCACTTCCCTGCCCTTCTCCCTACACTCCCAATTCCTCACACTCCCCACTGCACGCCCATTTAGTTCCTTAGCTAACATACTTGTTCTCATTTTAACCAACACACACACACACACACACACACACAATCTCATACATAGCCTTGCACATACGCAAAGAGACATAAACACGCACACATACACATACATCCTTTATTCCTGATCCCTAGCCCCCAGACAGTTCAAGGGCCCCACATCTGAGTTGTAAGAATTGATGATATTAATACTGGTAAAATACAACTGATAGGACTTCTGGTTAAACATGACAGATTTTACATGTGCATTTTTCTTCACTTTTCAATCCCATTAAGTTAATGACAATACTTAAATTTGGATTCTGGAAAGAAGATGGACAGTGGTAAATGATTTAGCAGACCAGAAAAGCTGAAACCTAAACTAAAAGGCAAGCTGGTTGATGCACAGACCCCAGGAAAACAGCTGGAGCCACCAGGGACCTCTGGAGACTCCTCCCCCAAGGCAGAAGAAGAGAGAGGCTTGCACAGCAGAGGATGGGGTGGCGACTGCGTAAATGCCAGGGGCTATGTCCACTACACCTCAGGAAGTCTGCTAAGTGAAAAAAGAAAAAGAAAAGAAAAAACTCTACCCAAAAAAGGGGGATGAAGTGGAAATCGGCATCCCAAACGGTCAAGACAGCACCCTACCCCCAGTTCCTAGAACTCTGACAGCAAGTGTATATGTCCAGGCAGAAAACACAGAGGATTACTGTGCAGAAACTGACCCGCCCAAGAACAAAGAACTACAGATGGTGACACTTGGGGGTCCTCCAGCGAAATAGCTGAATTCCCATGTGGTTACCCATCACTTGGTACAACTCCCCTTTCCTCACGCACATCTTCCAATCATCTCTTTAGCACTTTCCTCTTAAATAAAATGGAAAGCCATTGTAGAGAAATCTCCAACATAAAAGAGAGATCAAAACAAACAAAAGAGGGGCAGCCTTCGCTTGGTCATGATCTGGGGGGGAGGGGGTCCTGGGATAGAGCCCTGTATGGGACTCCCTACTCTGTGGGGAGTCTGCTTCTCCCTCTCACCTCTGTCCCTCCCCACCACTCGTGCTCACTCTCTCCCTCAAATAAGTAAAAATAAAATATTTAAAACAAAAACAAAAGAAAAAGAACTTAAGGAAAATAAACAATGCAGGGAGCAGAAGAAAATTTCAAACATATTCAAAAACACTACCTCAAAAACACCGTTACAAGTGTTCTTATAGTGCCCAGAAAAAGCAAGGACGGCTGTGGAAAGGTGGAATCCAAAGTGGAGATTTTTATCTTTCATTTCCTTCATGTTTGTGTGGAAGTGTGTTTATGTGTGTGTGTGTGTGTTAAAATTGTATGTACTGTATTGTTTTATGTAGGATTATTCTTTCCCCTGTACATAACTGATCGTCAACTTAATAAAAAAATTAAAGCTAAAAAAATCTAAATAAGGTATCAATGAATAAAGAATGAAATGTCATGCACTGTAGAGACAGAATTTTAAAAATTAAATAGATCAGAAGACAAAGTTGAGGAAATATTTCTGAAATCAGAACAAAAAGACAAAGAGATGGAAAATAGGAGAGAAAAGAGAAAAGAGTGAACCAATCCAGAAGATCCAACTGATTTACCTAAATTCCAGAAATCAATCACAGAAAGTTCAGAAGAAAGAAAATGATCAAAGAAAGACATAATACCCGAGTCTCCAAATTGAAAGAATCTAGTAAATATCCCAATCAATCAGTAAAAAAAGATATACAAACCATCCTCATGAAATTTCAGAACACTGGGGATTAAGGAAGATTCTAAAAGCTTCCAGACAGGAGAATAAAAACAAAAACAAAACAAACAGGTAAGAAGAATCATATCTGATTTCTCAAAAGGAACAGAGGCTAGAAGATAATTAAGCAATGTCTACAAAATTCTGAGGGAAAATAATCTCTAGCCAAGAGCTCTATGCTAGCCAAACTATGAATCAAGTGGGGAGGTCAAATAAAGACATTTCCAGACATGTAGATTTAATATATATACACCATATATATATATATATATATATATATTCTTAGAAAAACTCAGGAAGGGGCGCCTGGGTGGCTCAGTTGTTAAGTGTCTGCCTTCAGCTCAGGGCATAATCCCAGGGTCCTGGGATCGAGCCCCGCATCGGGCTCCCTGCTCTGCTGGGAGCCTGCTTCTTCCTCTCCCACTCCCCCTGCTTGTGTTCCCTCTCTTGCTGGCTGTCTCTCTCTCTCTGTCAAATAAATAAATAAAATCTTTTAAAAAGAAAAGAAAAACTCAGGAAGATGTGTTACTGCCAAACAACTGAGAAAACCAGGAAATAAAAAGACATGGGATCTAAGAGCCAAGGCCAAAAGAATCCCATTGGCCAGAACTGTATCACGTGGCCTGTGAGACAGCAAGCTGGCCAGCAAAGAGAAACAGCAACCCGTCCACATGGGGTGGTTAGATAGAAGGCTCCAGGGGAGATGGCTCCCAGACAGGAAAGGACTATCTGATGATTTTGTGTGTCTAAACAGAACAAAAAGAGTTTTACAGTGGTAGTGGAATATATGGAAATGAGTTACTGATATAGGAAACTAAGCAAATGAAAAAGCAAGTCAATTAACAATGCTGAGAAAAAAGTTGCAGAGAAGAAATGAAATTTTAGAACATTACATGACTCAGCTGTGAGTGATACTGACAAAGTCATGATGAACAAAAATAGTGGGATAGTTGTACTGAGAGACAGAAGATGAGACATTAGGGAGGTGGGTGAAAGGAGTGATGAAGGAAAGCAAAATCCTCATTTTTTAATGTTAGATATTTAGTGAGTGGCAGAGGAAGAGAGCCACAAGTTGAAAGTGGTTTTCTGTAAGAGGCAGACTAAGGATGAATGGGCATGAGGCAAGGGACTACTGCTTTAGTTTAAGCTAAATTAATAAAGATACGAAAACTGAAGTAACGGTGGCTTATCACATAAGGACATCTGTTGTTTACCTAAAAATAATATACTCAAGTAGATGGTCCCAGGACTGATCTGGAAGCTCAGGGATATCACTGAGCGCTCATGTCTTTCCAAACTCTACCTCCACCATTCTCAGTGTGCTGTTTTTCGCCTTTGTTCACTCAGGGTCACAAGATGACTGCCACAGCTCCAAACATCAAGTTTTCACAGACAGAACATGGAGAAGAGAACAGCCAATGACTGAGAGAGGGAGTTGTCCTCATGTAACTCTCCCCTGTCATTAGTGTACCGGTTAGGATTAACTCAGTAATGAGAAACAGAGACTAAAAAAAAAAAAAAAAAAAAAAAAAGGTGGCTAGATGAAGGCAGAATATTGTTTCATGTAAGAGTCTGGAGGTAGGTGGTCCAGGGCTACTTTGGAAGTTCTGCTAATTATCCCCCCAGAGAACAAGGCTCCTTCTCTCTTGTTGCCCTACTAGACATAGCCTCCATTCCCAAGGTCACCTCGTGGTTCCAGATATTACTCCAGTTCCAGCCATCATATCAACATTCCAGCCAGCAGGAAGGAAATATGAATAAAAGTTCATCGCAGGAGACCTTTCTTTTAGGGAAATTTCCTGAAAGCTGCCACAAAAACACTTCTGATTAAGCCTGTTGGCCAAAATTTAGTCACAGAGCCACAAGTAGCTACAAAAGAGGCTGGAGAATGTAGTGTTTATTCCTAACAGCCACATGCATGGCAAAAAAAAATAGAGGTTCTGAAAAGGGAAGAACAAAAGGACGAATACCTGGCTGTCTCCAGCACAACTGGAAAGGGGAAATCTTTCCTGGAAGATCTGCAGCAAAGTCCTCCATACATGTCATTGGCCAGAACTGCATCACGTGGTCACCATAAACTGAGAGACGTCTAGTAAAGGGAAGGTCTGGATTTTCATCCTCCATGGTGGGAAGTGAACAAAGGAGGAAGGGGTTGAGAATGCCTGTGAGTAGCCAACCAACAGAGTCTGCCTTATAAATCTTGTAGTAAAATCTGACCTTAAAATCTACATACACATATAACTTTTTTTAATGTATATAAATAATAAATTTACTTTTCTATGAGAAAATGATAGGAAAACTTGTCAAAAACAGCTGCCATACCTCCCTCCATCTTCTTAGTGAAGAAATACAAAGAAAGAAAAAGTTATATAAGGTCAAAATACATATACATAAATAAGAGCAAAGCCTCCTCAAATGGTCTCTATTTCCCACTTTGCTAGATTGATTTTGTCATTCATTCAACAACATTTGATGAACACCTGCTATGTACAAAGGACCACAGACATGATTGAGTCTCAGTCCATGCCTTCAACAGGTCACAGCTTAGAAGGAGAGACAGGGATGGAAACCACTTTTTGCAATACAGCATGATAAACACGATGATGTGAGAGTGCACTAGGGAATCCCTCAGCAACCCAAAGCAGGGCTGTTTCAGTTAGCTGGCAGACAAGGGAAGGCTTCCCTAAGGAGGTGATTTTTGCGATGTGGTTTGAAAGACAGGCAGAAATTTGCCAGGTGATGAAAGAGGCACAGAAAATAAGCTAGACCACAGAAGAGTGAGTACAAAACCATGGATCATATTACAACTTAGAAAAATATGCCACATTGTTACCTTGTCTATCACAGATATAAAAGGCTGGGTACAGGGTTGGCACTCAATAAACATTTGGTGGGTTGAACCATGATGAGTATAAACTCTGTTAATCTACCTGAATTTACCAATATTCTAGATGGGGGCTGGCAAACAACCACCCTCAGGCTAAAAATCCCACCTACTGCCTTTTTTTGTAAATAAAGTTTTATTGAAACATTACCCATTCATTTACACATTGCCTGTGGCTGCTATTGTGCAGCAATGGCAGAGTTAAGTAGTTGGTGATAGAAACTATATGGTCTGCAAAGCCAAAAACATTTACTCTGTGGCCCTTTACAGACAAACAATGCTAATCCCTATTCTAGATTAACTGGCACCCTCTATTCCCTTTAAAACAGAGCACCCTGAGCTCAAAGCTAGTAAGCAGTAAGTAATACACTCTTTCCAAAAGTAAACTGTTTGTTCCCAAATATGGTTTGCCATTTATTGTGTTAATGCATTTAACATGTAACATTAAAATGTAACACTTATATGTTCATGTAAATATCTAATTCAATGAAATATTGTATATACTGATAAAATATGAGTGTGAAAAGGAAGAGTTATTTCTATAAACACTAAAATGGAATGTTTTGAAAAATCTCAGTCATAGCATGCTAATAAAAACTTACTGAGCTAGATGTGAGTGAAACAATTGCAAAAGATTGGAGAGGAAATGTAAAATTTTAAGAATTCTACTTTGCGAGTGAATACAACTTTCACTCCACTTTCTAAAAAAACCTAAAATTAGGTCTCAAAAATGATGCATGCAGGGAATGGTTTGTATAAGAAAGATAACATAGAATTCTGATCAGCAGTATGTCCTCAAAGAGGAGTCTTGGCCCTATATCAACAGATTGCTATTCACCTGAAAGTTTGGGTTAAAATAAAAAATGATTACTTTAAGGAAATGAGTGAGTAAATAAGTGCGTAGATTAAATAAATATTAGTGTTTATTTGCATCTTCTTTTTTATAATTCCCTAATTTAACCAGATTTTTACTGTTAGGGGAAAAAAAGAACAAAGTAACTACAAGGTTTATTTGAGCAAAGATACAAGATTACAACTTCTTAAATTCAATGAGGCCAACCCAGCTCTGCTAAACTCACCCTTCACCCAACCACTGGGTTGGCGGTCCAGCCTATGGGCACCCACTTCAAAGCCTGCTACCAGACCCCAGGAAGGCTAGACAGTCAGGACTCACACCTCACACTCCTGACCCTGGATAAGGAAGGAAAGATGCGCCCACACTGGCCCTGGCTTAAGGGCAAAGATAAATTAAAAAGTTAGCCTGAAAATGCCAACTCATTAAATCCCCAAATTGTGACATGTAAGCTTGGACAAGCCATTCCTGGGACTAAAATCAATGAAATCAGACAGCCCCCTTTCCCTTACAGATTACACAAATACTGAGTTCAGAAAACTTTTAATTTGATGGTTCTCTTTACTCATCACCTCGTAGAACCCTGGATCTTACCTTCATTCTGAAGCTTCAAACAAATCTCTGCTTCATTGGGATTCAAGGAATAATTGTGCTCCTTGTGGTGCATTAACACTTTATAAGAGATAACCAATTACATTTCATTAGTTCAAAACAGCTGGTTAGTTATTTCCTTGAAATCCTTGACTAAACATCGTTTTTTGTGGTTTTTTTCAGAAGGTGACCCTATTTGGTTTTTTCCTAGCCAATTAGCCCTTTACCCCCAATGACCATCCCTTCCAGAAAAAGAAAAGGGCTTCTTTGTTCAGAATGGGTCCCTCCAGGCATCCCGGGCCCCACAGGAAGCTCCCTGAAGGAGGGCCATGCTCCCCAAGGTCACCAGGGGCACTGCCACCCATGACAGAGCTATGTAGGTAGGAGATAACCCCAAAGAGACACATTGAAGATGAGGAGCAAGACAATGACAAAGAAAGCCAGAATGCCAACTCCACATACGCCTGCCGCTCTCCAACCAAGTCCATTTCCAAATATAGCACCAACAGGATTGGGTGTCAAGAGCGTGTGTTGTCAACACTGGCTTAAAGGAAGTCTACTTTCTGTTCTGTCTCCTAGTGCTGCTCCAACTTAACCATGTCATACCCATGAGTGAGACCAGGCCTTATTCTTCCTTTATCTCCTCCTCAGCGTTCAGCAAAATGGGTTTTCTTTTCCTTCTCACCTATCTACAGTGTTTTCGTGGTCCCTTAGATGGTACCCAGGGATGAGCAAGCAGGAGCCCAACTTAGGTTAATTCCTTAAACTTAGGAGCCACATGAATACAAAGCTTCCCAAATGTTTTCCACTAAAAGTCCAGGAATGAACAATCTCAGAATTGCATGTTTGTGCCATAACATAATTATGTTTGGTTAGGTGTAGACAGAATAAAATTGCGGTCTCAAATTCAGGTGTGGCAGGCAGCCTCGAAGATGGCTCCTGGTGATCCCACTTCAGTATTCATGCCTCTGCATCACTCCCTCCTCTTATATAGGAACTCACCTCTAATTAACAGAATTTGACAAAGCCATGGAATATCACTTCTGAGATTAGGTTATGAAAAGACTATGCGTCTCTCTGAGGCTTGCTTTCTTTCTCTCCCCCTGCCTTGTCTTACCTTTTATTTTTCCCTTCTCTCTCTCACTCACTCATTTTCTCTCTCCCTTTGCTCTGAGGGAATCAGTTGCCATGTTATGAGTAGCAGCTTCTGGAAGGGTCCACAGGCAAGGAAATGACATCTCCAGCGACAAGCCAGAGAAGACCCACAGCCTGCCACCAGCCACGTGAATGCTCTTAGAAGCAGACTCTGTCCCTGTCAAGCCCTGAGATGACTCTGACCGCAGCTGACACCTTGACTGAAGCCTTGAAAAAGACCCTGAGCCAGAAGCACCCAGCTAAATACTGGGTTTGTTGTTCTAAGATGCTAAAGTTTGGAGTAATTTGTTACACAGCAATAGATAACTAATATAACAATTTTTCAACAGATATCAGAATTTTTCTCTGTAAAACAAATTAAAACTAATGTAGGCTGCCTCCTTCCCCCTGCCAGCTGGGCAGGAAATTATTTCATTCAATCCTATAATTATACCCCTTTCTACTCCTCCAGGGTCTTGGGAAAGTCACAGGGTGTTCAGGATAGAATATTTGGGGAAGGGCCTCTGGTTCATGGTTTGCACTGGTCGCCACTGATGGGCTCATTGATCAACTGAGCATGGCCCCTAGAGTTAGAGGGTAAGGAGGCTCCACACCTTTTCTGCTAAGCCTCCGCTTGGCCACTGGGATTTTTGCTGATGCTGGAGCTCTGTACCCAGCACCTAAGACCCAGCCTCCCTTCCGCAGTCCTGTCAGCTCCCAACCAAGTCCCTCCTGGACTTCCATCCCTTCCCAGGCTTCTGGGAATCTCCCTTCTCTTGCCACTTCCACTCTCTTCTCTGTAGCCCTCCACCCCCACATACCCATGCATATACTCAGCATAATTCCAGAGTTTAGGGGTTTTTTTAAAGCCTAGAAAATAGGTTATCTTCAAGCTGCCACTGTAACAGGGAACAAAATGTCCTTCAGCAAATTCAGAAAAATATACAAATACTTCTCATTCCTTCTGATGCTTCAACTGCCTCAAAAACAAAATATAAATTATTGTTTCAATAAGTGATTCCATGACAATTATTTTCCCCCAAATATTCAAGAACCAAGAAGAAATGCCATGCTCACCCTAGGGCTCTGAATACATCCTGGTGAACTACAGCCCACCCCCCTCCACTGCTTCCCCTGCCACATGCTATAAGAAGCTCAATAATGGGGGAACATGGGGATTCAAAGTAGGAGCCTTCTTCTTCTAACCCTCCTTTCGCTCTAATACAGAACAGCCCAAGCCACCAGCCATGAGACAGGCACCATGAAGGCATAACTGAAATAAGCTGTTACTTCTCTATGGGATTAAAGGAGAACAGGGAGGTCTTTCTTGACCCAAAATATCTTCTCAGTGCTATGCAACAATGACAGATGTCTACCTTTAGAGCTTGGCTCATTTGGGTTGAAAGCACTGTTACTCCAAAGCTGAATTACCCATTGAGCTGCTTTCAGCCAGGAGCACCTTCTGACGATTTAGCTTATCAGTTCTTTTCTAATGGGCAGCTTATTGAAGAAAGTGTTTGGGTTCATGTATGAGTGGAGAAGAGGAATAAAGAGATTTTTAACAGTGGCAGAGTAGGCATCTTGAATGTAAAACTCAAGGCAGCCAAGGGAGAAAGATGAATAGAAAAAAAGACTCCCTTTCCTGGTAATGTGATATGACCACTGGGGTTATAACAGTACATTCTCTTATGGTTATTCTATAAAGACCAACAAGGATGAAGGCCACCCCTGGAACTAGACATGGTCTCATGAAGGGTCATTGTTGATTTCCAGTTCTAGGGGTACAGGCTAGTCCTCAAAGAAGAAAAAACAAGAGCTGAAAGGGTTAGACATAGGGTCTGGATGCCTGGATGGGCATCACTGGGTACTATGTATAAAGATGGTTTCCTCCATATGAAGGGACACCAGGAGCTGGGAATGAAAGATGCCAGGCTGGGTCTTTTCCCAAGGGTCCCCCAAGTTGGGGGAATGGGAAAGGAACAGCCTGAGCTCAGAGAGATGTATTATCTAGTTTCACACTACTCTCTCTATGGTAGTTCTTGACCCTCAGTGTGTGATGGAGACCAATTCAGTTGGGTGGCTGCTTAGAGTGCCCCTCTAGAAGGAGCTAAACAGCACTGGAAATGCAGCAAAGAGAAGACTGTATTTTCTGAAGTTCCTCTCAAAGAGAAAGCATATTGATTGGCACGTTGCTTGGGCTGGAAGGATGGGGAGAGATCGCTGAGGGTCAGATCTTCCATGGGTGGTGAAACCAGTTAATTATCAAACTTTTGATCTGTTGAATGAAAATCTGGGCTAGTGGCTAAATTACTCAGGGATCAAGGAAAGGCCACGCTCTACTATCACAAGTCTTTCTGCTTCCCAAACACACCACTTGAAAAGGATATTGGATTGAAGGAGTGCTATGCTACCATCCTGCACACAGAATTAGCTGTGTTCCAGTTCTGCTCATGATCAGATCCGCTTGAATATCTTGTCTTGTCTTGGCTCCATTACTGAGAAGCCAGGGGAAGGACACTTGTATCTCCTTTGAGTCAGAGTGCTGAGGGGAAGCAGTACTCTTGAGGCCAGTTGTTTTGGTCTTGTTCAAGAAATCTCAAAAGGAAGATGAATCTAAGAACAGGCCAACCCTCCCGGCCCCTTCCTTCCTCCCTCCCCAGGAGATTCTCCTCCACTTAGGGTCAACCTCAGAAGAGCTGGAGTCTGTGTGTTTGCTACTCATTGGAATGTATTCTTTGCTTCCAGGGGAGCACTGGCCATCCATAATAAGAGAGTTCACAAGAGGAGAAAGGAGAACTTTGAAGATAGAAAAAGATCATCTTGTTCCCAGATTCGTAGAGGACCCACCTTGGACATGGACTTACTGGCTAGAAAGTACTGTCATAACAAGCACTCTAAAAAATAATAAAGGACTAATATCCCATCCGTCTCACCCCTTAACAGGTGAAGTCATCTATGTAGCAGTAATAGAATGAGAAGAAAAACTGAGGACTAGCTCAGGGTGTTTTTTTTCCCCTCACCAATTGTTTGCACTTTCACTTTCTGTTTCCTCCACGGGCCTCATCATCAAAAGGCACCAGATCTGAGATTCCTGGATAGAGCTCCTCTCCTTTTGTCCCCAAAGCAGAGAGTCTCCAAATAAAATGCCCCAGACAAAACATTATATTTGGGCTTCCAAAGTAGCCTGAGCCCACGCAAATCTGTCATTCTTTGGTGGTCATCTCTCTTATTCCTAACCTCCCTAGGCTAAAATTAGAACATCATTAGAGCATAAAGGGTCTTTAAAGAACACCTAACTCACCATCCTCTTTTTATCCATAAATAAAGTGAAGTCTAGAGAAGAGGAGTGATTTGCTTAAGATTCCATAGTTGTTTGCAGCAAAATGCAGACCCTTCAGTGTTTTCACTTAAGAGGAACTACTGCCTCAAAACCTGGTCTCCATCTGTCCTGGCCTGATTTCGCTCAGTCTTAATTTAGTTAGCTGTGGCCTCCAGCCACTTTCTTGAACTTACTCAAGGTCACACTCTCTAGGACCACCTCAAAATTCTGCTGCTGAGAACCAAGGTGAACCTAGGTGATTCATCAACCACTTACTAACTTCCTAAATTTAAGGTTCCTGGTACTTTCACATGAAATCCTTATACAACTAGCAAAAGTAGTTTTCCTTTGAAAGGTCAGCACAAAGGGGAAAAACATCCCTCCTCCCTCACCCTGAGGTCATCACTGAAAGCCAGCATCCGGAGTGAGTGGCCTGGATGTCTGCTTGGGTAAGAGACTTCTAAAGAGCAAGTTTGCACGCACTTGAATCTATAACTTGATGTCAACTGAGGTATGAAATTCTACCCTTCATGCTTAATCTCTAGGTTTAAGACTTGTCTCTGAGAACACGCAATTAGCCCTGTCAACAGTCCCACCATGACAGAGCATCAATAAATGGAGAATCAGAGTGCTTGGATGGTGAGAAGGGAAGGAAGAGCAAAGAGCTAGGAGGCCGGTCTCCAGGAAGGCAAGGACAAGAAGAATAGAAGGAGGAAGAGATCTTCCAAAAGCTGACAGTGCAGAGACAAAGTAGGCAACCCCAAGAAAGAGGTTTGCCCTACTCATCCCTCACCACCCCCACTTCTCTTTTAATGATCAGTTTGCCCTCTCTCCTTGGGTATTCCCAGTTCCCTTAAAGAGATCGATCCCGTGATGCCCACAGCATCTCCACTTGCAAAAAAGAGAAGCCTGATAGGCTCCACTGTGAGAAGAGATGTGGAGTGACTTCACAATCACCCCACCTTCACCCACTGAAGGACCCCCATGTCTCAACCCACCTAGAGGGTGCAGGCTACTTCCCTCTCCTAGAAAAATAAGGGCACTCTTTCAAAACTTGTAGGTTTTAACATGCAACAGAGAAACCACAAGAAAAATACCTTCTTGTCTTCCCCCAACTTTGTTTTAGAAGAAACAGGATTCAAAAAAACCTTTTTTTTTTTTTTCAGTCACCTGGGCTTCACTTTGACATAAATATTTTTGTTTTCTATTCTTCTTCCTGTTACCCTTTTATTTTCTGCTTCTTGATAGACTACTGTAAGTGAAACAAACCACATGGTCTGAGGATACAGTCCTCACAAGACTGCTCTCACTTCAGACTCCAGTCACCAGTTTGGAGGTCCCCAAAGCCACCTTCATGTCACACCAGTTGACTACAAATTCAAGGGATTCCCACAACCATTCTCAGGTTTGATAATTTGCTAGAATGACTCACAGAACTCAGGAAAGTGCTGTACTTATGACTGCAGTTTTATTATAGCAAAGGAATATAGATTAGAACCCACTAAAGGAAGAAAAGCAGAGAATGAGATCTGGGAAGGTTCCTGTCATCCTCAGGGCTGTCACTGATGTGTGGAAATTCATACAGAGTGTTGCCAACCAGGGAAATTCATCCAAGATTCAGCATCCAGAGTTTTTAATTGAGGTTTCATTATGTAGGCTTGATTGATTGGATCATTATCCTCTTGGTTGAACTCAATTTCTAGCCCCACTCTCTTCCCTGGAAGTCAAACTGAAGTTACCTGCCTCAAATCCCCAACCCTAAACACACGTTTGGTCTTTCTGGTGTGGTCAAAACCCTCTACACTGAGTCATCTTCTTAGCACAAATTGTTAGGGGCCCAACATAAATAGCAGACTCTCCTATCATTCTGAAAATTCCAAGGATTTAGAGATCACCTCACAGGAGCAGGGACAAAGACCAGATCTCTCTTTGGGTAAATTTAATTCTTCCCTACATAATTACCTCCTCCCCCCCCCAAAAAAAAATGGGTCTGGAATGTGTTAAAAAGGTACAAGTCACTGATAGCAGATGGAAAGCTCGAGTGTATAACACAGGATTCTGATAAATGTCAAACATCCATTGAAAAAGTAGTGTCTCCATTGCCTAAGTAGGGTTCTGGGAAGGGAAAATGACCTGCTTTGACTGACTGTATATTGGGCTTTTTACAAAGAGAGTCAAACCTAATTCTTCAGCACTAACCTGCCAGATTAGCTGGGAAGGATGAGGGTGGAGAAAGAAAGAAAATTGTTGTTACCTTGAAACCAAATGGTTGGTCTTAACTAAAAACCGATAAATGTCTCCTAAAATATTCAAGGATTTTTTCCTTTCTTCTGCAAAAAAAAAAAAAGTAGTAAAATATGAAAAATCAAATTACGCGCCCCTTGCGCTGACCCTCAGGAGAGATGCCAAATGTGCGCTGCCAGGTCTTGGAAACTGCAGGTTTCTAGCTTTGCCGTGTGCCTGGCGCACCCAATCACAGCCTCCCCTCCCCAGTCCTTTCCCTGTTTCATGGTCCCACAGAAGCATATGAAAATTCTTGTCATGACAGATACTCAAATTAGACTCTTGTAAGGAATGGAGCAGCACTGAGGAGAACTGCTACGGTGACTTCGAGAGCATATTCTTTCTTGTTTGTTTTTAAAGAAAAGTAATGATCCCCCAACCCTGCTTTCCTAGACACATTCCCCTTCCTTGAGTTTTCCAAAAGTTCATTTCAAGTAAATTTATACGATGTTCCTAGTACTCTGAAAAGAATAGTTGGGAATCACTTAGGAAAGAAGATATGGTCCCTGCCCTCTGGGAGTTTCTAATCCAGCTCAAGAAATAATACTAACATATATAAATCCTATATCAAAAAAGGTAGATTAACATAATGAGTAATACCTTAAGAATTCAAGAAATTTCAGAAAAATTGATATTCAACCAGTTCTGGAGAAAGAATGTGAAATTTACATTAAGCTTTGAGAAATGACAGGACTCTTAGCCCATGAGGTGTGGAGGAGAGGAGGTATTCTAGAAAGATGAGCTAGTACAAGGGAGGGTGTAGACACAGGAAAGAGAAAAATTGGTTATCTGGGAAGGTTTTTGGAGGTATAGCCTGATAGAAAAGTATAAAGGATTGTCCCTGTCCCCAAGGACATTGAAGTCATTGGTTTTTTAATATTCAGATTAGAGACAGAGAAACAGGATTTTTAACTAGTTGTCTTATTACTAAAATGCACCTGCAAATGCTTATGTGGTAGAAAAACAATGAGCAAATATTTGAATGGGTATTTGAATAGGACTACACCCTGCCAGTCTATTATGTAGGAAAATTATTTTTTAGAGAAACTATATTCCTTAATTATATGTTAGCTCAGAATATGCTTTTCTGCCCCCAAGTTCCTGCTGTGAAATACAGTACTGGATGAAATTCAAACACAAAACCAGGTATTCACAAGGCAAATGGCATCGCAGGAAAAACAACTCACAAGGAGAATTTTAATGCAACAAATTATCCTTCAAAGTTCCTGTCACATTGAGTACAGGCCAACAACTCACGCTAACATTGTTTTGATGTCACAAGTCGGCGAAGGCCAGAGAATACACTGGGTGGCAGAACAGGAATTCAAAGTAAAATATAAGACTGTATGATAAGATCATAAGATTGTCCAATGGCCCCAACATAGCCATATACATTTCAACAGAAATAAACCCAACTTTCAAATGTAAGATGTAGAAGATATGGCTTGATAAGTAACAGTATAAATGCGGAGTCACAAATATAATGTGACTACCCAAAGAAAGCAAAAGCAGCTTAGGCTGCAGTAACAGCAAGTCAGTGTCTAGAGCAGGTAGGGAATTGTCTGATCCATTCCTCACAGGTAGCATACTTTGTGTCACCACACACTCTAAAGGGAGGTACAGAGATCCAGAAGTGAGTACAAGAACAACCCGTGAGTTCATCATCCTAGGGAATAGTGAGACATAATGGTTGACTTCAAGTAACTGAAGGGCTGTGCCAAGCAGAGGCATTAGATTGGTTTCATACTGTGCAGTTCCTAAACTTTCCAAACCAGAAATCAGGACACATTACACGATGAAGAGTATTTGTGTCGCTTCCAAGTATGACAGGCATTCTAGATCACATGGTTTGAATACTTAAAGTTGAAAACATTCCAAGACTTTGTGATGTTGTATAAAGGCTGTGCATATCTGAAATTGGATATTATGTTCTAGAAAACCTCGGGCTTATAGTTGTAAAATATAATTACAATGAATGAGTATAAATTCTAGAAGGATCAATTCCAGCTCAGTATGAAGGAAAAATTTTTTATTTATTTGTCTTTTTTTGGGGGGGCAGACAGAGGGAGAGGGAAAGAGAGAATCCTAAGCAGGCTCCAAGCCCAGTACAGAACGCATATGGGGCTCAGTCTCACAACCCTGAGATCATGACCTGAGCTGAAATCAAGAATCGGACACTTAACCAACTGAGCCACCAGGCACCCCTGAAGGAAAAGTTTTTAACAGAAAGACTTATCCAAAGATGAAATGTTCTACCACAGGAGGCAGAGATTTTCATAGTAAATATTTATGGTGAACTGTTATGTAACAACCATTACCCAGCCTTTAAATCATTCAAGGTCTAGAGTGGAAGCCAAGCAAGGGAAAAGGCAACTATAATATTCAGGGTGAAAAAAACTGTACAGTAGAGATAAGAAAAATGTAGGACAAAAGACTGGGGAATGGAAGGTAAGAGGAGCAGCACCTGAGTTTAATCTCAACGGTTGGCTACAGAACGGAGAATCAATTAGATTGTGATCACCCAGAAATCAGAGCTACAGGTGGAGAGGGCAACGCAGGAAAGATATGGCAATGATCAGAGCTAGGGAAGAAGCAGTGGGAATAAAGAAGAGTGGGGAGATTTAAGAATCAATAAGGAAGTAGAATAAACAGGACTTGGATTGCTAGATAGTGAAGAAGGGTGTCAGTGATAGCTGGGCTTCCTTGCAGGTTGGTAGTACCATTCCCCAAGACAGAGAACAGGCAACAAGCAGTTTTACTGAAGATGAAGTCAATCCTGAACTGGTTGAATTTGAGAGTAGATATAAAACACAACCACATGCAGATGTCAAGCAGGCAGCCGAGTATGTGGTCTAGACTTCAGATCAAGAAAGGAGATAGAATACTGCACATCCCTATCTCTTAGCTAAAATGAGGGACTATCACTTTATCAATGATGGATTTATTATCTCTCCAATCAGTCATCCTTATAAATGAGATTAACTGAGATACTCTATCATACAACTTCCATCACTTCCTGATATCGTGCTATCTAGAACAAACTCTACTTCCCTAGATCATCCCTCAAATCACCCAGATGACATGCATGTCCTATAATAGAGTCTTTCTAGTGCTCTCTTACAGGGCAGCCAGTGGTTTCCCCAAGGTATGTGTTCACCTTTACTGCAACTTATCAAATGTGCTCCTCGTGCGTTCCTGGTGGTCTAGGCTGGACAGTATTGACATTTCCAAAAAGACATAAATTATATAGCCTTTCAACAAAACCCTTTGTGCCTCTGAGTAAATCTGAGGCCTGGAAACGTATACTGTGTTTCCTCTATTAAATTTTTCCTTTTATTTCAAAAAAGTGGAAAAATATTATCATTTATAATGGTTAAATTGTGCCATAATGCAAAACATGTCAAACGATTGGCAAATGAATTTGTGAAATGAGTCTTCTTCACTTGTGACTCAGATTGGTGGATTGCATCTGTATATCTGACCGATAAATCTCCTTTCTGAAGGAAAATTTTGAGTAATTTTGAGTAACATCACTCATCTGTTATATGCTTAGAAATTGACTTATGATTAATCTGAGAATCTTCTTAAGATACGTGACATTGATAAATAAAGTTAGTGAACATCAAAAAAAAAAGAAAAGGAAAGGAAAGAAAAGAAAGGGGCTAGAAAGGAAAGTTAAGAATATCTTGTCTTAGTTTGGGCTGCTATAATAAACTGAGTGGTTTAAACAATAAACACTTATTTCTCACCGTTCTGGATCTCTAAGATCAAGGTGCCAGCAGTTTCCATGTCTGATGAAAGCCTGCTTATTAGTTTATAGGCAGCCATCTTCTTATTATGTCCTCACATGGCCTTTTCTTGGTATGTGCATGTGGACAGAGAGAGAGCTCTCATCTACCTTCCTCTTTTTATAAGGGCATTAATCCCATCATGAGGGCCTACTCTCTGACATAATATAACCCTAATTACCTCCCAAAGGCCCCACTTCCAAATGCCATCGCTTTGGGGATTAGGATTTCAACCTATGATTTGGAAGAGACATAAACATTCAGTCCATAGCATATCTCATAAAACATAAATGAAAAAGACAAATCAATGAAAACTAAGAGATCTAAGAAGTCCAATATTCCGAACTAGGAACTGTGAATAGAATAATTGAGAAAATGGGGTGGGGGGGGACTGTCAAAGAAAAGAAAATAGACAAGAATATAAATATGCGTTATAGAAGGAAATGAATTTCTACATTAAAAAGTACAAAGGCAGGGGCACCTGGGTGGCTCAGTCATTAAGCATCTGCCTTCGGTTCAGGGTTTGAACCCAGAGTCCTGAGATCAAGCCCTGCATCAGGCTCCTCTGCTGGAAGCCTGCTTCTTCCTCTCCCACTCCCCCTGCTCATGTTCCCTCTCTTACTAGCTGTCTCTCTCTCTGTCAAATAAATAAATAAAATCTTAAAAAAAAAAAAATAGGCCAGATGCCTGGGTGGCTCAGTTGGTTGGGTGTCTGCCTTCAGCTCAGGTCATGATCCCAGGGTCCTGGAATCGAGTCCCACATTGGGCTCCCTGCTCTGCCTGATGCTCCCACTGCTTGTGCTCTCTCTCTCTGACAATAAATAAAATCTAAGGAAAAAATTAAAAGTACAAAGGCTCAATGTAATGATAAAAAAAGACTCATATCAAGGACATAACTGTGAAACTTCAGAATCCAGAAGATAAAGAAAAGATCCCAGGAAGAAAGAGCAAATGAACATGCAAAGAATTGAGAATAAGAACGGTATCAGACTTCTCAACAGCAATACTATAAACTAGTTTGAAGACATACCTGAAATAATCGGAGAAAATAATGCCCAATTTATAATTCTATACCCAGCCAAACTATGAATCAAGAATAAAGATATATTTCTCTATAGTCAAAGTCTCAAAAACTCTACCTCTTATGCACACTTCTCAAAAAAAAATTCTAGAGGATAAGTTCCTGAAAACCAGAAAAGTTACTGTAAAACAAGAAAGAAGATGTGGTGGGAGCCATAGAACTGGGGACCTGGGGCAAGAGGTAAGTAGAATTCCCAGTATGACAGAAGAGTACGTCCTATGACAAGAGCTGAGCAGCCATTTTAGAGGGCAACAAGTCCAGATTAAAGCAGAAGCACAAAAGGCTCTGAGAGAGAGGTATCCAGAAGAAAATAAAACTTCTGGATCTCCTGACAAGTTCATGGTGTGGAAAATTGGATTGAGAGTCACTTCTACAGAGCTACCGGAGGATAGAAGAAGACTTAGCAAAAGATGGAAGATAGCTAAGCAAAAAAATTTTTTAAAAGACAAAAAGAACTATAGGAAAACCAAAGTTGAACAAGAAAGAAAAGGCATTCATAACATAGTTCTTGGCTCAAAAACTGAACAATGTTAACATAGTTATCAATTATGAAAATAATGAATATGGATGGTATCGAATTATGGTAAAATCATATTGGAAACATACAGGGAGACAAAGTATGTATGAGTGATGGATGATTATATCAGACATCTACTCCTGTGCAGCAAACCACCCCAACACGTAGCAAGTTAAAACAACTGCAATTTTATTTGCTCCTGGATCTGTACGCTAACAATTTGGATCTGGCTCAAATGAGCAGTTCTTCACTCACATAACTGCTGTCATCTGGGGACTCAACTAGCATAGTATATCCAGGATGGCCTCACACTCACATTTGAGGACTGCTGCTGGCTGGCTGCTGCTGGGAGGCCTGGGGACCTCAGCTGGGCCACCTCATCTGTGTTCCATGTGGTCTATCACCCTCCAGTAGGTTAGATCATGTTTTTTGTTGTGTTTTTTGTTTTTGTTTTTGTTTTTGTTTTTGCTTTGCCTAAGAATCCCAGGGCAGTGTTCTGAGAGGATGAAACAAAGGCACAAGGCCTCTCAAGATCTAGGTCTACAAATCCCACAGCATCACTGCCAGCAGGACTGTTGGTCAAAGTAAGTCATGTGGCCAGTCCAGATTCAAGGGGTAGGGAAACAGACCCTACCCCTTGATAGGAGGAGATACAAAGGCACAATGCTAAGGGGTGCACAGACGAGGATGACAGAATTTGTTGTGCACATGTTTTCAAACCTTCTTGTACAATGGTATGTAAGAATTAAGTCCTTATCATCTATAGTGGAAAATCAATATAATGTCTAATGTGGAAAAATCATCAAATTAGTATGTAATTTAGAAGTACGATAAACAGAAATAACAGCTGAAGAGTTTAAAGTGGTTGTCTTTGGAGAAAGGATCAGGGAGGAAGAGAGGCAGGACAGGCAACTGCTGCTCTTGTTATAAGTTATAGAATACTGTTTGACTTTGAAAACTATGTCCATGTGATTACTTTAAAAAGCAAAACAAAAGTAAAAAGTTTGGTGATACGAGCAATTCCGCTTCTAGATATACACCAAAAGAATCAAGAGCAGGAATGCCAACAGAGACACCAATGCTCACAGCAGCATTATTCACAATAGCCAAAGGTGAAACAACTCAAATGTCCAAGAACAGATGAACAGATAAACAAAATATGAAACATACACACAATGGAATATCATTCAGCCTTAAAAAAGAATGAAATTCTGACACATGCTGTAACACATAGATGAAACTTGAAGACATTCACTAAGTGAAATAGCCAGATATAAAAGGACAAATATTGGAGCTCTTGGGTAGCTCAGTCGGTTAAGCGTCTGCCTTCGGCTCAGGTCATGATCCCAGGGTCCTGGGATTGAGTCCCACATCAGACACCTTGCTTCTCCCTCTCCCTCTGCCCCTCCCCCTTGCTCAGGCTCTCACTCACTCTGTCTCTCTCAAATGAATAAAAAAAAAATCTTTTAAAAAGTTAAATAAAAATAAATAAAAGAACAAATATTATATGATTCTACTTATGAGGTACCTAGAGATAGGAAGTAGAATAGTGTTACCAGGAGGTGGGGTAGGGAAGAAGAGAGTTAGTGTTTAATGAGTACAGAGTTTCCGCTGGAAAAGATGAAAAAGTCCCAGAGAGGGAAGGTGCTGACGGTTGCACAACAATGGAAGTGTACTGAATGCCACTAACTATGCACTTAAAAATGGCTAAACTAAAATGGTAAATTTCATGTTATGTATATTTTACCGCAATAAATAAATAAATACTGTTGAAAAAAAGGTTGGCTAGGGAAGGCAAGAGTGATGGTGAATGGTTGATAAAGGGAGACATGTTTGGTTGCTTGCCTGCTTTCTTTTCTTCCTGTCCTTTTCCTAAGACTAGAGAGGACTGAGCACACTTACGAGCTGAGTGAAAAGACCCTGTGTAGATGTGGGGTTTGATAAAGCTGGGGGGACGATCATTGGTAGAGAGGTGTGTCTGCTAAAGAAGGAGACCCATGAGATCTATGAGCTGGGCAATCCACGCTTGCCTGCACTGGATGTGTCAAAGACAGTTTGGCTAAGCCCTTGCTGACGTCACAGGCTGGAATGGATGACTCCCTTCCATCCCTGAGGGCCTTACAAAATCATACACGCCTCAAAACTTCCTACGGAATAGAATGTGTCAACTGACTGGAGCATTCGCCAATCGCTCACCACGTATGCATTTACCAATCAATCTGCTTAGCAAACAGGTTAGAGGGAAGAGTATGCTTATTCAGACTATATGGTCAAAATATTGGCGATACATTTTAACTGCAAACTTGACTGCATTTTTTTGTTGCTGTTTTCCTAAAGGGTGGAGTATAAATACTTCTTCATCTTCCTGGAGGGTTTGAAGAGCAAACTCTCTCGCCATCAGGAAAAGAAGACCAACTTTGAGTGATTTGGGCTCTGGGCTTCTGGGGTCTATTGTGAATGAACAGCAGGAGGTAGAGCCTGTCAAGGAGAGAGGAGGCTCTCTGAGAAAAATCTAAAGAGAGATGATTTTCTCCAAACCAAATAAAGGTCAGGCATTAGTGAATTGAGCTCCCTCCTCATCGAAGCAGCCCACTACCTCTGCCCCCAACCACAATGGTACAATCCTCCAAGACAGGTGTGACCCTCAATAGGGTTTAGGGCAGTGGAGAGAAAGCGTGCATCCCCGTGTTTAGATTCAAGAGAGGAAAACTGAGCTTTCTGGAAACCTGGTCTGGGACAGAGGTGACACCCCTGTTACCTAGGTTGAAATACTGAGCCTAAATAAAAAAATCTCAGTCAATGTTGAGGTGCCGTGTAAAATGAGATGCTGTTGATTTGGAGAAATAAAGGCAACTGTAAAACTGAACTTTTTTATTCTACTGAAAGAGCAACTCTTTGCATCAGGTTTGAAACGAGACAGTTGGCAAAAAAATTTCTTCAAATTGTGACCCTTCCTCAGAGACATGAACCATATCATTTCACAAATAAATAAAGGATAGTAAGAAAACAGCAGAAAAACGTCGTCATTATTCTTATTTTTCAACCCCTTACACTCACGGCCACATTCCTCTGTATTACTAACAGCAGATGTAATTGCAGATAGTGTGAAACAAGAAACAACTATTTAGATGCCATGTTTGTAGCCTTTCTCTGGGGACGCTGACCTACACCTCAAACGACCTTATATCTGCTGGCTCCCCAACCCAGAAATCTCAGGGGCGGCCGTGGCCTCTGACCCAAGCAGGGTCTGACCCTGGATCATTCTGGTAGGACTCAAGGTCTTGGAAATCTGTGTGTTTCCATGGCAACCAGCCACCACACTAGAGCCTGCCTCTTTAGAAGGCATTTTACAGCTCCTTTCTGGAGGAAGAGGAGAGAGAGAAAACAGAGGAAAGGAGAAAGAGAAGCGGGGGAAAGAGAGAGGGAGAAGAAAAGAGAAGGGATATGGCACTGGGGAGGGCGTGAAAACCCATCAAATAGGAACTGACACAAAACAGCCTAAGAAGTATATAAACATCTTTCACAATCAGAAAGACTTTGGGGGCCCTTTCTGTTATGATTATTTTCTTTTTCTTTCTCTATTTCTCTTTTTCATCCTGGATTTCCCAGCACCCTGGCTTTTCTCAATATGTTTTATCTCCACGAAAGTTCCTTTTGGAATTTCAATCAACCAGCACTCTCAAGTTTTCTCGCTTTCCTTTTTAACATTTAATATATAAAAATGAGCAGGGGGTCAACCACGACTGGATGAAATCACTAATCATTACAGTGCTCAAATTGCAGCCCCCTGGTGTATGGAAAATTGCTTTTTACTGTGGCTGAATGTGTGTGAAGGGCGGGTGCATCCAGAGCCTTACTACGAAAAGAGAGTACAGATATCATCATACCACAATCTCACCAGCAATTTTAGAAAATTCATGAGACTGGAATGGATCTTCCAAATGTTGCAGAAACAATACACACATACACATACATGTCACACATACACACCACACGTACACCACACACATACATACATTTACCACACACCCACACACACCAGACACACCACACATACACACAAACACACACCACACACACACACACAGTTTGTCCTCTAGCAGTTTTCCCTGTCACTTAACTACACCCACTCTCCCTCCTTTTTGATTTATTGAAAGTGACACAGCATTGCTCCAAAGTTCTTTAGTTTTTCATTTCCATTTACATGCAATTACTTCAAAAACTGTTTAAAAATTGCAATAAAATATTGCTCAATTCTTGAGACTCTGTTACATGTCTTCTGAGGGAAGGTCAGGGAATAGGAGAATGGAAAACCGTACTGGCAGTCTCTTCAGAAAAATCTGTGCTAAACAGCGTGAGGTAAGAAATAGGTGCCTCACAGGTCGCAACAGTTACTATTCTTTTCACTTGTATCCCTTTAAATTTCCAAAGAAACAGTGAGATATTTCAGCCTACTTACGTTTGGTTTTAACATAGAAATCCGAGGACATCTGATTTAATGATAAAAAGCAAACAATTTAGGACCAAATTAACTGTCATGTTATGTTCTACCCCTCCACTCCTCTCAGTCAAACAAAAAGCACTGAAAGAAATGTAAAAAAAAAAAAAAGAGCCAGTCCTGGGTGCCCCCGCCGCTACCCCGGCCTGCACACAGCCTGCAGGGGAAATCGGAGACTCCCACAGTCCCTGTGAGCAAGCAGGTGGTGGGAAATGAGAAGGAGAAAAGGCAAGTCATTCAGAGTCTGAGGAAAAGGGGAAATAACGAAGGGAAGGAGAGAAGGTGGGAGGGAGCTGTTAAAGGCAGAAGTCGGTGGAGAAAGAAAAAAGATCAGAGTTTTTGAAAGGGTGGGAAGGGGGAAAGCAGAGAGGAGAAAGGGAAGGAACAGAGGGTGAAAGAGCCAGGAAGCAAATAATAGTACATGGAAACAGAAAGAAATAATCAGGAGAAATGGTAAGTGACGGAGGGCAGAGGACATCAGATCTCTGACACATCAGGGAAAACGGTGGGCGGAACAGCCTTCCTTCTCTGGGTCCCTTTGAATACTTGAGGGCCCCTGAGGATGAGCTGACGAATGAGTTGCTTGCGGCAGGACCTCATCGCATCTAAATGATTGAGGATTTTCCTTTCACTTCCTGTGTGCCGTTAGGGACCTTTCATCTGTTCTATCTATGGAGCCTAATGAATTCCTGCTAAGTCTTTATAGCAGTTGTCCCTTCCACTTAAATCTTCCCCCGATCCTATTTACCAGAGTTTACAGTTCAGAGTGTCGTATGCTAAATTGTTTGTGTTTTTTACAACCGTCACTAAATGCTGACTCTGGAAAGTGGTTCAGTTGCCAGAAGGAGAAGCTTCGGGTAAGGAGTAAATGGCGCCTGATGGGTAGGCGGTGCTTCCTCTTGTCTTACACCTGCTCCGTCTGCTGACCTGCATGCACTGAGGGGGCTTCCCAGGACCTCTGTCTCCCTAAGCTTTGACGGGTAGGGAGGTCAGGAAAGGGACTCGCAGCCTGGAAGCTGTGGTGTGTCCCAGCCCTGCTATGACTAAGCAGGTGAGCTTGAGCAAGTCATTTGAGCTTCCTGAGCTGAGGTTTTCTCATCTGTAAACTGAGATTAGTCCACCTCCCTCTTCTACACCAGAGTTGGGAAGGGAACCTCATATAATTGGGGAATGATAAAAAGGGTGGTGTGGTTGCTGCCAAAGGTGATACTCGATACTGAAGAGAAAGAGGAACAGGTAAGCTAGAGCCAGGTAAGAAAGGCCTTGAACCTGTTCTTCTCAGTTCCTCACCTGTAAAGTGGGTAGAACTTAGGCCAGTTCTCTTCATAAGCAGGCTGAGAGGCTCTTTAGCTCTTTGGGTTAAAAAGTGCTAAGAAATCCAGGATTGTAATCATCCATACCCTTCCTGCAAACCCAGTCCTTCAAAAATCTTATCTCCTGAATTCTCCTAGCTCTGCATATGGTCCTATCTCTGTTATGGCTAGGCAGCCCCAAGGAAATCTCTGACTCCTCGCAGGGCTTCTCATCAGAAGATATTCTGAATCATTTATCATGAAGTCCAGGATCCTTAGAGAATGATGCCAAACACACCTCTGCCAGAAAGGTCTGCTACAAAAACACAGGCCTATTAAGACAAAACAGCAACATTTGGGAAGACGGCAGGATTTGCTGTGCTGCCTTTCCTGAGTCTGTTTCTTTCTGTCCTTGTCTTCAGAGAAGAGAGAGTTCTCAACTCTGGTGACCATTTTTAGGCATTCCATCAAGAGTGAAATTTTCAGACAGGAAAGAGATCCCACTAGTACTACTCAGATAATTCAGATATCTTACCAAGTCTGCGTGTTCAGGTTCAAACCCACTAGGTAAAATTTCAGGATCAATGGACCCCTACTATTTTCTTGCTTAATTTTTAACTGCTAAAGTTAACACAGTTTCTGGAATATAGGAGCCCACAAAAAATATCCATTGATATGGAATGAAGGTATGACTAATTGAACTAATTACCTAAAATAAAATGCAAATACCACAAAGAATAATAACTCATTAAACATTCTTATTAGTCTTTAATGCCTTCTTGTGAAAGCATATTTTTAAAAGGGAAAAAATGGGAAGGAAATAAACAACAATTATGGAGTGTGTACTATATGTTTAGTGCTGTGCTAGGCTTGTTACACATACATTTATGTAGGATTAATATGTTTAATCCTCACAATTACCCAGAAGATCACCAATATAATGCCTATTTTACATTTGAGATGAGACTGAGCCAGTTTACATGACTTGTCTACAAAGTTGGTAGAAAAGCTAAGGAAAGGGTAACAAGGAAACACTGAAAAGGATGATGGGCTGGAGCCTGATCTTATACCACCCACAAAAATAACTCCAAGTAACTTAGAGACTTAAATATAAAACCTGAAATGGTAAAATAAAAACCCTGGAAAAAAAATAAGAAAAAAAGCTCTTTGATATCATTCTCAGCATGATTTTTGTGGGTATGACACCAAAGGCACAAGCAACAAAAGCAAAAATCAACAAGTGGGACTATATCACACTGGAAGCTTCTGTACAGCAAAGGAAACAATCAACAAAATGAAAAGCAAACCACTGAATGGGAGAAAAAACTTGCAAATCATGGATCTGAGATGTTAATATCCATCATGTATCAGGAACTCATACAACTCACAGCAAATGATAATAATCTGCCTTAAAAATGGGCAAGGAGGGCACCTGGGTGGCTCAGTTGGTTAAGCATCTACCTTTGGCTCAGGTCATGATCCCAGGGTCCTGAGATCGAGCCCCACATCCGGCTCACTGGTTAGCTGGGAGTCTGATTCTCCCTCTGCGTCTGCCCCTCCCTCGTGTTCCTATTTGCTCTCTTCTCTCTCTCTCTTTTCTCTCTCAAATAAACAAACAAACCAATAAATAAAGATATTTTTTAAAAATGGGCAAGGAACTGAATAGACATTTTTCCAAAGAAGACATACAGACGGCCAACAGACCCATGAAAAGATGCTCAGCATCACTAAACATTAGGAAATGCAAATTAAAACTACAACGAGGTATCACATCACACCTGTTAAAATGGCTACTTTTTAAAAGATAAGAGAAACAAAAACACTAACTCAAAAAGATTTATAATAGCCAACACAGGCAAACGACCCAAGTGGCCACCGAAGAATGAAAGGATAAAGAAACGATGGTGGATATGTATGCAATGGCCATACAAAATGGCCATTAAAAAATGAGGAAATCCTACCATTTGTAACAGCATGGATGGACCTCGAAGGCATTATGCTAAGTGAAGTAAGTCATACAGAGAAAGACAAATACTGCGTGATCTCACTTACATATGGAATCTAAGAAAACCTGAATTCATAGAAAGAGCAATCTGACTGGCGGTGGCCAGCGGCTGACAAAGAGATACTGGAGTCATCTGAGCACCTTCCAAGGCGGGAAAAAAGAGGCGGTAAAAAGGGAACAGTCGACGGTATAAGAAACAAAGGGTACTTGGCATCTCTTCCTAAAAGATCTACCAGATAATTTAAGGGGAAACCTACCTTATGTCACTTAAAATAGAAGTTAACTTGCAAATATTTCATTTTCTGCAAAACATATATTTCTTAAACCGAGGTATACGAGCACTCAACAGTTTGATGTCCTCACTGGTGACAGAAGGGCAGCATGGCCCCAAATTAGGCCACCTTCTTCTGTCAAGAGCCGTCCTGTCCTGCCGGGATCTGCTACCTAATGTGTGAGTTAGTAATGGGTGTTTTATCTCATGGAAAAGTGCAGGCCAATAAGTAATGACTGATGGTGAGCCGATTCAAACGAGTCTTCACTGAGACATTTCTACCAAGACTTGTCAGAATTTTTATAAGCCATGTGACTTTCAGAGAAGCAACAAAAGTTGAATGAAACAACAAATACCTGAGGGAGAAAAATGAAAAGTTCTTATTGAAGCATCAGACTTGGAAATTTCCACTCCCCATTCTTATTTAGAGGGACAAAGACAAAATATACAAGTGTTCCTGTTCAAATATGGCCAATAATTTAATCGCTTTGATCTTATCGTGGAACCACAGATTACTATCTTAAATATTTGGGGCTCCAACTTTCATTAATTTAAACCCAGTGTTTTCATTTGGACATTTACTTTTAATCAGTCTCTGCAATTGAGGCTGATTACCTTGAGTATTAATAATAAGAATCAACTTGCTAATGACTTCTTTTCCCTCTTAAATTGCAGGATTAAGCACAGCCATTTAATCATATTCATTAGCATTTTTTTCGCTGGAGAAACTAAATCAACTGCAAATACAAGAGCTCATTTTTCCATGCACATCCGCGCAAACTTGTCAATACATTTTTCTGCTCTTTTCTTGGTCTTCCCCTTTTATCTCCAGGGTCAAAAGCCACTTGCCACGCTCTCCAAAATGCCCTGGATGCTATGTCAGATAATCATCAGGGAGAGTGAAGGGCTGGAGCATTTGTGCCATCATAATCATCATTAATTACAGCAACCGCTGCTGTTGGACGCTCATGAGCCGGCACTGTTTACAAACCCCACAGACATCTCAGATAAAATCTAAGCGGTAGGTACTCAAAGTATTTCCATTTGGCAGATAAGGAAATTGAGACTTAGAGAGGTTAAGTCCGTAGCAAATGGCAGAGCTCTTGTCTCTCTGACTGCAAAGATGATGCTCTTCGTCACTGGACTGCCCCCACTCACCCGTAAAACACTCACGTTATATCACAAGATCCCTGGCCGTAAGCCCTTCAGAAAGGAAGTGTCCCAGGCCAAGAGGTGCCTTGGACAAAATTAAGTCAAGAAAGTGGTTGCCATTCTGAATCCGTCCATAGTCAGCCAAGCACCAAGTGGGAAGGACTAACTCCTGGGTCCCACAGGGCTCTGACCATCAATAACCTGAGCCTTAGAAGAAGTAGCCTCCACACACCCAGTCCTTGACTGAGCCACACACCAACCCAGTCCCAAAAGATAGCTTGAGGGGGTATTCAGGGTTGAAAAAGCTCTAACGGCTAAGAGCAGGGTACTGAGAGAAGTCCAGTATCTCTCTAAAGGAAACACTGCAATCACCATATGCTGAAAGCCTAGCAGGGGTGATCAGTCCAAGATAAGCTGTATGTAAGCTCTAAAACAACATTGTTTCAGTTTCTACCTTTCCTTACCTCATCAAGTGTTCCCCACTCCGGCCTGCCTCTCCTCCCTTCCACTCTGGTTCCTGCACAAGACACAGCTCTTCACACCTGCCTGTGAACCCCACTCATGAGCATCAGGCCATTTATGATTTCCCAGTTCTTTTTTTTTTTTTTTATTTAAAGAGTTTATTTATTTATTTGACCGAGATAGAGACAGCCAGCGAGAGAGGGAACACAAGCAGGAGGAGTAGGAGAGGAAGAAGCAGGCCCATAGTGGAGGAGCCTGATGTGGGGCTCGATCCCAGAACACCGGGATCACGCCCTGAGCTGAAGGCAGACGCTTTAACCGCTGTGCCACCCAGGCGCCCCTATGATTTCCCAGTTCTAACACCTGTGACTACACAAGATCTACCCCCCTAGCTCCACTGCTGATCCCTTGCACAAGACAATCGCCCATCTTACTGCCCCCTGCATCCATCACTTTGTACTACTATCACAAACATACCATAGACTGAGTGGCTTACACAACAAACATTTGTTTCTCACAGTTCTGGAAGCTGGGAATTTCAAGATCAAGGCACTGCAGATTCAGTTTGGGTGAGGGCCCACTTCCTGGTTCATAAACAGTCATCCTCTCCTTATGTCCACATATGACCAAAAAATGGTGAGAGAGGCCTCTGGGGTCTCTTTTATAAGGGCACTGATTCCTTATTCACTCATGAGGGCTCCACCTTCATGATCTAGTCACCTCCCAAAGGCCCCTCATACTACCACATTGGGGGTTAGGATTTCAACATGAATGGGGAAGGACACAAATATTCAGTCCATAACACCCCCAAAGGGTACATAGCTTGACAGCTTCTCCTGGGAGTGAACCCCAGGACTAGGCTTCACAAAATATTTAAATACAGTCACCTTTAGGCTGAGCCTAATTCAAAAGCAAAACCTCAAAAAAGCAATAGAAGACAGCAGCCAGGCTTTCCCAACACATTCATGGTCTTAGTTCAAAACAAAAGGGTTTACAAAGTTGGTTTAACATCCATACTAATAAAGTATAAAAGCCACATGACATCTCAATAGATGCAGAAAAAGTGACAAAATCCAACACCTTTTCATGATAAAACTTACTACAGAGTAATCAAGACCGTGGTACCAGAAAAAGGGTAGATGTACAGACAGTGGAATAGAAGTGAGAATCCAGAAATAAACTATCACCTTTATGGTCAAATGATTTTTTTTTTAGGATTTTATTTTTAAGTAATCTCTACACCCAACATGGGGATCAAACTCACAAGCCCAAGATCAAGAGTCACGTGCTTTACCAACTGAACCAGCCAGGTGCCCCTGGTCAAATGATTTTAGACAAGCATCTCAAGACAATTCAATGGAGAAAGCATAGTCTTACAGGAAACAGTGTGAGGACAAATGGGTACCCGAGCTGGACCCCTGCTTCATACCATCCACAAAAATTAACTCCAAATGGATCATAAACCTAAGTGTAGGAATTAAAATTTCAAAACTCCCACGGGGCGCCTGGGTAGCGCAGTCGTTAAAGCGTCTGCCTTCGGCTCAGGGCGTGATCCCGGCGTTCCGGGATCGAGTCCCACATCAGGTTCCTCCGCTGGGAGCCTGCTTCTTCCTCTCCCACTCCCCCTGCTGTGTTCCCTCTCTCGCTGGCTGTCTCTCTGTCACATAAATAAATAAAATCTTTAAAAAAATAAAATAAAATAAAATAAAATTTCAAAACTCCCAGGAGAGAACATAGGAATAAATCATGGATATATTCCTATTTTGCACCTTGGATTATGCAATGATTTCTTAGACATTACACCAAAAACACAGGTAACAAAAGAAAATATAGGTAGATTGGACTTCATCAAAATTAAAACCTTGTGTTCATCAAGTGATACCATCAAGAGAGTGAAATGACAACCCTGAGAATGAGAGAAAATGTTTGCAAGAAATATATCTGACAAGATACTTGTATCTAGAAGCCTTACAACTCATCGGTAAAAAGACAACTCAATTTTAAAATGAGCGAAGAATTTGAATAGACACTTCTCCAAAGAAGACATGCAAATAGCCAATATGCATATAAAAAGACACTCAACAGCCTCAATCATTAGTGAAGTACAAACCAAAACCATATTGAGATGCCACCTCACATAAGCTAGAATGGCTATTACCCAAAAGAGGGAGCAAGAGCAAGTGCTGGTGAGGATATGGAGAAACTGGAACTCTTACACACTATTGGTGGGACTGTGAACTACTACACCCACGCTGGAAATAGTTTGCCAAGTCCTCAAAAGGTTAAGCATAGAATTACTATGCAACCCAGCAAGTCCATTCCTAGGTATAGGCCCAAAAGAAATAAAAACATATCCACAAAAAACGTGCACACGATTGTTCATAACAGTGTTATTCATAATAGTCAAAAAGTGGAAACAACCCAAATGTCCATCAAATGATAAACAGATAAATAAAATGTGATATATCCATACAACATAATATGATTTGGCAATAGAAGAAGAACAAAGTGGGGGTGCCTGGGTGGCTCAGTCAGTTACGCATCCAACTCTTGGTTTCAGCTCAGGTCATGATCTCAGGGTCGTGAGATTGAGCCCCACACCGGGCTCTGCACTCAGTGTGGCATCTGCTCACGATTCTCTCTTCTGCTCCCTCTGTTACTCCCACTAGTGTGCCCCCTCTCTCTATCCCCCTCTCTCTCTCAAATAAAAAATAAATCTTTAAAAAAAGGAAAAGAATAAAGTGCTGAGACACGCTAGGACATGGAGGAAACTTGAAAACAGTATATGCTAAATGAGAGAAGCCAAACACAATGAAACCACAGATTGTATGATTCCATTCACATGCAATGTCCAGATACTCAAGTCCACAGAAACGGAAAGTAAATTAGTGTCTGGACACAGGTCAGGACAGCAGTGGGAGGGAGCAAGAATAAAGAGTGACTGTCTGTGGCTGAGTGACTGATACGGAGTTTCTTCCGGTGGTTGTTGAAAATGTTCTAAAATTAGATTGTGATGATGGTTGTTTAAAAGTTTTTAATTAAAAAAATGCAAGGTGAGGATGGAAACATAAGAAAAATGATTAACGACATGCTGATGTTTAGGTGTCTCTACCAGATTGAAGACGAGGATCTAGGTAGAATAGGCAGAAAGACGTCCACCACTAACCTACTTTGTGTCCTTGCGACTGTGCCTACTCTGATCACTTCATATAAATAGAACGATTCAGCACAGCGCCTTCTGCGCCTGGTTCCTCTCCCTGTGCAGTGTTTCTGAGGCTCCTCTCTGCCGTAGCATGGTTGGTACTACGTTACTTTATATTGCTACATGATATTCCATTATGTGGATATGCCACATTCTGCGGATCCACTCACCGAAATTTGAGATATTTCCCCTTCTCAGCTAGTATGAATAGTGCTGCTATGAACATTCATGTACCAGTTGGTGGCTAACTCTTTGGGCATTTGACTCTCTCTCCTGGCTGTGCTGCCGGCCAGTTGAATGGAGCTGTAATAACAGGTCTCAGGCTCCCTTAGCACTGCCTTCTTCACTCTGTACTTTTTCAAGGAGATAAGTTCACCCTCCTTCCTGGTCTCTCTGCCTCCCAAGCTCTTCCCAACTCTATCTAGATCTCCACATATTTTGACACCAAGTGTTACTTTCCTTGGCTTTGATCTTCACGGTATTGATTCCATGCTCAAAAGCGTTGGCTACAGCCTTGTCACTGAAGGTATGACATCCTCATCCTGCCCCACCAGCCTCACTTTCTATACCTTGTCCTGGCATCTGCACCAGAAGTCCCTGCCTCCTCGCACCACTCACTTCGACCTTCATCCAATCTCTGCTCTCCAGGCGTCTCCCAGCACATCTCTCTGCCATCTTATGTCCAGCTCTTCCTTCCTCCAGCAAACATGACTGAATGTCTGTTAAGTGCCTAGGCACAATGCTAGGCATTGGAGACATCAGGAGATGAACTGGAAAAGATCCCTGGCCTCGAAGAGTCCACCTCCAGATCTAAGTGCAGCAGGGAAGGAGGGGGTTGGTTGGCAACATAATACGGAAGCCATGTAGTTAAGCAGACATGGCCTATTTGTCCAGTTCCACCAGTCACTCCTCCAGCCTTTGCAGAGTTTTGTTTGTTTGTTTTTTTCCCTCACTGCAGATGAGGTATTTCATAATTTTTTTCTTTTTTGGTCCAGGGTTTTTTATAACTAAAATTTTGAGAACTTTTTTTTTTTTTTGCACAGAGAAGGAAAAGAAAAGGTTAGTAAGCCCCACTTGCGCCAATCAGTGGCCAAGGCTGGAGAGCGGGAAGCACTCTCAGATTGCCCTGGACAGCCACATCTGCACCCTGTCAGGATTATCAAAATTGCCATGACAATGACCCGAGGGTTCTTCCTTGGATAAACCCTGTAAACATTTAGCTGATTTCAGCCAGACCCAACTGCGTGCCCTTGAGGTTTACATGTTGTAAAAAGATGGGGGCGGCAGGACCTGAAGCAAGAGAGAAGAGGCCAGCCGAGGCTGCTCAACCTTGAAATAATATTCAGCTTAAATATGAAGAAAGATCACTTGCCATCCTGCTTACCTTCCTTCAAAAATGTCGAGGTAGAACTGCAGGAAGTTGCAGGGCCAACTTCAAGTGTCTCAAGGTCTCAGAACTTTTCTTTACTAGTGACCAGGGAGGGTACACCTGTGAAGAACAAATGAATGCACAGACTCTAAGTCCCTAAGTGTTCTTACTCAGACGGCTTGGCCTTTGCTAGATTGTAATGTCATTCCCTTTAGTCTTTGGAGTCCTGGCCTCTACTTTCTCAACCCTCCCCTTCCCACCTTGGTCTCTGATTCAAATTGAGGATCAACTTCCCTTATTGTCCAGGTGGACCCACTGAGGCCTCGAAAATAAGGAGACTAGATATTCTTCAGTCAGAATATTGTAGATGAAACGTCTTTGTCAGAAGAAGGTTATACTTGATGACCTCTGATTCTGTCCCAACACAAAGGCTCCTCAATTCTAAGACTTGTCCCAAAGGAACCCAGCTATTTAGAGGCAAAGTCTGGACCAGAACCCAGACCTATCCCCTGCCAGTCCAGAAGCCACTGGAGCAGGAATCCTAGTTCATCTCTGCTAGTGAATCCACCATCAATTTGGATTTTTCGGTTCAGACCTTAAACATCTTTAACCATGTAAACATTATCTTCACAATTTTCACAGGGGGAGGAGATGCATGGAGGGGTGATGAAGGAATAGAACAAGACATGCAAAACTCGTTTTTGCAACTGAGATTCCCCTTAAAGGCTGAAAAAGCAAACACATTTTGCAAACCAAGTTCCACTTTGTAATGAAGGGCAAATGTCCTGTAAATGGATTTTACTGTGAATTCTTATAAAGAGGACAATCTTTGTTGTGAAATGAATGACCACTCCTTAATATGTTAATGTAGGATATTTTCTATTGGTTTTGATTAAAGTTCTATCTATATCCTTGTGGTGATTTTACAGACAGTAAAACCAAACTCCAAAACTGAGTTATGTCTAACCCGAGAATATCCTGGAACAAAATCTGCCCTTACATGACTCTCAAATCCCTTTGTCATCCACCCAACCTCACAGCCTGGGTCTCTAAGGAACTTCATCTGATCTCTTCACCTTGCCTACATCCGAGCCCAGAGCTCCAAGTTGGCCATAACTTGAGATTCTTTTAAGCAAGGCTTTCTAACAACCTTGTGCTAAATACTGACATGGAAGAATAGGCCCATGTCCCTGACACACAGAGCCACTCTGAGTTCCCCTAATCCCCAAGCAATCCCCTGCCTGCTGGGTCTTATTGCTTAAAAGGAACATAAGCTCCTCTGACACTGCCCTGGACAAGGGCTGTGTATTTGAGATGACAGGGAAAAAGGACAAGCAGAAAACATCTTTAAGCGCATTATCAGCCTGCTTGATTTCTGCAAACTGCTCTAGTCAGCCTGACCCCCATCTCTGGAAGAGGGACCCTTGAGACCACAGGCTGGTGAAGCATGGGCTCCCTGGGAAGTGGTGAGATGCAGGAACAAACTGTTCCTTTTCTCAGAACAGGAAACCCTGCAAACTCACCCTCACTGGAACAAAAAGCATTAAATTATTTTTCCCCTCCCACTTCCCTTTAATGTTACAGCCACGGAATTCATACTGCTTATTGACCAGACCTCTCACTTGCCAATTAAGCAGATGTGGCAGCTCTTAAAATGTTGTCAGATGCTGAAAATTATCACTCGTAAGGGTATCTAACTTCCTCCAAGCTATTTGAGTCTTCTCTCTCCAATTAGGCTGTATGCTCTCGGAAGACTCAGGCAGAGCCCAATGTGTCTTTGCTTTACCCACAGTCTTGCTAATGTTTGGGATACAACTGGCACTCAATACACTCACTAATCTATGGGTGAGAATTTTTTAAGGGCTTATGGCCATTATGAATCTCAAGTCTACAAACTAAAAACATCTACATCTTTAAATTAAATTTGGGGCGCCTGGGTGGCTCAGTCGTTAAGCATCTGCCTTTGGCTCAGGGTGTGATCCCGGTGTCCTGGGATCGAGCCCCACATCGGGCTCCCTGCTGGGAGCCTGCTTCCTCCTCTCCCACTCCCCCTACTTGTGTTCCCTCTCTCGCTGGCTATCTCTTTCTCTGTCAAATAAATAAATAAAATCTTTTAAAAAAATAAAAATTAATTAATTAATTTAATTAATTTCCATTTTGACTTCTCATCCTCCTAGAATTCTAATTCCTTGCAAGAATTTCAATCTTGGGCATTACTGGAGTCTCCTTCCTCCTCAGGGTCTTTCCAGAATCCAGTAGACTTCCATGGTGCTCAGAAAATCAGGGTAAGGGTCTCCATACTCCGGTCCATCAGTGTTCACAGCTGATATCCTCATACTCAGCCCACAGGGAACCTGTGAAGTCTGATATCGCTCTGCTTCCACAACCAGTCAGAAGGAAAGGAATTTTTGCCATTGACAGCAGGGGGACCTAAGGTCAGGCTCCCTGGGTTCATCATTCACCCTCCCCTAAAATCTGGTCCCTGCTTTGGGCAAGGGGCTCTCCCATTACTGAGCCCAAGTCCTTACCAGGCTATCTCACTGACTCCCCCTGGTCCCGCTGTCTTGTTGGAGTCCCAGGGAAATCACTCTCCCACTCCTCTTGTTGCTCTTGTGAGCACTCCTCAGTCTCTTCAGTGGGGTCCCCAAGGCCAGTCAGGGCAGTCTCTTCCTCAGTCCAGTTAGGAAGTCAACCTGCTTCCTAAAAGGAGGAAGCAGTCCTTTCCACTTTGGGGCAACAGAGCAAAGAACAGAAAAGACCATGTATGGAAAGAAAATCAGAAAGACTTTGTATACAATTGGGCTCTTTGTTTGTAAGCAATTGAAACTGACTCGAAAAAAATACAGAGAAATAATAATAATAATCTGTTGGGACAACAGAACATTGGGTAATGTCCTAGAACTGAAGAAAGATCTGAACGAGCAGTCCTCAAGAAGGACAGGAAAAGAATAGTTCCAAGAATTTCAGTCAGTATCTCACAGATGAAACAAGAATGACTCAGCTCCAGCCGCCACTGAAGACTAAACCCCCAGGGGAGAGTCTGAGGGGCCCAACCCAGTCATGCGCTTGCCACCTCTTGGATAAGAGACTTGAAGGCCAAGGAGTTCTAAGATCAAGAGGTTAACCAAACACATTAAAGAGGGGACAGAGAGTTCCCCTAAAAGAAAAGCAGAGAGCTGCTACCAAATGAAGGGAATACTAAGTTGGCAAGATGACCAGCGACCATCATAGACAGAAGACAGCCTTTCCAGGTAACAAGTTGCCAGGGTCAAGGCGTCGTGTGTGGAGGAGAGCAAAACATCCTCACCCTAATAATGACATCTGATACTTGAAATGAACTTGGAACAACTGCAGATGCAAAAACCAAGAGCAAGCTGAAGAAAAATAGTATAAATATTAATATAAGAAAATAATCACCCCAGAGCAGACTGTGTGGGAAGAGGAAAGAATAGGTCACATCCTATAGCATCAGGCTATTTGGAAACAGTTGGAAAAGAAAACTAGAGAACAGATCAAAAAGAGGACTATTTTCTTAAGAATAAATATTTTATCAGTTATCTTGAAAGGAGCAACTTGAGATTTATTCAAGAATATCACTCCAAAAACGTATGTCATTGCTGTGTAAAATTATGTCTAGGCTACCTATGTAGGAAAATACACATAATTCTCAATTATATGTGAGTTCAGCTACTGTCAACTAATTTCTTTATGGTCTTCGCAGAATCCCTAAAGAATCCATCCTCTTATTACTAAATATTGAAACCTTGACTGGATATCATTCCAAGGAAGATCCTTAGCACCAGAGAGGACAAAACCAGGTAAGCACTGGTACCTAGAGATGGTGTCTCCAGATTTATTTCTCTGTATGGGCACTGCATGTACATAAAAACTGAAATGTAGAATTTTAAAAACAAAAATGCTATGTCAGGGCGATATTTCTCAAACTAGGATCCTACACATCAGCTCTCTGAGATTTTCTTGAGGGAAAGGAAAGAATGGGGTTCCATGAATTAAAGGAAACAGAGCCTAGAAATTAGAAGTCTCATATTAGGAGACCACTAAGGCAGCTCACCGGCCAGGTACTGAGGACCATGATAGGAAGTGACCGTGAAAGCAAAACAGAAACAAAAAGTTGTGGAACAGCTGGGTGAGGTATCCCATCTGGGAAGTAAATCACCAAAGGAGTGAGCGGTAGTGACCCAGGGCCTACAGGCCGTATCCCTTTGTTCTCAACCATAAGCTCATCTTTCCTTTTCAAGAATAAGTCATTCAACAATGACAAGGATAAATCTCAGAATAATGATGCTGAGGGAAAGAAGCCAGACAAAAAAGAGTATATGCTGTATGATTCCATTTATATAAGATTCTAGAATATGCAAACTAATCTATAGCAGTAGAAAGCAAATCAGTGATTGAGTGGGGATGAGAGGGTGGGATGGGTGGAAAGCAGAGGTCTAAATTACAAAAGGACAGGGGAAGCTTTTGGTGGTGCTGGATATGCTCATTTTCTTGATTGTAGTGATGGTTTCACACGTGGTGATGTCAAACACATCAAATCGTACACTGTAAACAGGTACGTGTTATTGCATACCAATTAGACCTTGATAAGGCTCTTTAAAAAAAAACAAAGAATATGTGAGCTTTAATCTATAACAGAATTTCTCAACCTCAGCACTATTGACATTTGGGGCCAGACAATTCTTTGTTGGGGGGCTATCATATATCACAGGAAGTTTGGCAGCATCCCTGGCCTCTACCCACTACTATGATAACCAAAAATGATTCCAGATATTGCCACATGTCCTCTGCTGGGAAGGGGGGAAGGGGGAGGAACACCCCCAGTTGAGAACCACATGTCTCTAAGGATTCAGCAGGTTCCGAAGGAGGTCAGGGAAGAGACCAACCCCAGGGACGCCATGCGGACCAAAGCCATCAGGGCTGTGGACCACACAGAGCGTCAAGCTAGCGGGCAGGCACAGGTGCGGTTGGAGGGCTGCAGGGCTCTGGCCGGGAATGCCAGGAGAGGCCAAAGTCAGTGCTGGAGGAGCAGAGAAGGTTCCGATGGTTGCAAAGCCTCAAAGGAAAAATGAGAAGGATGTAAATAACACCTTGAGCTTGTTTACATTGCCCAAGTAGTTTTATGCCTATTATCTCATGGGTCTTTACAAGGTGCATGCAAGGAGAAGAGGGGCGAATATTGCTCTCCTCTTTTCCAGACCAAGAAGTGTCAGTCCACCAGCCTCCAAGCTCCTAGGTCGCTGAGCACTGTGTTAGTAAAGGATGGTTAGATAACCCCTCACCTAGTCAGAGCTGCCGGATAACAATTCTGAAGGGCCATGAGGAAGCTTCTGGATTTCTGATGGCCACCCAACAAGTAGCAGGCTGTGACACAGCAGGTGAGGAGTTTAGAGTTTCGCTTGAGGAAGCATTTCTGGGGTGAGTCTTGTCAGACAAAGAACGTACGATGGAAGGCTGTGGAAGAACATCCTCTTCTGGTGCGGACAAGAGGAGGAACTTGCTTCGCCGGGATGACTTAGAGTTCCAACAGAGGCGGGAGGAGTCATCGGAGGGCCGTGCCCAGCCCCTCCAGCGCTGTGGGTCTTTGCGCGGTAAGAGGAGGGGAGAGCATTCGGGAGTGAGGGACGGAAGGTCCTTTGAAGTGAGGTTTTAGATTCATCCTCAGCACGTTTAGGAAGGGGCTAGATTTCGGTGCATCCAGCTCCCCCCGACCTTTTCTTTTCCCTTCACAGATATTAAAACCTTTCCTATAGAAAAACATCATCATTTACATGCAGTGTGAAGGTCACGATGCCTCTCCTTGAGCAGAAGAACGCATTGCTCCCCAGAAGAACTGCACTTCTGTGCAGGAGCTAGAGAGAGATTTGGGGAAGAGGCATTCATGAACCACACAAGCGATAAACACATATCCCACCCCTCCCGCAGCCCCCAAAAACCTGAGTTAGTCCTCTGTGCGGGATTCATCACACCAACATCCCAACTGGAACCTAGTTATCAGAATTTAATGACCATCCGTGTGTGTGTTTACGATGTGATAATATTTTGATGACCTTGCTTTTGTTTTTGGAGTGCCTTTCTTCCAGCGTTGCTCAAGGAATGTTCTATATGGGCTTTTTAATTTTTTAATTAGGTATCAACAACTTTATGGTGAAATGTAAGCAGAATCATCAAGAAAGAAAAATCCCAGGCCTTTTCACCATAAAACCTAAACTAGTGTCTAGATACAATGGTCTTTCCTCGCTCTAATATTGTACAGATATAACTTTTCATAATTGCAACGAAGGTACCTACATTATTTTCAGGTTTTATTTTAGTTAACATTACAGAATCTAGGGGTTTTTTTTGCATTCCTACCTCATATACATATTTATAAAAAGCCATGTGATATTCAGTTTTTTAACATAGCAGATTAGTTAAACAAAGTGCCACGGTTTGGCATTCACATTGTTTTCCATTGAGAGAGAAAAGCCCTAATGAGAATATTACAGTTATCTCCCAGTATGTCGCCCATCCATTCCTTATGCATTCACTCATTCATGGAGCAAGATGGAACAGAAAGTTGGAAAAATCTTGAGTCCTTGGCAGCACCTTATTGCTGTCTTACTGGCTCTGGGCTGCCTACCACCTAAACCCCTACTTATTTAAGCCACAGGAGTGAAGTTTGTGCTTCTTGCAACTAAAAGCAGTCCTAACTGATACACCACTGAAACCTCTCTTCACATGCGCACCTCCCTCCTGCCGTTGCTCATCTGTCTGAGGGAGACGCACCCCTCTTGCTATTGGAACTAGCCCTCCATGTGCGTTCTTGATCCCATCCCCTCTCCTGCCTCCTCTTAGCCCATGTTCATGATGTCCTTTCTTATTTTCATCCTGTATCTCTCCCTCCATTCTGGCTCTTTTTCATGTCTACTAAGAACCTGTAAGGATCGCCCTTCCCTTTACCCAGCCCACCGCTAGAGTAACTCCATCTTCCTCTTCCTCTTTTTGTCACCTGACCTCCTGACAGACTGGCCTTCGCCTACACATCCTCAGTCTCTCCCATGTTGGCTGTCACCCCCAAAACTGTGGAACAAGCAATAAGTTCACCGATCCCCTAGTTAGCAAGTCCCACAGCCTTTTCAGACCCTATCCTCCTCCAGCTTCCTGCATATGGCTCTTCAGCTCACCTTTTCCTTCTTCTTTAAACTTTCTTTAAAAGTATAAATACGTTATGTAGATTTTGGAGAGAATTATTTTAAATGACTGAAAAAAATGAACACAGACCTACACCCATCTATTTCCTTTCCTTCCCTGGATGCCACTAAAATACAGTAAGGATTTTTTTTTTTTAAATATACACTCTCCACTCTGCCCCTCAAAAAAGGAATCATCCAAAAGATAAAAGGAATGAGAGAAGAAATAGTTTGTGGCAGCGATGAGTCTGCTCAGGCCTCCGCGGGTAGGCCTGTAATTGACCAAGGGCCCCGCTGCTGGGCTCTGAAACCCACGTAAGATCCACAGCTGAGTTTGGGCCCAGGCCGTGCTTCCCCGGGGCGGCTCTCAACTAATGACTGAGCATGGCATTCCCAGGAGACACGGGACTCCCACACAGTCCCCTTTGGCTCAAGGGTTCCTGCCAGCCTTGCTGACTGGCCTCAGACTGCACTGTGGTCTAGGTGGTTTCCACCAGCCTTCTTTCCTTCTCTCCCTCATTGTCAAATCTGGGTGATGTCCTCTCAGCCTTTCATGGCTCTCTCCCTGCTTTCTCTCACATAGGGGCTTCCCTAATAAACTCCGTGAGCATTTGGTATCATCTTGGAATCTGCCCCTTGGAAGAAAGCAGGTGAAAGATTTCAACAAATACTTGGAAGATAACGAGCAGATGGAGGAGCAGTAGCTGATGGAAGCAGTGTGACCCAAAAAGCCAAGCAGAAAGGAATGCTGATAAGCATTAAGCCAATTCCACTAGCAGATCTAGAAAGTCTCGGGACTCGGAGACGCAACTTACTGCAGAAGTTGAGGGGTGGGGGTGTGGGGTACAATGTGGAGCTAAAAACAGCTCTCTTCATGGAAAATCTACACCCAGAGCGATTAGGCCACCAGAGCCTCTCCCCAACCTTGTCCACCCTCCACCAGCTAAGCCATGCCCAAACTCCTGACCCACAGAAACTGTGTAATGACAAAAATGTGCTGTTTTAGGCTGCTGGGTTTGTGGTAATTTATTATACAGCAATACAAAATTAAAACAGATACCAATAAAGTATAATATTTAGAAATGAAGCAAATGCCAGGGTTTTAGATGAGGGAGGAATATGAAAATATTATATTTTTCAATATTAGATATAGCTTTACATTTGTATACTTTTAGCAGTTTCTGATGCAAAAAAAAAATTTTTAAGTAAAATCTTAAACACATTTTATGACTGTTGAGGTGGATGTTACTACCTGAGACTGGCTGAAACTGGGAAAGCCAGTCACAGCAGAGTCTGAGGGGAAGGTGAAAGCCAGGAGTGAGAGAGACCAAGGCTGACATAAGGTGCAGAAGGTCACAGGTGGCATCCCAAGCTCCATAAAGAGGCAACGGTTGGAAGGAAGACTTGGAAACCAAACCAGCGAGGAGGGGTTTAGGATATATACAGAGCTACCTTGGCCACCTGAGAACCATGTAACTGCCCAGGACACCAACTGCTATCCAAGGCTTGCTTTACACATCACCAGGCACGCGGAGAATGGCCCCGATTTAGAGGTGAGGGGCTAGAACAGAAAATGCGTCTGTTTTCTTCTCCTCACAAGAACATGTTTACGTTACTGTTTACATTATTTTTTACATTGTTACATTACAATGTAAACATTATTTTATATTCTCACTTTTTTGACCTATCCAACTTTTCTACGTCTGTAAATTAGTCAAATTATTATAAATTACAGCATATTTCATTGAGTGAATCATAATTTCTTTAAATCGCTGTAATTTTGCTGAATATTCAGGTTCTCTCATAGAAATACTCCTATGTGGAACATCTTCAGTCTCACGGCATTTTTATTCTGTTCAAGCATCTTCTTTGGAAAATTCTCAGTTCTAGAATCCCCGGATGGAGGGGTATGTGTGTACATATGCCTGGGTCTAGATGGGAATCACCACACTGCTTCCCAAAAGGCTTAAATCATTTTAAATGTGTAAGCCTATTTTTTTTTACAATTATTTCTCTACCATTGCGTGTTTCCTTTCGGTGACTTTTCTCTTGGCTAATTTAGTAGAAGTCAAGTCCTACATAGGATTTTCTTTAAGTTTCATATCTTTAATTTCAAGGAAGAATAAACCTTCCCTTTGTGTTGGCCTATCCTTTGGTCTTGTTGCCGGCAGGGATGGTCTATTCCCTCCATTCTGCCTTCTACCCGGCTGTCCTGGAACCTACCTGATGGCTCCCCTGATCCTTCCTCCTCCTCCCTGCGGTAGATATGCCAGGCCGTCCCCCTTCTCTTCCAACATCCTCTCCCCGGATTTCACCTGGAACACCGTTTCTCCCAGGGTAGACTGGGGTCCCTTCTCAAAAGAAATCATTTGAGGCACTTTTAAAATGCACATTTCCTGTGATGACACCAAATGTACAGAGCAGAATCTCTCCAAGTTGAGCCCCCCTGAATCAGCTTCTTAAGCAAATTCTCAAAAGTGATTCTAAGAGTTTGACAACACCTGGGGCGCCTGGGTGGCGCAGTCGGTTAAGCAGCCGACTGTTGGTTTCTGCTCAGGTTGTGTCTCAGGGTCGTGAGTTCAAGTCCTGTATCAGGCTCTGCGCTCAGCGTGGAGTCTGCTTAAGATTCTCTCTCCCTCTCCCTTTGCCCCTCCCCCACCCCCGAAATAAATCTTTAGAAAAAGAAAAAAAGAGTTTGACAACCACTGATGTAGAATCCCCAAATGTGATTCCCCCATTTCAGCTTCCCTTGCTCGGCACCAGTACAGTTAAGCTGCCTCCCGGATCCCTCCAGCCAGATGTCCCTCAAGCCCCACACATCATCTTCCAGAGCTCCCCACCTTTCACGGACACACTCAGTGCCTGCTGATCCCCTTTTGCTGAAATCCGTCCTTCCAGTCTGTCAACCCCCCCACCCCCAGCACAATTCAGTACTGACAGCTCCTTCCAAACTAGTCTTTGAAGGAGATTCCCTTTTTGATACAGGGCTTGCAGGCCCTAGGGTAATGACTGACCTCTGTTTGCCTGCATGCCACATGATGTCCAGAAAGCATAATTCAACATGACAGATATTATCAGACAGACATTAGCAGCTGCAGGCTGACAGACGTGCATCTCTAATGGAGCCCTACCGAGTCTCAACGGGCCAGAGAACCCCAAGCCCGGCTCCCACCCAGGGGGCAGGATGAATGCAGGAAGGAAAGAGAAGAGGGCTGCTGCCTCCACTCAAAGCAGCCAGGTTTTCTTCACCCTCCAGGCCCCAATCTCCATGTCCTGAATGCATCTGAGGGCAAAGCCCTGGCAGAGCTCTGACGGGAGGAAGCTTCCTGTGGAAACTCCCTGCCCTCAGCCAGGTCCATCACCTCCTAAACTCTACACCTCTACACAGCCTGGGTCTCCACACCATCCTGCGCCTTCAGAAGTTATTCTGGAAGTAAATAATTCAGATGAAGATATAATCAAATCAATGTGCTCCCTCCCTGTGCTGTATTTTCATTTTTAAAATGGAGAGAGCGATATTTAACCTACAGGGAGATATTGATAACTTCGGGATTTATAGACCTTGGGTACCCACATGAAAGAACGGAGGGAGAAGCAGACGGATCCGGACAATCTCTCCTCTCACCGCCAAATCCACACATTATATCCAGGCAAAGGTTAGTTCTGGCTTCCAGTTCAGTGGAAGGGGTTCTTTGCCATAAAAGTCAGACACCTGAAAATTTGTGAATAAATCAGTTTTCTCAAGGTGTATTCCCAAATCAGTATTCTCAAAGTGTGTCCTGAAGAAACATCTATCTCCACGTACACTCGATAGCCCTCTTAGAGATTCAGAATGCATGTTAAAAGTTCTGAGAAATCGTCTAGTACAAAATTTTGTTTAACTTTTTTAACCCAGTTTTCCCCGAATTTCTTCAGCTTTGACACCTTTTCCCTAAATACTGCCAATTAGCATGGCAGGCGACCAGTATCCTGTGTTAGACACTTCGATAAACTCTAAAAAATCAAATCCTGTTTCCTTGTTGATTTATTTCATCATTTCAGAGAGTTTTCTCTCTTTCCTTCTGTTGGCTCTACCTAATATTTTAGCTTGAAATTTGATTTCTACACCAAGGTCACAAGTTTACTAGGAGGCCCTCTATAAAATGAAAAGAAAATGCTTGGTGAATTATTTAGCAAAGTGCAGCTTCTCTAAAAAGAAGAAGAATGTGGCTCTATGCCACTACCTCCTTGTTCACTCATTCATCATTCAATCATTTGTTCGTTCACGCCCTCCACCAGTTTAGTCCCAGAAGCACGGCGATAAATACTGCCAATGCAAACGAGAAAAATCCACTGTGTTTGTGATGAGTCCTGTAACGGAGGTAAGAATCGAAAAGCCCTATTTCTTTCCTATCTAAGAGTGGGAGGGGAAAGTAGCAGGTCAAAGAAAGGTCACAGACAGTAGAGATAGCAGAGGTTAGAAATTCTGGTATCAAGTGAGAGATGAACTCCAATGAGCTTAATTAAGCAAAAGAGGAAATGTATTGGCTCATTACTTGGGAAGTCCAAGGGAGGTGCTGGCCTCAGATGGTTTGCCCCCATCCGTCTCTCATCTCTGTTTTTCTCTCTGTAGCTTTAGTCATTGTCAGAGCAGATGGGCTTTTTTCATGAGACAAGGACGGCAACCCCCAATCCATTCACATCCTCTGACAACATCATGACCAGAAAGGCCGAGCCCCTTCTCCAGCTCTCTCTGTGTGTCAGCCTTAGAGAAGGAGTCTCAGGCCCCAGGAAGGTCTCCCCCTCCACTCTCAGACCCACCTGCAGGGCCAGGGCGCAGGCACCCATCAGCCTGCAGCCTCTAGCTAGTTCCTCCTAAGGCCACAAACACCCCAAAGCAGCGCTGGAGGTGGGCACAGCTAGTCACGTCTCTGATTTCACACTGTGTAGACAGTGAAATGGATGACTAAATTTCCACGCAAGCTACAGGAGGGGTTGCACAAAATTTCTGAGTGTAACTTGCAGGGGTCACCTTTCTTGTTTTGTTTTGTTCCGAGTGGCAAGGTGAGAAGCTCACAGGGGTAACTGTAGTTTTCTTTCCTTACAGTTTTTTTTTTTTTTCCTCTGCCCTACATTCACCTTTTCTTCTGAGGGAAAGGTAAAACTACTGCTTTCAAGAGGAACAAATATCTGTTATGGTACTAACAGGGCATATGTTCAAGAATCAGAAAAGCTTGCCTAGTCTACTTGAGGTTTTTTAATTATTTTGTTGACTTCCTCCAACTCCAATGTCTTAGTGTGACATCAAGTGCTATTGAGTTCTGATCTAGTCAGGCATAAAGAAAAAGAGGATTCCCCTCTAAGAAAAAAAAAAAAAAAGAAAGAAGAAAAACAGGATCCATAATCTTGTGAAATTGTTCAACCCTCCTCCCAACTATTCAAAATAAATTTAAATTTAAAAATTTAAATAAACTGCTACTTTTTAAAAAATGTCTCAGCATTACAACCAATTGAGCAATTTTACACACACACACACACACACACACACACTACTACTACTACTTGTATGCTTGTGCTTACATATGTCAGGTTTCTTTTACAATGCCTCAAAATTCTTAGGCTTCATTCAGAGTCCTTAGTAAGGATTCTTGAGCCTTGTCTTCCCAAGGTAAATTTAATTCTAAAATTTCCATTTTAGCGTTTCACCAGTTATGCTTTGGGTACCTCATGAGTCAGAATTACCTGGGGAGCTTGTTAAAATGCAGACTCCTTAGGGCCACCTGAGTGGCTCAGTCAGTTAAGTGTCTGACTCTTGATTTCAGCTCAGGTCATGATCTTATGGGTCATGGGATTGAGCCCTGCCTCCAGCTCCCTGCTCAGCAGGGAGTCTGCCTGATATTCTCTCTCTCTCCCTCTGCCCCTCCACCCCCCCAATCATGCGCACTCTCTCTCTCTCAAATAAATAAACCTTTAAAAAAGAAAATAAATTAAGTAAAATGCAGACTCCTGGGGAGCCTCTGTGGCTCAGGCAATTAAGCGACCAGCTTTGGATTTCGACTCAGGTCATGATCTCAGGGTTGTGAAACTGAGGCCGTATTTGGGCTTAACGATGAGTGTGGAGCCTGCTTAAGGTTCTCTCTCTCCCTCCCTCTCCCTCTGCCCCGCCCCTCCTTCAAAAAATGCAGGCTCTTGGGCCCCCTCCATACCAACTGAATCAGAATCTCTCTGGGGAGGGTGTCCCAGGAGTCTTTGTCTTTAAAATTTCCCAAATGATACTTTGCATCCTAAAATGTAAGAAGCCCTGCTCTAGAACTTGGGAGAGTTTTATTAGGGTTTCTGAGTTGTGGTGTCAGATATTTCTGTATCTCTAAGGCAGGATAAACTTCTTGTGAATTCCATGAACTTTAGTATGTCAGTGAAATATCATAGCGATCCCCTTGGGTCATGCTCTTTTGAAGTTCTGTAACAAAAGTAACTATAAGCATAGTTAGAGTACACAGAATTCCTTCAGATTTAAAAATATCTCCTCTAAATAGGTCACATATTAATGAGTAAGATAGGTAAATTTCATTGTAACAAACTTTTGTGATTATAACGAACAATTCGATGTAATTTCGTTAAAACGGGTCCACTGCAAGAACTGACACGATAATTAAAATCCAACTGAAATTAATCACAAATAGAAAAATTTTATGAAAACTCATTATGGTTGTGAGTTTTCTTCTAAATGAACAACTTGCCCTCTTCATAAACAGGATTTTACTTTCAATCCAAGACAAGCAATAAGAAGTCAATGTACCCAGTCTGACTCCTTCCACCACTAATACTGTCCACAAAAACCTTGCATTTAGAGCTAAAAGAGCCTTGGGGATTGTGAACTCCAACCCTCCTCTTAGATGAAGAAGCCAAAGACCAAATCACACTGTTGATGACAGAACAGAAAAAAAGAAAAAAAAAGTCCAGATGCCCTGATGGCCCAGTCCTTCTCCTACGGAGTATAAGTAGCCTCCAAGGATACCCAGGCACAGAATCAAATGGTTCTTCAGGGGTGAGTGGAAGCAACTACTCTTTTTACATAACAGATATGCTATGAAGGAAAAAGAAAAAACCATGTGAAATGTAAGATTTGAAATAAACACCACTCAGCCACCATGAATTATTCATTCCTTCTCTCCTACAATTCAAGCTACATGGTGGAAAGATTTGAAAACCCCAGTGCTACTCCAACTTCCCTATCAAAATCTGACAAATTAAGAGAGGAGAGAACATGTGACCCCAAAGTAGTCATGAGTAATTACCTGATACCTATCCAGATTGATCCAGTGTGGTTGAGAATAAATCAAACAAGGCTGTTAAGCTCTTCTCAGATGGTTTACTAAACATATGCTATAGGTCTGCACGTGGGTTTCACTTAGTCATTCTGTTATTCAATAGATAGAGACTGAGCACCTACTAGGAGCTAGAAGTTATGACATGTTCAAGCAATATTAAGATCAATAGACAAGGGGAAGGGAAACTAAAACCATAATTACAATGTGTTACATTACAGACTATAGAATCAGGTGTCATGGGCACAAACTCAGCTAGGTTGTGTCAGAGATGGTACTAACAGTGAAAATGACATTGAGCTGAGTCTTCAAGGAAAACCAGGGGTTTTACTAATGGGAAATGGAAAGGAGGAAAAAAATCATTCCAGGTAAGTGAATAGCATATGCAGAGGTATGAAAGGGTGAGGAGATCAAGCAAGCAGTTGGAGAGAGGGAGCTAAAAAAGAAAGTATTACAGACATAAGCTTTGTTTTTCATGCTATCTAGCACAATGTGGGGAAAGCCAATTTTTTAAAATAATAATTTTTAAAAATCTACCTTGCTTGGGCAAAAAACTCACAAGTGACTCCATACTGGTAACTGAGCCAGTCTGACCTTGACAGTTGGTTTCAAATAAGAAAGAAAGAAACCTGTTCTTTCACTTCCTGTCTGTAGAGTCTTAGACACCTTCCAAGCTCTCAAAGTCCACCTCTTCCAGCAAGACTTCCAGGATTCCCAGAGTCCAAACAGAGTCTTTGTAAAGGGGGAAGGAAAAGTGTTTTAATGATGAAACTGAATAGGGGAAATTACACGTTCCCATAGTTAACCATAAAATTGTCTCTTTTCTAAATCCTTCATATGTAGATCATATAGTAATTTTTTGCACTGGTAAGATGAAGTGATAGATGTAAGTTCAAACAGGTTTCCACTACTTAAGAACTGTGTGACTTCGGGGAAGTCATTTAACCTCTCTGGATATCATTTTTCTTGCTGCAAACACCCGATGAGTTTGTTGTGATGTTTAGACATGACTGGAGGGAGTGCACCTGTCACACGGCCTCTCTCCTTGGGGCAATTGCTGTACATTATCATAGCAGTTTCATTCATTCAACAAATCTTTATTAAACACTTAACATGTAGAAGCCAGGAATAGAAAAATAAATCTGAACTGGATTTTGCTCTCTAGGACGTCACAATCTATAGCGGAGACACAGAACAGCCTCAAATAGCTATACTATAAGGAAAATAGTGCCCACTGCCAGGAAAAATACAGACAAATTACTTGTGAAGTTGAGAGGACAGAGATTACTTGTGGGGACGGAGCTGGTGGGGGAGAAGGAGAAAGGATTTGGGGTTGAGAAGCAAGGAGAGGAAAAGCATCTGAGTGGGGCAGAGTATCCGTCTGCTCCTCTCGTAGATGAAATAAAAGAAGTTCCTGGAAGTAACAAATCTTACTCAACTTCACACTCAGGTACAGCAGAGCCTGGTGAGAATTCTGAACTCCCCACCCCTTGTCCAAAGCTTTCACCGTTACCACACTCTCCTTCCTGTCAACTAGAGGACGGCGCAGGCCAGGGAAAGCAGCAGAAAGGAGGAGGTGGTGGGGTCGCTGGCCACTACCCCAGGTCGGGGCAGAGCAGAGTCTCGGCTGCTGAGGGCGGGCGGGCGCGGGAGAGGGGGTGGGCAGACCAAGGGGCGGGGAGAGGGGCGCGGGCGGCACTCCGGGGCTGGCCAGGGCACCCGGCCGACCGCCAGAGCCCCGCGCTCAGGCTCGCCTGCCATGGGGCGGCGGTGGCCGGCGCTGCGGCCGCTGCTGGCGCTGCTGCTGCTGCTGCCGCGGGCGCTTTCCGGGGCGTACTGCCCGAAGCCCTGCAGCTGCCCGCCCGACGGCGCCCTGCGCTGCCCCGGCCCGCGCCCCGGCCTCACCCGACTGTGAGTACGCGGCGCCCCGCCCGGGGACCCTCGCTCGCTCCAGGGCCACCTTGTCTCCCTACTCTTTAGCCCCTTTACCTGGAAGCTTGGAGCAAAAGTCTTGGCCCTATCAAATTCCACCACCTTTTAAAGTGATGAGAAGGCAAAACTTGGGGACTGTCTTTGCGTCCCGTGCCGCGCCTTGGGTGGCGCAGCTTCCTGGCGCACTCTGCAGCCCCTGGGGGTCCCAGGCCCGCGATTTCCCCGTTGGGGCTGTGGCAACGGGCGTGGAATTGCCCAGAAGCTACGGGGGAAGTCCTGCTCCCTGCCTCTGCTGGAAGGGGACTGGGTGTGATGCTTTTCTATCAGCAGCTGCCTCTGTCTTTGACCTTTGCACCAGCCAACTTGGTGAAGGTTACTGTGACCTCTGGCACCCTGAGCTCCTCTAGGCATGGGGTGGCGCGCCCTACGGCAAGGGGTGACCTAGTCACTCAACCAGGATTACTGGCTAGCGGCCTCTCCCCACCAGTGCCCATGCGCACCTCGGCAAGCATTCGAGCCACCGCTCTGCCCCTTCCCAGATGTACTTGCATTCCTATCTGGCTGTCTGATCAAGGTGCGCCCTGTGTCGCACCTGCCACACACACCACCCAGGCTTCCCGTTCACAGAGGTGATTAAAAGAATTGCATACATCAGCAAGCAGATGGAGGAAGTCGTTTACTGAAGTGATGGGGTGAAGAGAGGAGGGGCTTTTAGTGCTAGTGTATCAGTGTCACCTGGTCTCTTTTCTTCCATTTAGAAAAAGGTACCACACAATGGGGCGCCTGGGTGGCTTAATCAGTTGAGCGTTTGCCTTTGGCTCAGGTCATGATCTCAGGGTCCTGGGATCCAGCCCTGCACTGGGCTCCCTGTTGGGGGGGGGGGGGTCTTCTTCTCCCTCTCCCTCTGCTTCTCCCCGCAGCTTGTTCTCTGTCTCTTCCTCTCTCTCATGAATAAATAAAATCTTTAACAAAAAAAGAAAAGAAAAGAAAAAAGAAAAAGGTACCACACATTATATGATTGTATTTACATGAAATGTCCAGATAGAAAGCAGATTAGTACCTGCCGGGTAGGGGTGAAGGCCCAGTGACTGCTAATGGCTGTGGCTTCTGGGGGTAACACAATTACTTAAAATTAGATTGTGGTGATGATTGCACAACTCCACAGACATACTAAAAACCATTGCACTGTACACTTTAAATGGGTGAATAGTATGGCATATGAATTATATCTCAGTAAAGCTGTTGAAAGAAAAGAAGAAAGAAGAGTATTATAAAAGTATCCAAAAGGCAGTAGGCTGGTAGAGGCTGTGGTTATATTCTAACCATTAGCAGCGATGAAATTCCATTCTTAGGGAGGAAAGAGGCAATCCCCCACCATTTCCTTGGGCCCCACAAGTCTGTCAGGAGTCCACTTCATGAAAGGAATTTCCCCTCCCTCCTGAGGAGCTGAGCCTCTCCCCTGAAAAAGTTAGTGGCCTTCATGGGGTGCCTGGGTGGCTCAGTCAGCTAAGCACCCCACTCTTGATTTTGGCTCAAGTCATGATCTTAGGGTAGAGAGAGCCAGCCCCACATCAGGCTCCAGCTCTGGGTGTGAAGCCTGCTTAAGATTCTCTCTCTACCTTGGGACACCTGGGGGGCTCAGTCGGTTAAGCGTCTGCCTTCAGCCCAGGTCATGATCCCTGCGGGGAGCCGGCTTCTCCCTCTACCTGCTGCTCCCCTTGCTTGTGCTCTCTCCCTCTCCCTCTGACAAATACATAAAATCTTAAAAAAAAAAAAAAAAAAAAAAAGATTCTCTCTCTCCCTCTGCCCCTTCCCCCGCCCCAGAGTGCTCTCTCTCTTAACTAACTAACTAACTAACTAACTAAAGTTAGTGGCCTTCAGGGAATGTTTGCAGTTGAGGGCTACAGTTTAAAGGTTGAGGGGTTTATATTAATTAGTTTCCATTAATTACCTTGTCAGCTCAATTCCCTGAAGGTGAGGACCATGCTGATAGAATTGGTTTCAATCAATCAACAAATTCATGGAACCTGCCTTCCAAGTCCCAGCCCTTGTCCTTCCCTGACAAACCTCCATCTTGCTCTTGTGAATGACTGTGCCACTAACAGCCTTTCTCACTGGCCCAGTACTTATCATACAGACTTCAAGAAACTGAGGTCCAAAGAGATGGAATAACCTGACCAAGGTCCCCTTTTCCTATTGAGTAGCAAAGACTGTTAATTGTGTTTTTATATTTGCTTGTCTTCGTAAGAAAATTATCCTTTCCTAAATTCACACACACACACACACACACACACACACATGAACTATCTTGGCATCCACACTAAGAGCATCTTCTAGACATTTAGATACCTTAGGTCAGCAAGCATGCTGCCCCTCACAAGGTCAGGCTTCCTGAACATCAGGTAATGAGAGATGGCCGCCTCCTTTAGGTGAGAACCCTATGGACATGATAAAGTGACCTCAACATCCATCCATATACCAAGAGAAATACATAAGAAGGGATAACAGGGTAGTTACTTTAAGGCAATGTTCCTCCAAGTGTGGTCCTAGACCAGCAGTATTAGCATCACCTGCAATGTTAGAAATGCACACTCCTGAGCCCCGCCCCCAATCTACTGAATCAGAAACTCGGAAGATGTGGTGCAACAGCTGGTATTTTAACAAGCTCCCCAAGTGGTCCTGATGCATGCTAAAGCTTGAGGACCAAGATATTACTCTCCATGAAGGATATAATCTTGTGGAAAGCAAGAGTATGTTTTCAACTTCCTGTTCTGTATATTTTCCTTCCCCGTGCACCCCCCCAACACACACAAAATACCTATTTATTGCAAAAGGCAACTATGATCAAATTAAAAGCCCAAACTCTGATACATATGGAAAATATGCAGGATTAAGAAAGGTTTTGTTCGTTTTTGTCCTCAAAGAGGAATAAGGGAAGGAATGTATGGAGGACAGACTGAAGACAGAAGGGCTGGGGGAGAATATATTTGATGGAGTAAGATCTCTGTGAGGCTGGGAGAAGAGTGTCAGTCTCAGATCACAGGGGAAGGATTAATCTTAGAGAGAGGGAAAGTTCTGAGTCCTGGGGGGATGGATAAAGTTACATAACTTCACACTGAGGAGGAAGACAGGAAAAGTGAACAGCTTCATACTGAAGTCCTCTTTCCTTGACGATGAATGAATGAAATAGTAAACAGTAATTACAAGATAGGGAAAAAATGCTATGAATAACAAATTATCAGGAGTTCGTCAGAAGAAGAAACCTGAAATTATGACATAAGGCTCCCAGAAGAAGAGACATACGGTCTTACACGAAGTCACGCACCAGGTCTGACTCTGCAGAAGGAAGGGGCGTGCTCTTGTTTCTGGGGGTTGGAGGAGCCAAGTGTAATTGCACAGCATTTCAGAAGTCATCATTGGCCCCTCAGTAGATGCTGAGGGTTTGTATTTGAATCTCCCAGGCCTTGGAAATCTGCCTTATAAGACTACCATCTAAAGTCCACTATTTGGCTTAAAAAGGGGGGAAAAAAGGAACATGGATTATAATTGTTTGTCATTGACAAGCCCACTGTTTGTAAATTTGGAAAGGGCACTGTTCACTCATTCTTACCTTTCTACCTCTTCCATGTTTTATTAAAAACTTAGGTATTTAAAATCTAAAATGTGATACAAAAAATAGCCTCCCACATGTTCATTCATTCTAATTCGGGGGGGGCAGTAAAAGAAAAAATTGATTTAAAACATTTCCTTTTCCTTTTCTTATTAGTTTCAGACAACTAGAAGGAGAGGGAAAAAATTTTTTCACCTTGCCCATGGTTATATAAAGATCTTTGTCTCTATGACAACAGAAAGGTTGATCTTCTTGATATGGAAACAGCTTCTGAAAAATCTGTTAGTTAGAAAATGCTAATAATAATAATGGCAATTTATTTTTTGCATGTCGTGCCTACTGAACAGAGATTAAACTTTAAACTTTATTATAAGACACAATCCAAAGACTTGGGAAGGATAAAATGTACTGTATCTATCAATCCAATGTTATAGGAAGATGTTAGTCTCCTGACGTATTTCCTGAATGTCTTTTTCCTTCTTGTACCTTCAGTGAAAATCAGGGTCCAGAACAGCCTTCAGTGCTGTAGAGGGACATACAGGTGGAGGGCATGGTCCCAGTCCTCAAGGAGCCCACAGTCTAGATAGAAACACATGCAAGAGAGCCGTGTGGCCAGGGAGAGAGGCAACAAGGGTCTAGGAATTCAGAGAACAAGGCAATTACCATGGACTGAAATCTCCAAGGGAAGCCTTCATGGGTGAAGGGTTATGGGGCTGAACCTTGAAGGAGAGAAAGGAAGAAGAGTCCCACTGGACGAACCACAGGTTAAAATAGATTCAGATTCCTTGCTAAGAAGCAAAGAATAAAAAGTTGAATGGATTCGAGTTTTTTAAGCCTCTCCCAGGCACTCTGGGGAATTTTTTTAAAGGAAAATATAAAATCATCAGAAACATTTGCTTATATTACCCAGAGGGTTGTACAAAAAGAAAAAAATTCCCAATATATAGTTCTTAACTAATAAATTTTCAATCAGTGTCATTCTTGGACAACTGATTACAAAGACATTAAGTAAAAATCATGACTTGGAGTCACTTCCCCATGAAGCTTTCCCCAATGTCTCCTCCCTCCTATACAGGCATCCTTCGATACCCTGTACTTCCCTATGTTTTTGCACATATCCTGCCATAATGTAACCATTTATTCAAAATAAGCCTCTTCTGCTAGAGCAGGGCTTCTCAACCTCAGCACAACTGACAGTTGGAGCCCAATCATCACTTGCTGCGAGGGCTGCATCCCTGGCCTCCACCCACTAGATGCCAGTAGCACTGCCCTCCCGAACTATGACAACCAAAAATGGCTCTAGACATTTGCCCAATGCCCTATGGGGGGCAAGATCCACCCCCACCCTTGGTTTTGAATCACCGTGCTACAGTGAGAGCCACCTGAAGAGATCCTATTCAACTTAGGAATCCCAGAATTTTATGGGCATTATGATTCACATTCAGCACACATTCAACACACATTCAAGTGTGTATTGAACTACTATCATTATCAAACTGAGCAGACAGCTGAACAGGAACAATGAACCAATGCAAAAAAAAAAAAAAGTATATTAGTTAGCATGTACGCATCTAAATGTCATTTTAAAAATCTCCATCCTAGAGGATGGGGAGGTGAGGAGGTGCTATGGGTAGCGGAAGGAGTTCTTTGTGTTATGTCAACATCTAGTTTCCAGATTTTGCAGACCCCCAGTCTATCCTCTGAACGGGCATAGTAAACATATCAGCTTCAAAGAAGCAAGACTGGAAGCTTATCTATATGAGTATATCCCATCCAAATCGCTTTGATTTTTGTTATTTCTTTATTTTAACTCACTTATTAGAGAAAAACCAATCCGCAGCCCAGGATCCATTAAAACCAACCAAAACAATCCCCTAGGAGCCCGGATTGAGACCAGTGGGTTCCCAGTCCAGGGTACAAGGTAAGAGTTTACAGGACATGGAGAACCCTGCCAAGTTCTTGCAAGTGTAACAGCTTGGGCCTGCCCTCAGCTTCCACGCAGCTGGGCCTGACCAAAAAAAAAAAAAAAAAAATCTCAGAATTCATATCGCTCATGTCCCAGCTCCCATTACCACCACCCCCAACACACCCAACAAAAGCAAAGGCCCAAGGTAGAGGTTGATCTTGAAACTCAGTTCTAACTCAAGTCTCTCAGCAACACCTTCAAGGCAATCCTTAAACCTGGCTGTGCCTATAAACAGACTCCTTGAGGAAAGCTTTGCAAGGACCAAATTTTATTAGTTTAAAAATCATCCTTTTGGGGACAGTGAATGATGGCCCCTAATAGCACACTAAAAAAGCAAGCAACAGAGTTCCCAAAATCTCAGTGGAAGTGTAGAGCCAAATGTTTCACACACCAATTCCTTTGGCATTGGACCCAGCTCCCCCCTTGGAGAGCAACAATTCCTTGGGTTCTTTCCTGCCTTATTCTTTCTTATTTCAAAAGCAGTAAGTCAGATTAATTCAGGGCTCCAGTTCTGCTCCTTCACCCCCTCTATCTTCTTCCCAAGCCTCTCATTTTGGCTTCTTTTCATGTCTTGAAATGAGGCACAAAATCTTTTCTTCCAAAATGTAATCTGTCAGAGTGGCTGCACCAGACGATGTCTTGGCCATGTGTAACTATTATCTTACATATGGAGCTTTAAAGTCAGGTGAGTCATGGTGATGGAGAGAGACCCTGCTGCTCACTTCCAGACCCAAGGGGGCTGGCTCGATGGAAGCATATGTATTCAGTTCTGGCAGCTCCCCTTGGCGTGCAAAAAATCACATTTAATGCAGATTTTAGCAAATTTCTCACCAGCTATTTTTTTAAAGAGGAGAATTAAAATAATCCCACCCACCAGGCAGGTGGGCTCTCCGACTTGGTGGGCAGCTTCTAACAGCTTCTCTCCATGAGCTTCATTTCCTCCTAGCTTCTGCCTCACAGGGAGAAGACACCCCCTCCCAGTCAGCAAACCACTCACAGCTGTGCTCTGTGTGGTCCTGAACCACAGCTCTTTAATGCCACCTGAGCCAAATTCAGAAAAGTCCAATTTATAAGTAAAACTCAGCTTTCAGAATGAAGGGGTTTTTTTTCCCCCTGCTGCTGTGACATTTGTCCTTGACTCTAATGAAATGAGGTGACTCCTGGGTTCCTGTTTCTACCTCAGAAGCAGCAGCAGACAGGATTTCTGAGCCCACAGGTATAGGACTGTTCTGGTATGACAAGGTAGGGTCCAACGCAGCCTTCCAATTACCTGAATTGATCAACAGGACAAAGACCGGGCAGCCCCGAGTTCTAGCACAAGGTCTCCTTCCCCTCATTTGCACCGTGGTTCGGGCTAGCGATAAAACCTCTGCACCGTCTCTAACAGGGGCGGGATGGCTCCTGCCCCTGAGCAGGGCCGACTGTGGTGAACATCAACGGGCCGGCAGAGCCGAAAGGACCAGGAAGGAAAGGCTCCACCTAACTACAAAGTGTGACTGTAACAATCTGATGGTACGGAGACGACTGCAAACCCGCAGCTGGTGTATGAGGTCGAACGGGAAACACCTATCATCCAAGGGGCAAGCCTGATGGAATTGTTTTGTTCCCAGGAGGTGTTAATTAGAGAAAATGACCCACTAGGTCTCCTCAACCTGGAAGGTGAATAAGTTAGAATCTCAAAATAGCAGAGCTCGTTATTGCCTGGAGTCTGATACGCTAGTCTTTTCAGCCCAGGCTGAGCTGCCTTTCAAACACGCCACCTGACACCCGATTAGAGGCTGTTTTCTATTGTTCAACTGGATTAGTCCTGTGTGTCCAGCCAGAGCATCCGACCTGTTCTGGGTCCTTTCTTTTCTCCATTCCCCATCCCCAAGCTCAGGCTGACACACAGAAGACCTTCAAGGCAGACCTGTTGACCATCTGGGTACTACATCCTGAAGCGTCCACGACAATGTGCAGAATCCATAGACACTGCCCCTGTCTCCCAAGAGCTTCTAGTCTTCAGCCATAGGAGAGAGAGAGATGACTGCAGAGAAATGCAGAAGGTGGGGAAGCTCATAAACCGAGTCTGGTAGGAGTTCAGGAAAGGGGGCCGTCCCTTCTACTCTGAGTAATGAAGAAACTTCTGTGGAGGCATCGCTTGAACTGCAGTTCTTTGAGCCTCGCTCTGTATGGGGGCAGCCAGACCAGGGCGGTTCTCCCTAAAGCTCAGTCCGGCTGCACCAGCTTGGAGAGGCCACGGAATCACCGTTCAGAGCCTTCTGCTCTCTCACTGAGCACCGGCGCACACCCTGTGCTATGGGTCCTCAACAGAACAGAGGATTACTTCCCCCAGGAAAGGTCGATGGGGCTCTGGTTAAGGCTTTTCTTATTTGTAAGCACCAGAAATCAACTCTTGACAAATTTAATCATCAGAGGTTAACTCGATAGAAGAATAAGGAGGAAAGCAGAAGGATGTGGGCAAGATGCAGAGAGCATTTGGCATTTTAGCAGCAAGAGGTCAGTTCCCACTTCTCTAGATTCACCTTTACAATGAGTCAGCTCCACAGAATCCTATTCCAAGTTTGAAATTCCAGAGAGAATCTGGCTGCCTCAGGCCCCACCCCCAAGGCAAGAGCACAGGAGGACAGTCAGTGAAATGCTCCACCCAGACACAGCCGGCCATGAGATGCTTCTAGAGAGGGGGCATTTTTGAGCAAGACAATCACACAAACTGGTGTCAGCCAGAGCTGAGGAGAGTTAGTGAAAAGTGAAGGCACACATGCCAGTAATTTCAGGCACTTTATTATTTTTTTAAGATATTATTTATTTGAGAGAGAGAGTGCAGGAGCAAGGGGAGAGGCAGAGGAAGAAGCAGACTCCCTACTGAGCAGGGAGCCCAACGCAGGACTCGATCCCAGGACCCTGGGACGCTTACCCGACTGAGCTTAATCGACTGAGCCACCCAGGCACCCCATTTCAGGCACTTTAAATCCATCCTCAAATTAATTAAAAGTATGTGGGGTATCAGTTGCAACGAGCTTTTACAAGCTCACTTAAAAAAAAAAAAAGTTTTTAAGCGTCTGGAACAGGAGCTTATAATGAAAGAGTTTCCTGAAGCGTATCTTCAGTGTCACTGTCCTGACAACATAATATTCTCTGCTTCTAAAAAATACTTTTGAGAAATGATTACAGATGATGCAGACATTCCCTGGGGAGAATTCAACATGTAGTTTTATTTACCAGCGTTATTCTTGTCATGTTATATTATTGCTAGAAGAATTCAGTTTAGGGGGTAAAGATTGGGTTATTTTGCTTTGTGTCTTTAGAAAACTTTAAATGGGTTTTGAGTAAGGACTTAGATGTGTTTACCATTTTCCTCGGAGGCTTTATATTGTTAATTTAGTTGTTGCACAAATGACTTGGAAAATCCATTATCCAGGGAATCTTCTTGAAAATTTTGGTCCACAGTATAATTCATAAGCTCCTCACAGCTTCTTGGGTGCTCTGGAAAGTCTGTCTTGGAGGGGAGTCACCCAAATTGCACTTCCCAATGGGAGGGTTCCAACTGACTGAACTTTTTAATCAGTGAGCAAATGAGAAGTCTGCAGAGTGGTTCTCTAGGGTTGTAACGTTTAATGGAAAATTGTTCTTTATCGTTTTTTAAAAAGGGCTATCAGGTGACACCTGCAAAAGATACCTGAGCCCAAAAGAAAGGTACCAAGTGGGAGTATTTACTCTCCCTCTCAGTTGTCCTCTCTATAATCAGCAGAGAGTTAAGAGTCAGGGACAAGTCACAGATATTTTATAGATTAAAGCGTGACCCATGACAAATAGAAGAGTCCATTCCAAAGTAGTGAACCCACCAGCCCCCTCCCACCCCCACTAATCCCCTACCCTTGACAAGGAAGTTAGAGTTGTCACTAGAAGTCACCAGGGTAGCTTGAATCCTTCACAGTAAGCAGCTGTGAATTAGAAGTACTTAGTGTGCTCTTACCTGGTGCTAGACGCCGTATTAGTATCATAAATGTTTCCTTATTTAATCTCAAAAACTGCTGGGGTTGTTAGTATCATCAGTATTTTATAGATGTGGAATAAAGCTGTGATTTGAATGCAGGCCTTCTGCCTCCAGAGTCTGTACTCTTCACTGCCCCACGATACTGCTTCCAGAGAGAAAGCACATGCCATCGGGGATGACGGCCTATTCTGGAAACTACCCTTAACCAAGGGTAGCGGCAGAGAAGGAAGGATGTGCCAGATGGTGGAGAGAGTGTGAATGTGGGCAGAAAAGGGAGCGGCAAGTTCGGGAAGTACAACAGGCTGATTTGTCCAGGGTGGCACAGTCCAGCAAAAACACAACGTTCGTCACGTGTGTGGTCTTCATTTTCAAATATCCACATTTAAAAAGCTTTTAAAAGGTGAAATCAATTTCAGTGAAATATTTCATTTAATCCACATGGACAAAATATTATCATTTCGACATGTAATTAGTATAAAGTTGTTCATGAGATACTTTATATTCCTTTTTCTCGCTGAGTCTTCGACTTCTGGTATGTATAGTACACTTTACAGTGCATCTTGATTCAGACTGGCCATGTTTCAAGTGCTTGATGGCCACATGTGGCTGGTGGCTGCCTGACTGGACAGCACAAGTTTAGTGTATGGATTATGTGACAGGAATAGTGGGTGACAGGAACGACAAATGAAGTTTGAGCCTTTATTTGGAGGGCCTGAATGCGCGGCTGAGACATGTGTAGACAGTGGGTGGGCCAAGAGGAGGCACAGAATATAACTGTGTATGATAGTAACATGGTGGAAGGTATCAGGAAGATTAATCTAGACCTGTTAGGGGAAACCCAGGGTGAGGTGAGGGGAAACCAAATCAAGAACTAGTCGGGGTGGAGAAAAGAATGAATGCCCAAGAAATTTGGCAGTGAGAAAGGAATAAAGGGGCTGGAAGCAAGAGACAGTTGTGAAGGTAGGGTCCACCACAGAATGGGTGTTCAGTGGTGGAACAGAGGAAACATTCATATGGGGTACCCGGTAAATTCTCAAATAACAGTACAGGAGGAAAAAAAACACTGAGTAGTCATTCTTGCTGAGGAAGGTAGGGGAAAGAAAGACAACCCACTCTGGTAGGCTCATGGAGGAACAGGAATTTGAGCAGCATCTTTGAAGATTAAGACTGTGAGCACATGCCCTCCAGAAGCTGATGGTTCTGTCAGAAGGCTAGGTTTTCACCCGAGAACCAGAGGATTCTATAGCAGAGTGTATCAACAAAACCCCCAAAGGAACAGCACTCATGTGCTTTGATTAGAGAAGGACACAGCACTGGACCAGGAATGAAGTGACCTATGTTCTGTCCAGATCTGCCCCACAATTGCCACATGGTTTCAGGGAAATCATTTCGCTTTTCCTAGCTGAAGATTCTTAGTCTATAAAGTGAGGAGTTGGACTAATCCACTCGTAAGCAGCCCTTTCCTCTGATTCCTTGAGTCTAATACAGTCAGTGTTTAAAGGAGTGGTCAACCAAAACCACCTGGACGTACTTTTAAGGAGCATTCCAAATTTTCAGATGTAAAACTTAACAAATTGCATGTCCACCTATCCTGACTTCATATTTCAGGTAACATTGACATCTCAGCTCCCTGTAGGTAAATGCTAAAGACAAGAGGTCAATAAATGAAGATGTACCCAGTAATGAAGTTACCTAGTAGATCAATGTATTTGAAAACGCAATGATTTAAAATCATTTGGAAAGGGGGAAGCCATTTTTATTTCTTTCCAAGATGAAAGCAAGTTTGTTGTAATTACTGAGCAGCTTTGAAAAGAACACATTCTTAAGTCTCTGTTGAATTTAGATCAAGGTCTTATGTAATAAATATAAAAACATTAACATTCTTTTAAATAAGGTAACGCTTCCCCCTCCCATTTCGATGAGTTCATTAGGCAAAAAGGCTTTGAACATCTCTGATTTCTGTCTTTTTTCCTCCCTCTGATTCAGTAGCATTTTAAAATTCAGGATGTATAACTCTAGCAATAAACTAATTGTCTGTGAAAGATGGATGGATGTTGGTAGCTTTCTTAAATTGATAATACAGATGGTTTTCCTAAATAATTAGAAGGCAGTGAATAAAAATATTTCATTTCCGGTGTGCTGGGCAGAAGGACAGGTAAAGGTTCTGACAAGAATCCTAGGACTCCACCCAGTCTTTGGGGACTCTGATTGGTGCAGGACTTTTTCCCTGGCTCTCATCTTCTTCTGGCCCTGCTCAGCCCATGTGCTTCAGAAGGTGGTCCTGCCCCGGGAACCCTGATGCAATCCAAGCTCTTAAAGACTTGGGGGGTGGGGGGACACCTACAGTTGTCATTGACTTTATGCCTGTCTTTAAAAGGAGAGAGTCTATCAATTGGAACTTTATTTTCCATTCACCTAGGGAGTTTGCTATTTAAAGGAACTGTCCACAGAATCCTTTTGTAGGACCAAGAATCCTTTGATAATGCAAATGTATCCCAATTGATAGGTTTTTATATAAGCAAGGATTTCTAAATTCTGGATTTCACTGCGGGGTGGGGACACAGCCCTCCTGACTCTGAAATTCTCCAGGGAACATTATTTTGAGGGTTCCTTAAAAAGCCAGTGAGCTGGACAAACTAGCTCCTTTCAAGGTCATCTGTATTATTAAAACTCTGAAGAAAAAAGTGAGAGGGGTTCAAGCCCCACCCTTGAGTATTCAGGAGACATTAGGCACAATTAAGGAGGACCTGATAATGTGGCATCACCCTTTTCAAGGTGATTGAGTTTATGTAAATGCCATTTGCTTATCTGTAAATTGTCCCCTGGTGCTGAGTTCTGACACAAAATGCATGGGTGGCTTGGCAATTGGAGTTGGCTGGGAAGGGGAGTATTCTGGGGCCCAAGTGAAAGATGGGAAGGAGCTCTGAAGGCAGGATGGTCCTTCTGACTAGTCCCACCTTGAGGCAAAGGGGCCAGGCCCTCACCCTGCACTGACCAGTCATTGGATGCATGCTGCCCAGGAGAGAAGATGTGATCTTGGACAAGGTGGCAATCTTAGGCTGAGGGTAATTCCAGGAGAACAATTATTTAGGAGCTTCAGCTGTCCTCTCTCCCAGCGTCTGGGGGAATGAGTGCCTCAGTCCTGAAGGGTGATTTTGGAAGCCCACCACAGCATCCTCTATAGGAACTCACCCAACTGTACTGGGTAGTCCCAGCAAAGAGTCTCTGTCTGGGCCAGGAGCCCATTTTGAGGGTTAGAACCCAACAGTGAGAGATACTAGGTTGAACCTAACCAGATAGCAAGTACAAACTGTTCCGGGTCGGTAGGGTTTTTTAAGAAGGAGAGACATAGGGATCAGGATCTGGTGACTGAGGAGAAGGGTGGGAGGGGCTCCATTCCTACATGGCCTCTGGGGAGACCAGGCAAGCTAAAGGATAAGGTCTCAAGGCAAAAACAAGCACCAACATGGCATTGGGGGAAGCAAGTGTAATTCAAGACACTGCAGGTGTACTCCTGCCCTCCGAAAATTGTTAGGTTTAGTGTAGACAATGCAGAAAGACACAGGACTCCACCAGAGTCATGACCAATCACAGGATCCCAGAACTAGGGTGAGTGCTTAGTTCCAATCTTAAAAGAGTAAAAGATGCTTCTACGTCAACTTAGCCCATAACTGGAAAGGCTGGGGACTTGCAGAGAGGGTTCATGAATAAATGGTCTTCATACTTGATGAAACTAAGGCAGACTCTGTCATCCTAAGTATTTGTTTCAACATCTGCGGCACAGGTACTGGGCAAAGTAGGGTTTTGCCATAATCCAGGTGTCACCCATGCTGTATTATCCATTCATTTATAAATCAAGGTATTATATGGGAGGGAAGGAAGGAAGGAAGGAAGGAAGGAAGGAAGGAAGGAAGGAAGAAAGAAAGAAAGAAAGAAAAGAAGGAAGGAAGGAAGGAAGGAAGGAAGGAAGGAAGGAAGAAAGAAAGAAAGAAAGACTTGTTTTTCTCTCTTTCACAAAGGAAGGAAGGGAGAGAGAGGGAGGGAGGGAGGGAGGGAGGAAGAAAGGAAAAGAAAGAAAGAAAGAAAGAAAGAAAGAAAGAAAGGAAGAAGAGGGGAGGGGAGGAGAGGAAAGGAAGAAAGAAAAAGGAAGGAAAGAGAGAAAGGAAGGAAAGAGAAGGAAGGAGGGAGGGGGAGGGGAGGGAAGGAAGGGAGAAAGAGAGAAAGAGAGAGGGAGGGAAGGAGGAAAGAAGGAAGGAAGGAAGGGAGGGAGGGGAAAAAGGAGATGAGAAGAGAAGAGAAGAGAAGAGAAGAGAAGAGAAGAGAAGAGAAGAGAAGAGAAGAGAGAAAGACAAGAAAGAGCTGTGGAATGTAATAAAAATCAGTAGCTGGGGCGTCCCCCCGCCGTGGACTTCCTTCGGAGGCAGAGAGCGCTGCACCCTGCAAGCTCAACCTCCTGTTTGCCCAGTAGCCTGGCTCTCCACCACCATCTAAGCTGCAGAGTTTGGGACTGTCACACTGTCTGGGACAGAAAGGGCTCTGCCCCTCTTTTATTTGTCTTTGCTTTATGCATAGCTTTTATTTCCTTTTTTGACCCTGGGCAGCAGAGCCGCGGAACCGTCCTTGCCCTTGATCTTTCGTCCCCAGTTCTCCTTGGCTGCTGCTTTGTAGCAAATGCCATTGACTAGGCTTTTCCACAAGAGTTCCTCAAGTTCACAAGATTCTTGGAATACACACAGGCCTAATTTCAAAACCAGAAAAGAAGGAAAGAAGGAAGAGGGGAGGGAAGAAAGCAGGGGAGGACTCAACACATCAAAACAAAACTTTGTTCTTTTCCTTTTTGTCTCTCAGGTGCAGAGGGTTAAGTCGCTCACACTTCATGCAAGCAACATCATGGCTGGTCCGCTCAAAGTCGCTCTGCTTTTAGCTACTCATTCTATCCCCTCTCTCACTGCCTTTCAACTTGCACTGGCAACCATCCTAATATGTGTTTGGGTGTTTTCTCTTAAAATACCTAATGTTTTCTGTGCACATATTTTAATTCTGCAAGTAGGATTTTATATCATTAACTTCTTACTTGTTGCTCTCAGTACCATGATTCAAAGAGCCACGCAGGCCGCTCTGTGTGCCTTTAGACTTCCTTCTAGCTGCTGACCTATTAGTTAGGTATATGTTGTCCACTCTACCATTCTCCCACTCCGTAGTGGACACTCAGTTTGCGTCCAACCCTCCTGATGCCACAATGCCGGGAGGAAAATCCGCACACAGCTTCCCTTAAGTATCAGTGTCAGAATTTCTCTGATAGTATACGGGAGTAGGATTGCGGCGTTATTACGGAGACAGTTGTTCACATTGCTAAAAGTTTCTGGCCTCATAAAAGCACCCATCAGAGAAGGGAGCACCTTCAAAGGGAGTATATTCAAATGGTTATTGGCAAATCCGCTTAGAAACCGCGGCCAATTTGAAGATAAATCAGGAATGAAGACATGACATGTCTAAAATAAAGACAGAAGTCAGTGGGAAAAACAGCTTTGGATTCATAGAATCACATTCTGCACCTCACTTCATGAGAATACATCTAGTGTCAAAAGCTCGGTCCACCTGCCTCACCCACCTGTCTCCCCATTCTCTGGCCCCCGGGCCTTGTCCTTGCCCCAGCCACACCCGCAGTTACCTGCTGTTTGCTCGCGGCTCCTTTACGGTAGGAACTGTATTTGTATTCTCATTACTGCTGCCTTTCCTGATCTGCAGCATCACATCAACTGCAAAATTTCATCTTGCCCTAGGGCTGTTCTGTAGTCACCGGGGACAGCCAGGGCGCGACCTACAGCTTCTCGCACTCCTGTCCAACCTTTGCTCCTCATCCCTCAGCCCTACATCCATCAAAGGCTCAGGCAACCTCCCGGGTCAAACTCGAGCCAAACTGCTCTCCTGGGAGCCACACTATGCTCCCTTTTGGAGGCGGAGGCTGCCTGCTGAGAGGCTCCAGCGCCTGGGTTCCATTTGCATGAATAAACAGCTCTGAAGGGTTCGTTTTAAGCTTTTATGTAAACACTCTCCAAAATATGTTCTGTACTGCCTTATCCCCAGCAATAAAGATTCTGGAATCAGAATTTGGCTGTCAGTTTTATTGATGTTGCATGGGGTATGGTAGAATACAGCTTTCTCTTCTGGAAATTTATTGACTTGGCAGTGCAGAGAGCAATAAAACTGTGTTTTTAATCAGTAAGCCAAGCGGACATGATTCCAGAAGAAATATAGGAAGCAAACATGCCATCGTAAGAAGATTTCTCCCCCCACTGTCCCTGTTCTTCTTGGATGCCCTGTTAAATAAGTTTGGGTATTGAACAATGTGCTTGGTGGGAATGTCTTCAGGAATAAAATCAGAGGACCAAGTGTGGATTAGTTCCTCTAGGTTGTACCATCTCTAAGAGACTGTTGAGTAAAAGCATTTCTCTGAAATGCAATTTCTTTGCATTAGCCCCTAGGGGGGAACTGTTGGTAAGCTGCTCTATGGGAGAAATTGCGGGAGTGCCACATTTCTCTTCTCAAGAGAAACAAGGTTACAATGCATGTCTCTCCACCTTGTTCACTGACAGAGAGTGGGTTACCTGTATAGACCTGAAGGAAATGAAATCACTGTCTCTGAGAGATATCTGCATCCCCTGTTCATTCCAGTAGCATTCATAACAGCCAAGGTATAGAAACAACCAAAACGTTGTTCTTCAATTGATGAATGAACTTTTAAAATGTGGTAAATACACACACACACACACACACACACACACACACACACACACAGAGGAATATTTTTCAGCCATAAAAAAGAAGGAAATCCTGCCATTTGTGATAGAATAGATGCATCTGGAGGGCACTATACCAAGTGAAATAAGCCAGACAGAGAAGACAAATACTGTATGATATCACTTATATGTGGAATCTAAAAAAAACAAAACCAAAAAGAGCCAATTTCCTGTGAACAGAAAAGAGAATCATGGTTGCCAGGGGCTGTGGGGAGGAGAAAACGAGTAGCTATACATCAAAGGGCACAAACTTTGAGTTATAAGGCTACATTTGGATGATCTAGTGAGAGTAGATTTTAAGTGTTCTCACCCCCCTCAAAAAGAGTTAACTATGTGAGGTGACAGATGTGTTAATTTTCTTAATCTTGGTAATGATTCCACAATGTATGTGTATATCAAATCCCCACACCATACACTTTAAGTATATACAATTATATTTGTCATTATTCCTCAATAAAGTTTGGGGTGGGAGGAGAAAGAGACTGGGTGAGGAATCGCATACTTTGGCCCAATATCGCACCATGGAAAGAACATTTGGACTCAGTCTGCTTGGTCATGTTACTTTGTTCAGGCTACTGAATCTCTTTGTGATCCTCTTCTGCTGCTATCAAAGGGAAATACCCACCTCACACCATTGTTGAGTGGATAAAATAAGGTTATAGGCGGGTGTGCACAGCTCGCATAGCACCTTACGCCAGTAGCAAGTCCCTACTGAGACCGTAAGACATCTGCCTGATTCAAATACACTTCTGAGGCCGAAGGTGTTCTTTTCCGGCAACCAAGACAGTCTGCTTTGTAGACAGGTGAAAAGCAAGGCAGCGTCTCCCACCTCTACTCTCATATTCCTGATACTCACTTCCCACCTGAAATGTCCTCGTCCACTCCCCGCCTCTCTGCCAGTGCTTGCTCCAAAACCCTGAACCTGTAGATGCTTGATAAATGCTGGTTGAACATTCATCCCTGTCCTTTAGCGGGTGTACATCACCCTGTTCCGCTTTTGCTATTGCTGAGTAATTGCTCTTTTCTCAACTTTTACGTAATGCGTAACTTTTGTCTCAAGAACACTCAGATTGTTCCTTTGAATATACGTGAGCGCCTGAAGGAAATGCTCTGTAGACGTTCCTCCAAAATGGCATGAGACACCCATGTGATTGAGCTACCATAGCAGCCAAGTGGTCGGTTGGGAAGATACTGAAATAGCCTGTCTGGGGAAGATGGGATGGGTCAAAATAGGAACATGTTCCTAGTGAATCTTCCTTTCTCCTGCCCGCCTGGCTTCCAATTGTATTGTCACCAGTCACTTCTCCACTTAACCCCAGACAGTTTCTTTTCCATCTTCCCAACCAGGCCTATGGGGCCACCCTAGAACTATTTATCAACTATTTACTTGGTGCCAAGCCCTGTTCTTTACGTGGCTTATCTTGATGAATCATCTAACAACACTGTGAAGCAAGAGTTATTATTCCAATTTTATAGATGAAGAAACTGAAATGAAGGGCTTACATAACGTCCTCAGGATCACCTGGCCAGGTGGTAGGAGAGTGGAGATTTGAACCCAGATGTCTGAGCCCAAAGTTCAGGATCTTACAAAATAACATATTCTTTGATAAAGACCAAGAGTGAGTCATGGCACATCTCTATAGACACACGTGCGTGTGTGTGCGCACAGACACACACACACATTTTATTCATGAACTTTAAAGGTACCCAGTCTTAAATATTAAACTCTTGGCTTTCCTTTCTTCTTTTCTAGATCACTCACCTATCTCCCTATCAAACTAATCCCACCTCAAGCTTTCAGAGGACTTAATGAGGTCATAAAAATGTAAGTAAGATACTGCATATCAAAAGACATTCATAATTGGAATAATACAATTTTTGTAAGAGAAAACATAGTTGAAAAGGGATAGTTTTTCTAGGAGAGAAACTGTCTTAAAGAAACGCCATATTTTTATCTTTATAATACAAATAACATCTAGGGACCTTTGAAGAAAAGTATGATTTTCAAGAGTCATTAAGTTCTGGATAATTAACCTTGCTTCAATGAACTGAATGCATTCTGATAAGTGATGATAAACTTCTCAAGTAGAAAAGAAAATAGATTGCAATCATAAAAACTCTCTTTCTGCTAGAGCAGTTATTCCCTTGTGTCACATTTTTAGATAACACCCACACAGAAGAAAATGTGTTGGAGGTTTATTGTGCATCAGAAGATAATCTTTATATCTAAAATATAATAAGTGTATGACAAAAACACAGTATTTATAGCTGTATTGATAAAAGGCCTTTATCAAAAGTGTAAAGCAACCCAATGATACAGCGCGATCTCACACTTGTGTCAGATGTAACTTCAATCCATTCTCCCTGGGTCTCAGCCTCTAGGGAATAAGACACCATACATGAGAGAGCACTTTCTCAGGAGTCCAGTATTCCAGCATCCTCCTTAATGTTAGTCCACGTGAAAAGACCTCAAAGGTCGTTCAGTTCCTAGAGAGCGTCTCTGATCTTAACAATCCACGGGGCTTTCGAAGCCAATCTACGTCTCTAAAGATGCTGCATCATCAATCCTAGCTCCTTGGGGAAACTCTGATTGCTCTTCAGGGTATTAGAAAGCAATGAGGATATTAAAAATCATTCCCTAAGAATTATAGAAACGTCAGTTTCCTTGAACCTAACTCTTCTCCTTCTGTTCTCAAGTTGAAATGTTGAGTTTTGATAACTTTTAATGCATTAGACCTCCTCATGAGAAAAGCAGCCACAGCTAAAGAAACAAACCATTAGGGACAAATAAAATGAATCAGTCCAGGAATAATCCATTACTGTGTTGTTCATAACAGACATTCCCTGCCTTAGGCTCAGCCTTTCTGTGGGCTAAAGCTCTCAAGTCTGAAGGCTTCAGTGAATGTTAACCTTAGAAACACCCAAATGTGCAATTTGCGAATTTGAGACTTTTTTCTCAGTTGGCAGCAAATGGTAGCTTATGTTGGGATTTTAGGGTGACATTGACATTACCTGCATGCCTGGGATGGTATATGGCAAAGCTGTTCCTTTACGTTTATTTTTTTTTTTAATCCATTTTTTAAAAAATCCATTCAGGGGTGCCTGGATGGCTCAGTTGGTTGGGCATTCGACTCCTGGTTTCGCCTCAGGTTGAGATCTCGGCGTCGTGAGATCAAGCCTCACGTCAGGCTCTATGCTAGGCACAGAGTCTGCTTGGGATTCTCTGCCTCTCCCGCTGCCCCTTCCAGTGTTCACTCTCTCTCTCTAAAATAAATAAATACATAAAATCTTAAAAAAAAAAAAAAAAAAACTCCACTCACTAATCCATTCATTCATTCGTACTCTATGCACCAGGCAATATGAAGTCACCACAGACTCAGAAGTGAACAGGATGTACTCCTTGTCCTCATTTTGCCAAAAGAGAAAAATAGTCAAAGAAATAGACAGTTACAACCCAGAAAGAACGCTGACCACCTTGCAATTGCCTCAGAGCAGGATTTTGGGAAAAGGAGAAAGAGCTACGAAACAATGAATACAACCCAAATTAAATCCTCACGAGAGTGAGGGAGTTGGGAATTCAGACATCCAGATCCTGGTCCTGAGCCTTCCCATAAGCACTTTTTGCCTCTCCTCTGGAGAGTCTCAATTTCCAAAGCTGTAATACAAGAGAATCTGACTAGATTTTCTCAAAAGATTTGCCCACATCTCACAATCTGTGACTCTGAGCCTTAGATAAACAAGAAAAAAAACCTGTCACATACACAGGGGTTACTGAAACCTGCATTATCAACAGCCCCTGGGTTATAGACGCCTATCGATGCTCCTAAAGGGAGATGGTAGCACTTCAGGATGTGAGGACAACGTGAGGCATCCCTGTTTCTTTTTTAAAAGGACACGCTGGAGCCCCCAGTTGTTAGGTCCCACACAGCTTATTATGATGCATGCATGGTCATTTCTTTCATGTTTCTTCTTTTTTTTTCTTTTCTCTCCTCTAGTGAAATCTCTCAAAGTGATTCTCTGGAAAAGATAGAAGCTAATGCCTTTGACAACCTCCTCAATTTGTCTGAAATGTAAGCATCAGCTAACAGATAGTTTATTGCTGTACACTATTACCCTCGCTGGCTGGAGCCCACTCAGTATTTGTATTAAGCATCCACTGCTAGGAATCCAAGAGGAAAAGACTACAGCAATTACTAGGCCTGGGCAGGCACTAATTTCTCTCACTGCAGTGGCCTGAAGGTTGCCATGGTGACAACTGCTTCTCCCTGGGAGCTGTATAAACTCTGAAACATCACAACACAAAGTTGGAAATTAAAATTGACATTGTGGAGTCCTGCCAAGTAGCTCTTTACCTTACGGAAGGGAGGGTGTGAAGTACCTGGGGTAGTGGGGAAATTTGAAAGGGAGCTGAGAGATCATGAATTAGTTCATTGAGACTGTTAGGGCATCTTCATTTATTTACTAAATGATTCTTGGAAATCTACCACATAAAACCCTGGGTTGGACATGTGTATGCTGTTTGTTATTGTTATTGTGATGCTTTAGAATTGATTCCTAAAAACGGTCCTTTCCAAATTATCATTTTCCTCCAATTTACAAAAAAAGGTGGGTGAAGACTGGCTCGATTCAGTTTTCAGAGAATGAACCTCTGACCCAAAGAGGTTAAATGACTTGCCTGAGGTCAGACAGCAAGTCAGTGCCAGAGCTGGGACTAGGAATTGGGTCGTGAGACTCCCAAACCAGGTTTCTTACTGCTGCCTTATTGGCTGAGACGTGAGCTTCTAAAAATGTCACCTGCACAGAAGTTTTGAAAGTTAAGGGAAAGGGAAGGATATTAGCAACAAATATTTTCTTCTTTTTTTTTTTAAAGATTTTATTTATTTATTCGACAGAGAGAGACAGCCAGCGAGAGAGGGAACACAAGCAGGGGGAGTGGGAGAGCAAGAAGCAGGCTCATAGCGGAAGAGCCTGATGTGGGGCTCGATCCCGTAACACCGGGATCACGCCCTGAGCCGAAGGCAGACGCTTAACCGCTGTGCCACCCAGGCGCCCCGCAACAAATATTTTCTGCACACTTGTGCCTGGCATTTATTTCCTCGAGGTTGTGTTAATCCTCAAAGTTTCCCTGCAAAGTGGGGTAATTATCCCTTTTGTTCAAGGGAAGGAATGGAGGCTCAGAGAGGTCGGTAACTTGACCAGTGTGGCACCGTAGACAATGGCAGGGCTGAGATTCCACCCCGGCCTGTCTTTCTTCAGAACTTGTGCATCTCCCACCACACCACAAGGCCTCCCTATGAACGGTCCAATTAGCAATTATCTAAAGAGAATTACTGATTGATAAGTATGTGAGTACCTGCCACATGTCCAACCAAGGGTCAAGTGCTGCTGGAATACAGAGGAGGTAAAATATAAATCTTCCCCAGGAGATGACAGTACAGTCAGGGAGGTGAGACTCCCTCTCCAACTGATTATGGGGAAATCCAAAAAAATGGGTAATCAAATGTAGATTTATACTTGGCTAGACTTGGCTGTGAAGTAGGATTTCGGGGTGGGGGGGAGAGGGAAGTGGAGGGGAGAGGTCATCACCATTACAGATGACAGTACTATTCCAGACCTAGAAATCTGCCCAAGTGATAAGGAAGCACAGCTTATACTGAGAACCACCAGAACAGCTTATGATAAATAGATTGCTCATGATGCAACAGAAAGAAAAATAAAATGCTCTAAGGGAAAGTTCATGGACTTTTCCCAAGGAAGGTCCTGAGACTAGGATGTTAGCTCCATACAGGCTCGCTCTGTTCACAGCTGTAGCCCCAGTACCTAGAACAATGCCTGGCACATGTAGGTGCTTAATAAATGTTTGTTGAGTGAGGGAATGTATGGAAGAGTAGTTTAAGGTCAGACCCCAAAAGCTCTTTAAGAAGTAAAAGTTCCTTCCACCCTACCTATATAATGCCTTACATGGCCCAGGAATGCTTGACTAAGTTGTTGTAAAAATAACTACAACAAAACAGCACTTACCTCTAAACAATCAAAAGGACATATAAGATGGAAACAGGCACCAGTGGTGGGTAACTATAGTAAGGGGGAGCGAACACTAGACTCGGAGTCCAAAAACCTGAGTTCACTTCCAAGTTGTGCCACTTCTCAGCTGTGTGACTAGAAATAAATCATTCAATCCCCTGATTTCATTAACTATAATAATAATTGTTAACATTGGTCAAAGCCTTACTGTGAGCCAGAAACATGCATTTACTTCTCAAAAACTACCCTAAGAAGAAACTATGCTTTAAGTGATGTATCCAAGGTCACACAATGAGTAAAACAAGGTTGTAAAACCAAACTGACTCCAGAGCCCCTCCAACTAAACAATACACTACATTTTCTCTATAGAACAAGAGTAATTATCATTTCTTCGGGTGGTTGCGGCATAGGGTTAGAGAGCCAAAGGCATTTATTGGCCTTTTATTGGATCCAAAGTAGACGGGCAACTGTGGCTACTTCTCAAAGGGTCAAAGCCACTGGAGAAGTAGGGAGAAGGGCAACCACACCACTGGGAGTCATGGCTGTACTTTTATACTCTACAAAGCCCTGCCTCCTACATTATCTTTACCTATTCTATTACTCACTACATACCAACCTATGAGGTAGGAAGAGTGCACATTAATATTCTCAATTTATAGAAGGTCACACCAGCTCAGGGACGGTGGGAGGCCGTGCATCATCACACAGCAAATTATCTATACAGTGGGCATAAAATCTCCCCACATCGAAGGCCCTGGACTGATCCAAAGACTGAGTGCCTGTCTGGATCATTGGTCAGTGTGGCTGCCAGCCCAGTATGTAGAAGACCAGTTTCCCTGTAAGGGAGACTGGCCAATTTGCTCATCTGACCTGGGAGTGGAATCTCCCATCACCCTCAGTGTGTAGGCTCCATGGTGGAGCCGGGTCTACTTGGCCGGGAGTCCTGGAAGTTGGTGCTGCCTCACCGAGTGGGACAGAACAGACTCCCAGCTATGATGTTTACACCTGCCTCGGCCAAACATGGCTCTTACATGCAGTTTTTATCCCCAGGCTCTCAGGAGCTCCTCTCAAGCATATGAAAGTCACTTGATTTTTGTTGACGCCATTTTCAGCCAGCATGTTTTGGTAACTATGGTCTTGTACATTCCAAACAATACATATTTCTTAAAACAGCTCCTTCTCTCTTTACAGACTGATCCAGAACACCAAAAACCTGGTGTACATCGAGCCTGGAGCATTTAGAAATCTTCCCCGGTTAAAATACCTGTGAGGATTTTTCCTTTTTGAGCAACTGGGGACAGAAACTGGGTATCTGATGAAAATCAAAACAATTAAAATATTGGGAAGATTTTTTTAACTATATACTTAGCATCATTTGCACGTCTGTCCTCAGCCTTCGGATTAAAATTTAATCAGCATTTCTTGTCAGCCACCAGGCTGGGTGCTTTCTGAATCCATATAACTGGCTCCCAACGTTTTCACTCTCCAGAAAGCACATGAACAGAATATCTCTCCTTGCAATGACTTTCAAAACTGACAGTGGGAGTGGGGGGGGGGGTCATGACACTTGAAAAGGGGTAAATCAGAATCGCTAAGGTGAGGTTGGTGATGCAGACAGAGCACAGGTGAAAGTAGGAGAGGCAATTCTGATTTGACACCCACCCCTGGTTAAGAATGACTGATTCCTTCATCTCATTTGTTCCTTTATGCATTAAGTGAAAACTTTTTTAAGTATTGCCTTGAGGTAGGCACTGTGTCATATAAACTAGATCACTGTTTTCTGTTTCCCATTAAATCTTATTAAGTCCACTAGTTAGAATTATAAGTTGAGTACCACGGGAACCCAGCAGATTCATTGCCTTGCCAGCGAAACCAAAAATTCCTGAAACTTGATACAATCTATAAACTATGGACCACTATGGATCTTCTCAGCGGTCAAGCAGTCACTTATTCACACAGAAAAGTGTAAACCCTCTAACACAGAGGTCCTCTTTTCTTCCTGATAAGTTAAATTTCATAAAATCTCCAGAGGATGGGAGTCCACAAACCCCACCACTTAAAAAAAAAACAAAAACAAAAACAACAAACCTGCAGAGGGAAGGGAGGACATCTCCCTGGGTCTGGTGTCATCTGTACAGCCTTGCCCTGGGGCCACCTACAGGAGCTGCTGCTGCACAAGGATAGCTCCTTTGAAAGCTCTAACACCGCATAGCTCCTAGACCAGGTGTTCTGCTTTTCCAGGCCTCCAAGGCTGTGCAGGACACATAAACATCTGCGTTGTCAACCACTTCAGAAAAACATAAGGAAAAAAAAAAAAGAAAGAAAACATAAGAAAATCCCAGGACCAAATTTGACCACTACAGTCCCTCGTTATCTAAGAATCATTGTCTCTATTAAATAGCATTTTCACCCCTCAAACAAGTGATAGTCCCCCAACCCCAGTACACATTGCTGTCAGAGTTACAATGCCATCACCAGCCACAGAGAGGGCAAAGATTCAGTGCGATCTGGGGTTATAGGTAAGAAGGAGCCCAAGGAGAGACCTGGCTTCCTTCCGTTGTCACCAGAGTGTGAGGAAGTTCCTATCAGTTTCTGCAGGCCCGCACAGGGGAATTGAAAACTCCGCTCGGGGAAATCTGGATGCCTGGACTCCTCTGAAGGAGTCCCACTTTGTGTCCCAATTTAACCTATCACTGAAGTTTCTCTCTTCCCTGAAGCTTAAATAAAAGGTGGGAGGAAGAAGAGCCCTGAGTAGCTCCAGTAACCAAAAGCGTGTTCAGTGATTTCAGTATGTTATCAGGAAGAACTTCCTGCACCACAAGGTAGCTAAAGAAAGAAAGATTTTTAATAATGAGGGATATGGATTTCTCATATGGAGATTAATATTCCTAAAGTGTTTGAGTTAAAACCTATTCCAAAGTAGAGGGATGCTTTCTAGAACTATCAAGAGCAAATTACCAAAAAATAGGATAGAATACAACAGAAAAATGCAATTGATACAATAGGAAAAGACAGGCTGGAAACACAAATATAAATGAAAAAGACCTGAAAATTTAGTTCCGGCCCCTACATCTTTAAACAGGAGTCTTTAGAGCAACTTCTTCTGTAGTGTTAGGGGCTTTAAAGTTCTGACAATCTTCAACAGCTAAAAGTGCTACCAATAAAGACAAACTCAATATTTTTTTAATGTGAAAATAGTCTTTGCAAAGTGCCTTTCTACTGCGCTTATCTTTATGCCTTAATAACAGTCCCTTTTACTCACTCTCTGCCCACCCCCCCCCCCCCGCCCCAATCACAGGAGCATCTGTAACACAGGCATCCGAAAGCTTCCAGATGTTACAAAGATTTTCTCCTCTGAATTTAATTTCATTCTGTAAGTATGAGGCTGATTGCTATGTGTAACAGTTTCCTATTTGCAGCTAAAATTTGGAAAGTAAATATTTCTTATTTTATTCCTCCAGGGAAATTTGTGATAACTTACACATAACCACCATACCAGGAAATGCTTTTCAAGGGATGAATAACGAATCCATAACACTGTGAGTAAACTCCCAGATTCACGTTCTGCCATACAGGCTCCTGCTATTCTCGCTTCTAGTTTGAGGTGAGCTCTTTCTCATCTTTAACCACGTTCCTCATTCACTGGTAACGTTCTTTACGACCTAAAATGCTAAGGGTGAGAGCAGTTGTGCGGGATTGCAGCTGGATCATGTGTTCACACAACCACCAACCAACCCATTCAGTTTAAAATGAATCAGACGGGCCCTGAGGATGGACAGTGACCAAATTTCCAACTGATGAAATTGTTCACTGCATCAATGGCACACTTTGAAGCTGGGAGGGAAACGGATGCCCTGGTTCAAAGAGCACAGAAATTTCAAGTTTCAAATGAGAAGTTTGGAAAGATATTCTTCAAGTAGGTAGGATAGTTGATCGATTGACCCTGCATTCGCTCTCTTACTCTCTCTTGCTCTGATTTTTTTACTTTGCTTCTGAAGAGTACCATCTATACCCATTCCCTACATCCCTAATACTTGAAAATAGTGTCTTTTCCCTTGACGATCACTCATCAGGTTACCCTTTCATGCTGTCTCCTAAGGCCTTGCTGTTCAAAGTATGGCCCATGGACCAGCATCTGCTGCACCTGCCAAGAGCTGGTTAGACACACAGACCCTCTGCACTCAGAACCACTGACTCGGAATCTGCGAGTTCCCAAGTGATTCACACACACAGAAAGTTCGCAGGCCACTGTGCTAGGATAACCCAACCTATTCTCTTCACTGTTCATCTGCCTCACTTCCTTCCCTCTGGGGCCCCTGCCGTCCGCACGTCGGGCACCCGCCTTCGCCCCACCATTCAGAAGGAGGCTTCTGGGCACCATGTCTCACTTATCTCCAAAGTCCAGTGACCCATACTCAATTCTTTTCCCCACATCCATATCCCTCTCTTTGGTTACAGCCCATGGCAGGGTTGTAATGAGTCAATAAATGAGCTTGCCCATAAAGAAAGAGAGAGCATGCATTGAAGGACCCCAAAATGAGGAGATAGTTGTGAAGCAAGAGAAGAGACCATCTCAGAGGACTCTCTTTTATATCATGGATTTTTAATATTGGTATCACCGTACATTGCATTTGAATAGTACTTTTTACTTTGTGTAGGTACAATTCCACACATATAACTGTCATGTTACAAAGCTATAGCCCATGTGCCTCCACCTCAGAGTACTGTAGTGAAAGGAATACGGAGCAGCAACCAAAAAAAAAAAAAAAAAATCTTTTTTTCAAGATAAATTCTTTACTTGCAGCTCTTAAACAATAGGAAAGAGATAGGAGATCCTAGAAAATCTTCTCTACAGCCTTTCTGCTCCTCTACTTCCCTCACACACTAAAGCTCTTCCAGCTCTATTTATAAAGTATTTCCAACTCACCATGCATGTATCTAGAACTACTCATTTATCACATTCCCCATCAGAGACAGAGCAAAGACGGCATGGGGAGGTACCACAGACCTTAGGATTTGGGGTCTTCCTATGTCTTTAGTGAGAACACAAAAGATATACAATTCATGTTCCCAAGTTGCTCAGAATCTCAATTATGAGGAAATAGAGAAAGTATGGGGGCAAACCTGAAATAATGAAAGAATATTACAAACCAGTAGATATTCACTGTGAGAGTTTATGTTATGCAGAAATGAGAAGTCTTGGAGAAGTCCTCTTGGACTGGATAAGTCAGAGGAGGCTGCACGGTGGAGCTGAGACTTGAGTTAGACCTTGTAGTTTCAGCAACATTGGTATGGGTAAATGTGATAATAGCAGCTAATATTTATACAGCACTTAGTAAAGGCCTGCACTGTTTTTAAGTACTTTTTTTAAAACTCATTTACATTTCACTGCAACCCTATAAAGTAGGGACTATCAGTACGATTTTTAGATGAGGAAACCAAGGTACTCTGAGATTAAGTAATTTGCCCAGGGTGAAGATTTAGACCCTTCTGGCTCCAGAATCACAGTCTTAACCATTACATGGTACCATACACCGAGAAAAGGGGAGTGAGTAGTTTAAGTGAAAGGACATCATGAGCAAAAGCATGGCTGTGGGAAAGAGGACAACAGGATATGTCTTACTGATTGGGGAGTACACACCCAGCTTAAGAAACAGGAAATAGGTTTAGCTAAATGGCAGGGGTGGAGGGGACAATGGCTTGCTGAGTCTTGAATGCTGGAATAAAGGAGTAAAAGCTTAGAAGTAACTCTGACAAAAGTGATAAAAAGAAACCACCCAATAGAGTAGCCTTTATTCAAAGATCACAAATATCCAAGACTTCGAATTTGACCTAAATCTAAAAATAATCAGGACCCAAAGGATACCTGTCCCAGGTAAATGTACAGCCAGAAGAATGAAGTGGAAATGGAATGAATGAAAAGACAGAAGATGTGGAGAACGATCAAGAAGAAAACAAATATTGGGATGATCCACAGCCCCCTGTCAGCTCCCCAGACTGGAGCACCCCACCAAACTCAAGGAACAACCACAGATTCCTTTCACTCATCACATTTCAGCATGTGCACATGAGAGCAGCACGGTATTTTTTATTATGGGGCCATTAATTTATGTTAGTTATGATTTTAAGAAGAATAGTGCCTACCAGCAGGGCATAATTGCCCCACCTCTGAAGTTAATGAGGATTGCAGATTCATCTCTCCTAGTGGGCCCAGGGGGCACTGTACTTCCATCCCCCTCCTCACTCTCAGCCCTTCATCTGGAAGGGGAGTGATTAGTCATTTGCTTGGCACTTGTTCTCAGCTGAATGGGCCCTTCTGTAAGTGAAGGACCCTGCGGAGAGCCCTGTTGGAAAAAGGGTATTACACTTAAAGAGGAAAGCCTTATTTTCTCAGCTATAAAGTTCAACTCCCTAATTAGAAAAGAATGAAAGCAGGCCTTCTGTCATCATTAGTAGTAGTATTTGAGATATGGCTTTTTGTGGAACCTTTCCTGCCCTCCCCTCACCCAAATCTTTATCAACTGTGAGCTCATTTAATGAAAACAAAACACTTCACTTGATGCTGGAGAAGCTCAGGGGGGCTAATGCTAAAACTATGCATTATACTCTTATGTCCCTTTATAGCCACTTTGGCTTTTCATTAAATCTCCTCAAGAGGCCACCTGGAAATGAACCCCCTGAGCGAGCAGGCTTTGGCTACACCACCTTTAAAATATTCTAGATGACTGGTCATACCAGTCTCAAAAAAGAGACAACTTTGATTCACGTCTGGACTCCACAAAAAAAAAAGGAAAGGTCATGGCAACTAATTCTCAGGAAAAGAATGCCTGGCAAAGGATGGCAAGAGTCCAGGCTGCACCTGTGATAAGCCACACTAAAAGGACTCTGGGTGTTGGAACGGAAAGCCTGCGTTCTAGTCCTGGGCCTGTGTCTAATGACCCTTAGTCAACTTATACCACCCACACATGGCTCTGTCTCTGAGTACCCAATGGGATTATTGATATCTCCTTGTGCAAATTCAATCGCATCGTGTCAAATACATGGCACCACCACGATTAAAAGCAAATATTCAGCAATCCAGCTGTTTAAGACCATCCTGAAAACACCATGTGTCATCACCTCTTTTTAAATATTTTTTATTTTAAAAATGTTCAATGGACAAGTAGAGTCACTTTCCATTTGTCTTTCCAATAATACCCCTATACATCTTACCAAGATTTACCAACTATAAGCAGCTTGCCACACCCACCCCATCTCTATATATGTAAGTATATACGACACATTTCCTTTTGGCCAAACCATCCAAAAGAAGTTTATAGATATGATGATACTTCATACCTTAAATACTTCAGCATGTTATCTCCCGAAAACAGGGACATTCTATATAACTACACCATTACACCTCCCCCCCCACCAAAAAATAAAAACCATGAATTTAATGACATTGTCCAACCTATAGCCCACATTCCAATAAAAATGTCCTTTATAGAATTTTTTTAAACTCAGAATGCAATCAAAATTTTATTCATTGCACATACGCATTAGTCCTCCCAACCTCACCTCCTACACCACCAAGATCTGCTCCCCCACTTTCCTCTGTTCTTTATGACACCAATTCCTTGAAGGAGCCCAGGCCAGTTGTCTGGATTCATCTGCCTGTATTGTCAGGATTCGATTCAGGTCAACATTTCTGCAAGAACACTGCAAAGGGCATTCTGTGTCTCTCCCAGTGCATCAAACCAGAAGATACGTCGTGCCATGCTCCTTGGCCATTTAAAGTGTGACTGCCAGACATCTTCATTGTAAGGGCACATTCTTCCCTTTGTCATTAATAATAAACCATAGTGGGATACTTTGAGTTGGCGCAACTAGCCCATTGGCCAACAACCCTTCATCTAATGCTTTCAGCATCAACTGATTATTCGGTTATTATTCAAGGAGTTACAAAATGGAAGTTTTAAGGTTCATCATCCTACATTTATTACCAGTGCTCTTCTGTAAAAAAAAAAAAGAAGAAGAATCCTCTCCTTCTCTATCTCTCTCTTTTTTAAGTATCACTGTGGAAGTAGATTTTTCAAAAATTTTATTCAATATATTATAATCCATTGCTGTCATCATTCTTTTGGATGCCTGTCATCTTTTTGTTATTATGTATGGTGAAGTCATATAAGATGACATGAACTTGGCCGAGGGGAACTTGAAGGGAAACATAACAACTCAGTGCGGCTGAAAAGCAGGAGGTATGCCCACATCAGAGAGAGGATTCCCTTGTCATTGAGACTAGGAGCCCCACAGAAACGGGGGACTTCTGATGAACATTCAAAACTAGGGTCATGGCCGCATATAGAGATCGGCCTGGTGACAATGACTGGTGACAAGTTATCCATACAAGTTAACCACGGCCAGGGCGGGCACTCAAGAAGTATCTTCATACACTTCATACACAGGAATTATTCAGGTATAAAAGGATGCCAGCAAAATACCACAGGGAGAAGAAAGTGGTGAATTTAGGAGCCCTGTTCTTTAGGTAGGTATCTGATTAGTCATTTCATAAAAATTTGCTTAAAGATATATCACCATGTGGCATATTTTCTAAAATAGAAACCCTGAGGCCACTTTTTGAGACCCTGCAGATCTGCAGACACAAATTAAGCTTTCTTCTTTAAAATCATCCCAAAACTAGGTGGTTACATGATCCAAAAGGAAACCATGGCAGACCATTTAATACTGTTAATATAACCCTAGAAATGCTTTTAAAGCCCCAGGAATATTTGGAGTTTGTTTCAAGGCGTCATTCAGAATGAGAGTATCATCTGTGATTAAGTTCTAAAACCTGAACCTTATTTTGAATAAAAAGGTGACATTCTCTCTTTTTGAATCACAATTACTGACATTTGAATAGAAAACACAGACAATGCTTTAAAGTAAGGTGCAGCTATTGTAATACAGAAGGGGGAAAAAATCATTTCTGTGCTTGTGACAGCATCCTCAAGGCAAAGGGAGCCGTCCTCATTTAATTCTGACACCATGATGTTCTGGGGAAAAAGTTATCTGAACTGACTCTCCAGATGTTTTAAGGGGCATTTTAAAGCATTGTGCAGGCCTGACAGCAGGAGGCCTCCCACTCACATTCGTAACTTCTCCAAAGTAAGAAAGCCACTGTTTTAATCAAAACAAAGCAACACATTCTATTGTGTGCAACTGGTAAGAACAAAGCTGAAGAGCAGCAGCTGAAAAGGAAACAGTGAGCCCCACTCTTCGGGAAGTCAGGACAAGCAGGACCCAGAATATTAAAAAAAAAAAAAAAAAAAAAAAAAAAAAAAAGACCTGAAAAATGTCCCAATACAAGCATGTCAATGATGCCAACACAGACCAAAGATGTTTAAGGGCCTCTGGAGAGTGAGTGCATGTGAGGCAGCCCAGGTCACTAAACTGACCTGCTCCACCAAGAACAGGAAGGCCCCTACCCCAGTGGACAACAGCTCAATTAAACGGACTGCTACATTTCATGGAAATCCTGTCCAGAGCATGGCAAGGGAGACCCTCTATTCTGGTCAGAGAGATGGAGCTACTATAAAATATAATAATAATAATAATAATAATAATAATAATAATAATGGCAACACATTAAGCATTTACTGTGTTCCGGGACTTATTTCTACATGCTTAACATATGTTTAGCATTTTAATCCACCCAACAGCCTTTTGAGGTCGGTACTATTCTTATCATCCCTATTTTCAGATTAGGAAATTAAGACACAAAGAGGTTAAGTAACTGCCTAAAGTAACTTAGCTAGTAAGTAGCGAGCTGGGATTCAAGCCCCGCAGTTGGGCTGAAGACTTGCAGCTGCACTTAGAGCAATGGCATTGTAAACCCCACTAAAAATATATATATATATAAAATCCTAATATGTATCAAAACTAGGATCAGGACAGCACGTAACAGTGATGGGGAATGGGCATCCAGACAACTGATGGCAGCTTTGCTTTGCTCAAAACAGAGTAGGAGCTACTTTTTCTCAATTCACTATACATATAGCTCCATCACTTAGAAGGTAGGGAAAGCAGTAAGGGAACCAGACTCTGGACTCAGTTCTATCCAGCAAACCATCTGATCTGCGTGTGGAAATGATGAGAGCTGTATCATCCTATGCTGTACCCTAGGGCAAGGCGCCCCAAAGTGGCATGCCCAAGCTCACTGGGAGAGCTTTTTATAGAAGTGCATATTCCGGAACACCACTACCAGATTCTGATTCCACAGCTCTGCAGGGCACCTGCCCGGTGGGTCTGAGTCTGCATTTCTGGCAAGCAGCTCCAGTTGATTCTGAGTCAGTGAATGAAGGAAGGGCAATGCTTTGACAAACCCTGGCCGAGACTCTAAGAAATCCAATTTCAAAGAAGTTCAGAGAAAAGTCTGATACGATTCCTTCATCTACAAGAGATTGCTGTAAAGGAATTCAAACCCCCAAATGATAAGGGACTGCCAAAGAATCATAGTCTAAGTGTGAAATTAAAAAAAGAATTCTTTCTTTGAGCTGCTAAGGAGGCAAGAAGGTTGTACGTAATTATACAACAGAGATAAACCAAGTAACTATCCCCTCAAATTCTAGAAAACTACTGAAAAACGACACCCGATAATCCATTACAGAGTACAGTTAAGAGCTCATTGGTGAAGTTGTAAATTCAAAATTTCAGAAGAAAGCACAGGACAGCAGGAGAAGCGAGAGAAGCCTGTTCCTTACGTGGAAGGTCAAGGCTACTGCTCCTCCCAGCCTGTTGACTGAGCTCCTACCCCCACACACATAAGCACTACACATATACCACAAGACGAAATTCCATCCTTGTTCTATTTAACAAAGGCTAGAGACCCCTTGCGGACAACAGCCACCTAGAATAGGAACAGCTGGGGAAGGTGTCTAAACTGTTTCTTAAGCCGCACCCACCAGCCCATCCCTACGTGGCCATGCAACCACCAGCAACCCTGTAAAGGGAAGCTAGGCTCTTGCCAGACGCTGGAGCTTAATTTTATGTTATACCGTAGCTCTTTCTCACTTGAGTATTACATCATGGCTCATGAAGAACTTACACAAATAATTCTAAGACTGTGACTTTCAAACGTGCTTGGATGACTATGATTTATAGTAAGAAATTCATCTTACATATACCCATTTGTTCATCCAATTCATTTAACATATATTTACTGTAATCCTCCCAAGGGGCAGGCACTGTTCTAGACGCAGGAGATTCCGTAAGAAACAGAACAGTTTGCAATCCTTGCTCTCCTGAAGCTTACATTCTGCTGGGGAAGGCAGATGATGAACGCGTATGATATAATCACACGTCAGATGCTGATAAAGCCACAGAGGAAACACAAATCTAGGGGGGATGGGAACGTGGGAATGCTGGGAGTTTAATGGGCAATGAAGAAAGCCTGCACGAAGAACATGACATCAAGCACAGCCCTGCAGGAGGAGGAAGAGGGCCCATGTGGATATCTCAGGGAAGAAAAATGAAAACAAAGAGTGAAACTGCTGTGCTGGACGTAGCCCGAGACAGTGTGTTCTGGTCCCATTTCTGCCTATGGCGGGCTTTATTTAGACAAGTCACTTTCCTTTCTGAGTCTCTTCCCTTCTTTGTAAAATGAAGGTGTGCCACTTGATCCTCTCCAAGCTCATTCCTGGCTCCAGCATTTCCCAACAGCTGTCTTGAGAAGCCTCTTAACGTCTTATATTAGGCAGACGTATATGTATCTATATATGTGTATGTATACTTTTATGTACATATAACATAGAAAAATGGTGGAACAAATTCCATAAATAGTACTACCCTAATTACATGTAACACACTCCAATATTTTCCATTTTGTCCTATTCTGTTCTATTTCATTTTGCTAAATGCTGATTGCACCCAACTAAACTGATTTCACTATCTGCTAATTGGTCTTAAAGAACCACTTACAGGCATCGAAATCTTCTTGGTTAGGGAGCTAAATACGGCATCAGCAAAACAAAAAAAAATCCTTTCCATGGAAAAGAAAAGCTAAGTCAGTAGTGGAGCCTTCCTCTGCCCCGCATTTCAGCCTCTCAGAAAGCCCACATGCCACACAGGCCTGTAGAAGTAGAGGCGAGACTTGAGAGTTAGTCAAATGGCTCCGGCCACTAATTCTGCTTCTACTCCGACTTTCTTTAACCTTGAGCAAACTGCACCACAACAGTGAGACTTGGAAATGATAATGAGGATAAAGTCACAGTATACATGTAGAATGACTGATCAAGTATCTGGCTCTTAATAAACACTTTATAAACAAACCAATCGGTGATGGTGCCGCTGGTGGAAGTGAAGCCAAAGTAGAGCAGAAACGAAAACAAAGCAAAACAAAACCAAAAACCAGCTCCACTCACCAGCTCCTTAGAATCCAAAAGGTTAGAGAAACAGAGCTAGATTTTGTGAATGCCAGTAATTATTTTAGGAATAAATGTCACAGAGGGAAGAATGTGTGATTCCAAAATGTGCTTCTTTTACTGCTAAATCCTCTCTCCTCTCACTTCAGCAAACTATATGGAAATGGGTTTGAAGAAATACAAAGTCATGCCTTCAACGGGACGACGCTGATTTCCCTGTAAGTATGTGCTTATTTCCCCAGCTCATGAATAAAAATGAAATATTACTCTAGCTACCAGATCACATTCAATCTTCAGCAACTAAGTCAGGACAAAAATAAACTTTCAAGTGGCTAGTCGTCAGTGTTTCACTCATGTTACTAGGCAACTGGCTGGCTAGAAACCCCAGAGCCCCCTGATTTCAAAGATAGATGCAGCCTGGAGACATTAAAGTTGACAGTTTGCTAAAATATTCAACACCCTACTTTAGTCTCATCTCTCAGCCTCCCTTTCTAGCCCCCTCACTCAGGTTGATGGTGTGTTAGAAGCAGCACGATTTCAGTGAAGAAATTCTTCCCCCAGCCCCACTGCAGAGAAATCGGGTAACCCCAGTTACCAGCCTAATCAACCACAACAGGCCCTCTCACAGTCCCATCCCCCTACTGCTAAGGGGGTTATGGAGTGCATTTTTCACAGGGTGAGGAGGCCTGGTGCTTTCCCCATATCCCACCCTGGTCCCCAGAGTTCACAGCTTTAACTCAAGGAGAGCATCCCTACCAACTGCATCCTTCATTGTTCCCCACCTCTCTTCTTCGATGGCTCCTTTCCTGAAAGAGTGGCTCCTTCACTAAACCTCCTGGGTTGCAGCCTTTGGAACCATAACAGGTACGGAATAGGTGACAATCACCCTACAGTTGGGTATAATGAAAACTAAGAGTACCTGAAAAGCTCAACTGAAGCCAAAATTAAGGAAAACCAATGAAAAGGCTTTTATAATGAGTTGTATAAACCACAGTCTATATCAGGGCTTTTCAGACTTTAACACACATAGAATAACATGGAGACTGTTAAAACACAGATTCCTAGGCCCTACCCCCAGAGACTTTGCTTCAGTGGGTCTAGGGTAGGGCTTGAGAATTTGTAATTATGACAAGCTCACAGGAGATGCTGATGTTGCCAGTCTCAAGCTGAGCAGCATAAGTCTATACAATATACTGTTCATTTTAACTATACATATGAAGCAAAGACTCTATTATACTGATACCATGCTACAGAGCGTGGTGGTGAAGAGAACAGATCTAAGGGTCACTGACTGGGCTTCAAACCCCAATGCCAATATTTATCAGCTTGGCCTTGAGCAAGTTACTTAACCTATCCCAGCCACAGTATTCTCAGCCATGAAACAGAGCCACTAATAGGCTGGTTTTGAGGACACCCCCACCAAAATGAAAAGGTCTGTCTTGAATCCTCAGTACCTAACCCAGTGCCTCGCATAGAGTATGTGCTCATTTATTATTTATTACATTGCACAGTTCATTGACTACAAATGAACGAATGAATGATAAATAAGATTATATTTTTATGATATAGCCTGAGTCTGGCACATACCAAGTGCCCGAAAAAATGGTACCTTCCTATCGTGGAGTAAACGTTCCTTCATTTTCTTGTTGACTTGAACGTAACGAAGAGTGCACTCTAGCCAATTGAATGTTTCTGCCAAATTCAAATCGTATCCTCTCCTGGCACAGTACTTTCAGATGCCTCATTCACTCGACAAGGGTTTGCCAGGCATCAGCTGTGTTTGAAGGAACAGGCTATATTTGGGGTGGAAATGAAGATGAATAAGCCCTGGTGTTTGCCCCACAAGAGCTCACAGCCTCACAGGAAGCATCGCCAAATGGTATATAAACTGTACGCTAAGTAGTAACTAAAACAGAAGGCAAAGCATGATGCCTCCCCTGAGAGAAGCAGAGTCCTCTGGGATTTCAAAGGCAGAAGAGAAGAAAATTAGAGAAAGCCTCATGAGAGACATAGGCTTTGAACTGGGCCTAAGTCAGACAGGCAAAGAGAGAAGGAAAATGCATTCCAAGCAGAGGACAACAAAGAGAATGGCCCAGAGGAGGAAGCATGTGTTCATAGAACAGCACACAGTACCTTTTAGAAAGTTCTAGATGTGGGCTAGGGACAAAGCAGGAAGGGCCTCAGATGCCACCATGAAGAATTTGGATTCTCTTCTGTAGAAAATGAGAAGCTGTTGAAAGTTCTGGGATGCAACGTGTGAGGGGTACTTAAAGAAGGTTCATCTGTTAGCAGAAAGGACAGAAGTTGGGGGTGGGAGATGCAGGGCTAGCAACAGCCATCAGGTCCCTGAATAGAGGGGTAACTGAAGGCCTTTGTGGCTGAGGTCACCCGGATGAGCGGGGAAATAAGAGAACTGAATATAAAATTGGGGGACAATAAGAGAGGAGGAAGAAGAGAAGCCAGAGCAAAAGCAAATCCAGCAGAATACTTCTAGGGGAGGTCAGGGACAACAGGACTTCAGGACAGAGGGCCTTGGTCAGCAGTGTCCCAGCTGCTTCACGGATGCCAAAATGGCTGTGAACTTCAGAAAGTCCAACTAGTCAAGATTCTGTATCTTCCATACCTCACTCTTGCAAGAAAGAGGAAACCAAGAACACAAATCAGTTTGCCAAGAATACAAATCATTTCATTCATTTATTCATTCAATAAACATTTATTAAGAATCGCCGATGTATTAGGCACACATTAGGAGCTGGGTCTTAGATGGCAGAGTGGAAAGAGTCATGAAGTTTCTCTTCTAGCAGAAGACACAGACAAAAAGACAAGTAAATAAATGAAGATATTGCAGACAGGAATATACCCGAGGAAGGAAATAACCCATTACTGAGATCTGCGAGAGTACAGGGGCTGACTGACTTTAGGTTAGGTGCCCAGGGACAGCCTCGCCAAAGACATGATATTTAGGCTGAGCCTAGAGGGTGACAAAGAGTTCACTATGGCAACAGTGAGGGGAAGTATGTCACAGGAAGAGGAAGCAGGATGTGCAAAGAAAAGAAGTTGTAAGCTCCAGGAATCTAGAGGAGGCCAGTGTGGCTGGAGGGTCATCAGCAAGGGGAAACGGATATGAGACAAACCTGGATATGAAGCAGGAGCAAATCACGCAGAACTCAGAGGGAACGGAAGAGTCTGAATTCTCTTCTACGAGCAAGGAGGCCCACGGAAGGATCCAAGCAAGGAAGGGGAAGTAGGTTTTAAAACCGCCAAGCAAATTTTCAAACTATACATTCAACCAAACTGTACATTCAACCCAGTTTCTGACACCTTCCCCATAAATGGGCTTGTCCAAAGTTGTTCAGAATAATGACACTAAAGCCCTCAAACTTCCTATTTACCAAGGCCAGACAGGAGGAAAGAAGCAGCACCAGGTTGTCCTCAGACACCTCTAGGGTTCTAAGAGTCAGTCCCTACCATTCCCAGAGCACACCACTTATGAACGTTCTGGGTGGAGTTTGGGAGTTCTCCCACTGTGCTCCAAGAGGTTATCCTACTGTGCTACTCATACCTGGAGGGCTGTGTCACTTGGGAACATGAAAGTGACCCCCAGGAAAATGTGGCAGACCAATTTATTTTTAACTGAGTTACATAATGCAGAGTTATCAGTACACAGAAAGATCTGAGTTTTAATAAAACATGTGAGATGCTCTGTCATGAAATTTGAACAATTAATTTGACCTGGCTGACATGAGGATTATTTGCTCACAGAGCCCCATTTCTATGATTTATGACCATAACAGAACATAATTAAAACAAACCAAATCAGGAAGAAGAGCCATGGAGGTTTGGAAAGGAAATTTTCTTTGATTTAGATTTTAAACAGCAGTTGACTCTGACAACCTCATCTCTTTGAAAGTGGAAACACACCCAAGGGATGGAACTGAATGAGACTGACGGGTGCCTTCTGATGGAAGGGCTGAGGATTTCCAAGGAAAACGCAGAGTAGAAGCATGTGGAAAACAGCCACCCAGGGAGCGAGATGCAGGGGTTTTTGCACGTTTTTTTTTTTTTAAGATTTTATTTATTTATGTGACAGAGAGACAGCCAGCGAGAAAGGGAACACAGCAGGGGAGTGGGAGAGGAAGAAGCAGGCTGCCAGCGGAGGAGCCCGATGTGGGGCTCTATCCCAGATCGCCGGAATCACGCCCTGAGATGAAGGCAGACACTTAACGACTGCGCTACCCAGGCGCCCCTTTTTGCAGTTTTTAAATGGCAGGCGTGATGTGGAGACATGCGGAAAGACAATGAAGAAGATGTAGAGCCAGGAGACAAGCCAGGATGCCTAAGCATCCTGCAGGGGTTGGGGACAGCGGGTGTCGGGTATTTGTTTTGCTCTGTAACATTCTAACGGTGACGCAGAAGAATCATGCTCCCATGCTTGAACCATCACAGCATGTTCCAGAATGCTCTTTGAGGCACCACTTTTTTCTTGTAGAAAGAAAGTAGTCAAAAGAAGGCTGGCAAGCCTGAGCCCAGGGACTCCTCTCCCAGCTGCCTTGCCCACCCAGAGAGGGGCCTGGGCACGGAGACACCAGGGTCAAGGCCCAGAGAGGAGGCTGCTCAGCAGCGCCAGGCCAAGCTAGCTGTTCCTGAGCAGTTCACCCCGAGCTGCTCGGAGCCCCCGGGGACAGAAGCGTCAGGTAGCGACCGCATAGCAGCGCTTGGCCGTGCTACACCTTAACAGCAGTGGCTGTTTTGTCCCCACAACATGCCCACCTGGGGACAATCATATACCCAGCACAGGACCCCGGGCGGGGCGCGCAGGGTGTGGGGCGATTTTCTACGCAGGCCGTTCTTCCTCCCCTTTCCTACCCACGGAGAATGCATACCTGAGAGAAAAAGAGTACAATTCCCACAATGAAAGGGGTATCTTCGAATAGACGCTCCTTTTTCTTTTGAAGTCAAGTATTTGCAGACGTCAGTAAATGACTGCCAGCCAGCTCCGAGACCTGCAAGGTCAGGGCGGCTGAGCGCGGACACGAGCAGGCTGCACCTCGGCCCTTCAGCCTTGAGCGCGGCCGCGGCATTTTCACCCTCGCGCAGCTGGGTGCGGCCACCTCGCTTAGCTCCAGGACAGGAGGGGGCGAGCTCGTGAAGCTGCAGGACAACACATTCTACCTGGGGGGGGGGGGCATTGCAGGGGGAAAGGTGGAGCCACACACACACACTCCAGCAACTGGATGATGTGCCCGGCCCCTGCATGTCTTTTTCCGCAGTCCCCCTTCTCCCGCTAACGCTGAGCACCACGCAGGCAGGCTGCTCCAAACGTGTGTCCGTGCAGCCCTGACTGGTGACACATGAAAGCGCGGACTCCACTAAGGACGCCGTCCTTCCCCACAGGGAGCTCAAGGAAAATGCCCACCTGGAGAAGATGCACAATGGAGCCTTCCGGGGGGCCACAGGACCTAGCATCTTGTGAGTACAGTGGTGCTGCCTTCCCTGCCCACCCAGGCCCGCTCAGGATGTCCAGCCACACTGTCCCCAGGCCGGTCCGTGGAGATTCAGCCTCCGCGTGTGAAAGGGCTGCCATTAACCAGTAATGCAAACTGGGAGGGCTTACGTGACGGAAATTGTCCCCATTCTAGAGCCTTGAAGTCTGAACTCAAGGTGTCAGCAGGCTCATTCCTCCTGAGGGCTGTGAAGGAGGGATCTGTTCCGGGGCCCCACTCCTTGCTGCTGGTTGTGCCTTCTGGTTGTGACAATATAACTCTCACCTTCACATGGCATTCTCTGTGTGTACCTGTCTGTCTCTGAATGTCCCTCTTTTTATAAGGACACCAGTCATACTGGGTCTGGATTCATCCTAATGACCTCATTTTAACATGATATACCTCTGCGAAGACCTCGTGTCCAAATAAAGTCACATTCTGAGGTACTGGGGGCTTAGGACTTCCACATTTGAAATTGGGAGAGACACGATTCAATCTATAACACCAAGTATAGAGGGCTGCCCACCTGGCATCCACTCATGGACATGCGAAGGTCAAAGATCTGACTTGCCCCTGGTGCTTTGTCTGGACAGAGCTGAGCTGCTGTGTCAGCAAGCAGCAGAACCACTTTACTTCCAACCCGGCCACTGTCGACTTCTGACTGTGTCTAGTTCCCAGCCCCCACTGCTGTCAACCCCCGACTTCACCTACACACCAGCTCCTGCCAGTATCCATTCGGACTCCACTGCTTAATTCCTGCAACCATCAACCCCTGACTGTTTACCCCCTATTTCCCACCACTCAAACTTCTGACCTTCTCAACTTCCTAACCTCTGCTGCTCTCAGTCCTAACTCTCTCTCTACTCTCCACTCAACCTCCTGATTGTTGCTTCCACTACCTCATGGCTCATGCCCACTGCTTCCTCTGCTGTGTCTCAGCTTCTGCCACCCTACCCACCCCCCGGGTCCTTGTCTGTATGTCTCATATTCAGAGTATGCCAGACTCACAATCGTACAGGTTGGTTGAGACTCTGCAGTGTAGCACACCCTGTCATGGAGCTCCTAGAGCAAGCTGACTCTGACCCAGCCACTGGACAGCCAGCCAACCAGAGTTGCCTCCAGGTCAAAGTGTATGATGAAGTTAGTATGGTCACAAGACATCCTGCCTGAAAGTCCTTGCTTGAAGAGCTGCTTGGTCCACTTGCTTAGAAATGACTGTGAGAAATAGAGACACCTGCACTGTCTTGTCCAGAACAGTCTGACCAGACTAGTCTTATTTCACAAGCAGCTGTTCTCATTACACCCTTACGGTGTAAGTGGTGTCTAGAAGTGTTCCTTCCACGCACAATCCAAAAATATTTCCCCCCCGGACTTCCACTGAGACTGAAAATATATTATCAGAGATTTACTCCTTTATAATGAGCCCTTGCCTTTTCCAGAATCCTAATTTAAAATATATCCCCCCATGGGGCGCCTGGGTGGCACAGCGGTTAAGCGCCTGCCTTCGGCTCAGGGCGTGATCCCGGCGTTATGGGATCGAGCCCCACATCAGGCTCTTCAGCTATGAGCCTGCTTCTTCCTCTCCCACTCCCCCTGCTTGTGTTCCCTCTCTTGCTGGCTGTCTCTATCTCTGTCAAATAAATAAAAATAAAAATTAAAAAATTAAAAAATAATAAAATATATCCCCCCAGCAAAACACATACACACACACACACACACACACATACACACACACACAACAAAAAAACCCTCCTGCAAAGAGTTGCGTGCTCTATCCCTAACATATCCAAGATAACTCCATAAAGCAGGATGAGAGCACTGGTTACCTCAATCAACAAGGATACAAAAGCAGCAGGAGTCTGAAGCCCCTGAGGTAAATTCTGCTGTCCTGGCTGTTCCACCACTGGTCTACACTAGCTCTGTGTTGTCAAGTTCATCTATCAGTCACCTCTTGATCCCCTTCCATGTGCTGGGCACTAAGTATTGAGACAATTTCCTCAAGGGGGCTATGCTACTGGAAAAATTTCATGGGGCATCAGCAGCAACCACCTAGGAGATGGGCAAGATTTTAAAATTTCCACTGACTTGTCTTCCTCAAACTTGTTTGGATTTTTCTCGGACATTGCCTCAAGTCTAGAAAAACCAAAGAGTTTGGGACCTTGTTTACAAGACCTAAACTTTCCACACAGTTCTGTTTGCATGGCCAACTGTTTGCTTGCTTTGGACGGATGAATCCAGTTTGCCTTTAGAGAATGTGCAGTCTGCTTCCCAGGTAGATAATGGCTAAGGCCATGCAGCAGCTCTTAATAGTATAACCGGCCTGTGCTTAGTGAAAACCTACCCTGCAGGGCTTGATCAGTCAAAGACAGAGGCATCTAAAGCTCGAATATCTCCCCCCTGGGAGAGAGCACAAAAGCTGATGTCACTGCATGTGCCTGCTGTCTCATAAAGCAATAGTTATTTCATATCTGGTAAGTGGAGAAAGGGAGAGGGATGGAGAGAGGGAGAAAGGGATGTGGGGGAGGCAAGAGAAATGCTATGGCAGGTATAAGGAGTTACACTCAACCTTGAAAGGAATAATGGGGTGCATATGAGGGGAAAAAACACAGCATTGTTGTTGTTGTTTTAATTTCAATCTTAATGTGAGTAACTGAATGGAGAATTAGGGGGAAAACAAGATGGAGAAAAGATTCCTCAGAACCTGGAGCAATGCTATTATTGAGAGGAGGTTTGATTCTATGAATCAAATGTATAAAATATGTAAACAAAAAGGCTTGCTCCCTTCTATTTTTCAGGGATATTTCTTCTACCAAATTACAAGCCTTGCCTAGCTATGGGCTGGAGTCCATCCAGACACTCATTGCCACATCATCCTATTCTCTAAAAAAACTGCCATCAAGGGAAAAATTTACCAACCTCCTGGATGCCACACTGACTTACCCCAGCCATTGCTGTGCTTTTAGAAACTTGCCAACAAAAGAGTAAGTAAAAAACAAAAGGTAGAGCCTGCCAAGCTGTGGCAGAGAGAGGGAGATAGAGAGATAGGGATAGAGATTTTAAAACGGTCAACTGGTCAGCATCTTCCTGCCCCTTCACTCCCTGTTCTAGATCAGCTCCACAGCCATGGGGTCACTTTCAGAGACACAAGAAGAAAATAAGCCATTCTGTTTCCTCCTGAAAACTGATTCCAAACGTTGATTCACCCTGCAGCTACAAGACCTTTGTAGGCTATTCTGGGCCAACAGAGTTATAACCTTAAATTAGGCTATAATTGCAGTTGCAAAATGGAGTACAAAACTGACATTGTAAAGATCAATTAGCTCTAATCCTTAATAGAGAGCATCATTTTTAAAGAAGGAGGGAAGTAGGCTCAAGAGAGTAAATTTTACCTAACGTCTTAATCTTTAATAATAAAAAAAAAAATGGACACAAAACTCTACAGAAGGCTTTTTTCTTTTTTTTAAAGCTATTTCTCTCCCACCAAGAAAACCATCTTTCATTTCAGAATAGAATCCTAGCTCCCTAAGGATTAGCTTAGTGTCGGAACAAAAAGGGCATGAGCTCCTGGCTGGTTTATGTCCAGTGGGGGCATCTTACTGTTTCCACTGATACACTGCAGTCCAGACTGGAAGGACCGCATGAGCAGGATTTCATTCTTTCCTTAAAGATTGTTTTCCAGACTTCTTTTTTGACTGAGATACATACTAATACCTTTTTTTTTACATCACAAACCAGGATACATGTCACATAGGTAACAAAACAATACATGTGTGATGCGCACATATTTTTCTTGTCTGTTTTACTCTATTTCATGTGCGTTTGTGTTTTTAATACTAGTCTTGATGCACTCTTTTGTGTTCATGACCCACTAATGGGTCACAACTCACAGCTGGGAAAACATTTGCCCTGAAGTGTTATTATGCAGGCTAAGAAGATATTCTCAATTAATTAGATGAGGTGTTAGAAGAGTGACACTAAGATGCTACTGTCTTTGTTTGGAATCAACCTATTTATAACGAGTCAACCAACACCTACTTTGTGCCTTGCAGAGGTGCATGAAGTCCTATCTGAAGTTTTCAGGTAACCTAGAAGCCAAAGCACTCGGAGAGCCATGCACCATTAACTGAGCTTCAAGGAATATTAATTGAGCACTTATCATTTCCAAACTGTGCAAAAATCTGAAGATACAAAGATAACTAAGAGCTCGTCCCACCTTCTGAGTGTCACAAACAGCTGTGTGGGGGCAACACGCAAGAGACCAATGTTTAAGGACAATACAGCAAGTGTAATGGTAGAGCTGAGAACAGAACAGAATGCTCTGGGAGCACAGAAGTTTCTAAACAGCAACGGACTTATGGAAGGCTTCCTGAGGAAGTGACTTCTGAGCTTTGGAGAAGGGGTAGGAGTTGACTAGGCAAGTGTGGGTGAAAACCATGCCAAGAAGACAAAGTAGCTCGTGTGAAGGCACAAAGGCAAGAAACAGAGGATGAAAGTCCTTTGGAAAAACTGGAGCAAGATGCATTATGGGTACAGGAGGAAACAGGAAGAGGTGGGCTGTGATGGGCTCTGAGTGTCAGGCCAGGTTGTTCAGAGGATGGGGAACCACAGAAGAACTCGAAGCGAAATTACTCAGAATTGCTTGTGTAAAGTAACACTCCGGCACCTCTGGAAGATGGCTTGGAGGTGAGCAAAGCACAATACAGACAGACACTGGTTTATGATAAAGCTGATTCTGGATACCTCAACTTTTGAGGCAAAGAGGTCACATCCCTTCTGAAATTACCAGCATGTAAAAACAATAGTTCAGGGCCTTTTCATTCCAGTGAATGAAAGAGACTGCCTCTGGGTAAAAAAGGGGAGGACAGGCTTATGCAGTTGTAGGCCAGTATCAAAGTGAGATGGGAATATAGTCACACAGAGGGTATCTTGCTTGGGATTACAAACTTTAACTGACTCCCTCTGCCTCCATAAAGCTTGAAACCTTGGATGCTAGTGAGGCCGGAGAGCCTGAAGCTGGGCCAGTGGAATGCTGATGCAAACTCTGAGCCACCCCTCTGCCCTGCAGCTGCTGGGCCCGGATAATACACACAGCTGCCCAGGCAGATGGCCCCAGAGACCTCCTTGGTATCTATGATTAAAATTTCAAAACAGAGTAGATGGAACCCAGTGCTATGAGTTCAAGGCTAAAAACAACCACATTTCCTGTTAACTATAGACTGGTTCACACATAGTATCTCTAAGTGTCAGACACGAAGCCAGTATCAAACACAAACACACACACACACACACACACACACACTCATACTCTGATCCAAATTTGAGGACTTATAAGCCTGACCCAAAATAACAAGCTGATTAATTTTTGCAAGTGGGTCCAGTAGGTCAAATAGTTCTTTATTATCTACCTTCCTGCTCTGTATACAAAGTTATTTGTACAAGGAACTGTCTTGCTAATATTTGAGAAAAATATATAGAAATTTCTAGTCTCAGTTGCCTTGTGTCTCCTTCCTCCTTGGGAAAGGTTGAGTTTCTCACCGCCTTGTCTCTTTCCCTCTCTTTCTTCACCCAGTTTTCCTCTGTGCCTCACTTTGACCTCATCTTAAGTCTATAAGTACGGATCTCTTTTAGTATCTTGATACTTCTCCCCTTTCCATTAGGCGAAACTTCTTGTAATGACGGAGGAGTAGGGAGCACGCATGTGTACTTCTGCACATAAGGAAAAAAGGCAGAAAATTCACATCATAATGTCAAGTCCAGTATCTTCAAATCCTTACAAAACAGATTTCCCAGTTAAAATTTGAAGCCATGAATTCTGAATGGTTATTTGTTCATCAAGGGCAACGTGGTAAGGAGCGTGGTAAGGAACGAACCCTAATGTACCATAAAGGTGGTTTTTAATAAGCGGTGGAAAATCCATGATTCAACATGACCAACTGAGGCTTTTTCATCTCTAGAGCCCACACAAACCATTTAGCATTCAGGAGCATTTTATCTAAGCTGGAAGCACTCTAATGACAATTCTGAAGCCTCTACTCTCTCTCCAGGAAATGTTTCAGTTAGGACAATGGTGCAGAACATGACTGGTATAATAGGTAAAGAATTTGGATGAATAAAGTATAAATAGACATGATCATGTTTAGTTTAAAGACCAAAAGCTCAACTGCTCTTTTTAAAAAAAAAAAAAAAAAACCAAAAAAAAAAAACCTCTTTTCTTTCAGGCAGAATTTTTCATTTTCCATTTTTGAAAACTTTTCCAAACAATGTGAAAGCACAGCAAGGAGACCAATTAATGAAACGCTGTAAGTATTTGCATGCAAAGAAACTCAGGAAGCCATGTCTCATTCTATGTGCACCTTATTATCAGTGCCAAGGGTTTTCTTCTGATAAGAGTCTTCATTGGGGGGATGTTTGCAAAGCACTTTTTAATAGATTTAAAATGGGAATTTTTTCTTTGCAAGTGGCATCCAGTTGATCAGACATCTCTTTTAACCGGTAAAAAACCAAAACAAAAAAAGAAAACCCTCTATAAAAAATGTATCTATGTGTTCGTTCTACAGTTAAATGCTCCTCAGAAATTAAAATTTTATTTGCAGGTATTTTGAGGTCACTAAGGGCTTGTTTAAATGACAGCGTCATTTGTAGGAATTTTCACTAGTCAGTGGTCAGCATTCCACAAAGATTAACTGATTGCAGATACGTCTTCTAGAAGTAGCCACTTCCCTTCAGAAAGACTCCGACCTCCTTGACCACTATGCTCCGGAGCTTAAAATTATTCAACCTCAATGCTATCACTAACATACACTGGATGGGAGCTCCATTTCTATTCTGACTGATTTTTTTAACATTTTTCCTGGTTCCTTGGCATTTCACATACGTTCAAATGTAAAAGAGCATGCCTCAAAAGATAATCCCAGTGTCCCTATGCCACATTTACTGTGATTTATAAGTCTTATTATTCCCCCATGTGTCCTTCAGGCTACAAAACCAGATGCCCCTCTAAGACACCTTGCCATTCTCCATTCCCTCTTCATCTTTTTTTTCTTTTCTCTTGTTTTTTTTTTTTTTTTCCCATCAATCTGCAAGTTATATAGAGGCAGCAGGGTGGTATGATGGAAGGACCCTGGGCTTTGGGGCTTCTCAGAGTTGGACATGAATCCTTGGCAGTGATGTTCCTGTAACACTGGGTATCCCTGGATAATACTTACCTTTTTTGAGACATTTGGCTTTCAGAACCATGAGAATGAAGGGAGTTGTTAAAGAAATTGACAGCATCTGGGGTACATTAGAAATATCATACTCTGTATCCTTCTTTTCTCTTTCATTTAGCTCCAACACCAAGTGTATTCCAATGTTCCTTTTCCTCATCATTCCTGCTCTTGTCTCGATATTCTGTCAGTCACCTTCTCTGTAACTCTTTTGTAACCTATGGCTTTTTTCCTCATCAACAGGAAACACTTCTGGCTATATCAACGGTAGCATCAAGGGGTAGTTTGCGGGGATGGGAGACTTAAGCCCACTCTCAATAATCCTCATCAGCCCCACCACAAGCCTTCCCAAATAAGTTTGCTATGCTAACGCTACTTTAAAACAAATCCCCTAATCTCCAATATCCCCAAAACTACATGAAATTTGTACATAATCTAGGTAAAAAGAATGTGCTCCCTGTGAAATCCCCTTCCCCCTTCCTACAACCTTGCTATTCCTAAATCCCTGGAGTTTAGAAATTCTACAGTCAGCCACTAATCCTTACCTCCTTTCGCCAAGATATCAGTGGCCTTGCTGTTACAGCTGGCCCCATCATTCTCCTACAGTTCCCATCTTTTCTCCTGTCTTTGTTCATTGTGACTGGAGTGGCCTCTCCATCCTCAGACCCAGTGATGTAGGCCTATATGAGTCCATTCATACCCTTCAGTACTAAAGACAGCTCCCTGCTGGGTTTTGTCAATAAGCATGCTGCTGCCCTCAGGAGCTCTCCCAGGACACAAATGTAAGTAGCAGCAGGTAGGTATCTGGTCTAAAGACAAATCACGAAGGAGAAACATTGCTAGACATATGCTCAGTAAGGCAAAAAAACAAAAACAAAAAACAAAAAAAAAGGGCAAAGGACCAGAGGAGTGAGAGAGGGAACATGTTTGACTTCTTACTGACACAAATTTATTCAGAAATCATGGCAGAATTTTTAGAAGTTCTGAGTTAGTGCTTCTGACGTAGTTTTATTAGTAGCAGCTGAAGTAGGTTTTTTTTTTATTGTATTTATTTGTTTGAGAGAGAGAGAGCATGAGCACAGGGGAAAGGCAGAGGCAGAGGGAGAAGCAGACTCCCCGCAGAGCAGGGAGCCTGACACGACACTGGGCTTAGTCCCAGAACCCCAGGATCATGACCTGAGGCAGATGCTTAACTGAGCCACCCAGGAGCCCCTGACGTAGTTTTGATAAGGGGAAAGGAGCAAGGGAAATTAAGGTAGCTATAGTTGGAAAGTTTCCACTTGGTTTAATACAGGCCATTATTTTGTAGGAATCATCCAGGGAACTTGTTTAAAACACAGATTCCTGGGCTCTCTCCCTAGAGAATTTGATTCAGGGTGCGAAGTAAAGCCAGGAATCTGCATTTTAACAAACACCCTGGTGCTTCTGGTGGGAGTGGTCCAAGGACCACACTTTGAAAAGCACTGACCGAGAGATAGTGAAGTAGAGGAAAGGCCCCTGCCCTACGGATATGAAGAGCAAGCGCTGCCACTACAGCCTAGGGCTGAGGGACCTTAGGCTAATCACCCACCTCCTTTAATCTCGGATTCCTCACCAATAAAATGAGGGGTTCAGTGAGATGACCTTTTAAGAACCTTTCTAATGCAACAAAATAACCTATTTTCTTTAATCATTCTTTATAACCACCACATCCCTTTAAAGATTAAAAAAAAATAGGTAATTCTATTAATGGGCACGAGATGAGGACAAATGTACTTGTATTTAGTAATAAAGCAGGTGAGGTTCCTGTGCAATCTTCTGTGCAGAGCAGCAATCCTTCACTAGTTCCAAAATGGTTTCTAAGAATTTCTAGCACCGTTTTGGAATCCCAGATCATAGATTTCTTTTTACTCCTTTTTTAATCTGTGTTATTTCCCTTCAGTAATTGTATTGCTCAAATATATCATTTCATCCACTCACTGAATTCGGTTCACATTTCCTTGTTCGGAACATGAGAAGCTAAGTTTTAAGAGTAGAGAAAAATACGCTTTCAATGGATGAGGAACCGTAAGGTAATATACATATTTGTGATGGTCCTGACAGAAAAATTATGCCCGTTCCTCCAGCTCCCAAGATTATATTAGCAAACTGTGAGCAAAGAGAAAATCTGTTAAGCCTACATGCATCATACTGTACACTCATGTTGTCCCTGTATCCGTTCAATTCCCCTCAGAGCCAGGATCACCCTGGTTTACTCATTCCACAAGCATTTACTGAATGGATAGTCTGAGCCAAAACTGTGTGAGGCACTGAGAGCTCAGAAATAAATAAGACCTACTCCCCTGCCTTCAAAGCTATTAAAGAATAGTTTCACAGATTATTAAAGAAGACACGCATCATCACACAATGGCAGAATGGTTTGATAATTACAACAGTCCCTAAGTGCAGTCATGGCAGAGAGAAGGGGTGACAAACCCCTGGAGGTGTAGAATCAAGAAAGGTCTCATTGAGGAGCTTACCTTTAAGGATGAGAACAAATTCACCAGAGAGATGAGGAGAGGAAGGGAAGGAGAAACAGCACATACAAAGACAGAGGGATGAAAGTAGATTCTGAGAGCCACAAGTCATTTCATGTAACCAAAGGGAAAACTGCACAAGGGATCTGCAAGAGATAATTATAAGAATCCCTGACAGTCACTGAGCACTTAATATGTGTCAGGCATTATTCTAAACATTCTATAGGTGTTAATGCAGTTAATCCTTGGCACCACCTTAATGAGGAAAGTATGATTCATAGATCTATTTGGCAAATAAAGAGCTTGAGGCACAGAGATGGTAACTCTCCCACTCAGATTTACACAGCCTGTAAAGACTGGAACCCAGTCTTTCTCCAGAGCCCATGTTCTCAATTGTGCAGCACTACTGCGTCTTGGAAATGAGACTGGAGGAGGAGGCAGAACCCAGATCATTTACAACTTGGAGGTCATCACAAGGAGTCTGGACTTTATCCCATAGCCAATGAGAACCTAGCAAAGGTTTGAATAGATTTATATTTAAGAAAGACCATTCCAGGAGGAAGGTACAGATGGACTGGGAGAGGGCTAAAATTGGGGAAGGATGCTAGGGGAAAACTAATGTAACTGTCCTGTAATAGAGGATGAAAACCTGAATTTAATTAGTAGCAGTGGGCTTGGGAGGAAGGGAGTGGCAGAGGTGGGGCTGCTCCTTCACTAGAGATAAGAGTCCCTCTTCAATCCACTCTCTGAATTTGATTCATACCCCTAAAGAGTATCTATTGTCTCTGTTTCCCCAAGAGAGACATTTCTCCCTATTGTCCATGTCTATATTCATTTTCTGCTAGGTTTCCAGTAGTCCATCCTTGCTTTCCACTTCTCACCCAGGCTATTTGATTAGCCAGAGCCCAATGTGCAAGCTAGTCTCCCCTACCCAGAGCTGCCGACCTTCAGCAGGGTGAGCCTTCCAGTCCCATTTGTGTTCTACTACAGACACACGGCTTGACAGCTGTTTGGTTGGCAACTAAATGAGATAAAAACCTAAGAAAATGCCAAGAAAGGATTCTTTTAGACGTAGCAAGCATATACTGTCTCTAAATTTGTTTTCCAAAGAAAAATCATCCTCTGTAAACAGCTTCATTAAGTCTTTGCATCAATTATTTTATTTATTTATTTATTTATTTATTTATTTATTTATATAAATTGCTTTTCATTCCCTTAAGGAATTTTTATATCAATTCAGGGTTCTCAGACTATTTAACAAATAAACCTAAGACTGAGGCTGTTGTGGCTTTGTTTCCTTTTGTTTCATAGAATTTAAAAAACACTATGGATGATTCTTCCATTTTTTAAATATACAGAATCATAGAAAATCTCTTGAGTTTACATTGAGACAAATTATTCTTCTTACAGTTATTCTGCCATCTTTGCTGAGAGTGAACTGAGTGACTGGGATTATGACTATGGTTTCTGCTCACCTAAGACACTCCGATGTGCTCCTGAACCAGATGCTTTTAATCCCTGTGAAGATATCATGGGCTATGACTTCCTTAGGGTCCTGATTTGGCTGATTAATATCCTAGCCATCATGGGAAATGTGACTGTTCTCTTTGTTCTCCTGACTAGTCGTTATAAACTGACAGTGCCCCGTTTTCTCATGTGCAATCTCTCTTTTGCAGACTTTTGCATGGGGCTCTATCTGCTACTCATTGCCTCAGTTGATTCCCAGACCAAAGGCCAGTATTATAACCATGCTATAGACTGGCAGACAGGGAGTGGGTGTAGTGCAGCTGGCTTTTTCACTGTATTTTCAAGTGAGCTTTCTGTCTACACCCTCACAGTTATCACACTAGAAAGATGGCACACCATCACCTATGCTCTTCAGCTGGACCAAAAGCTACGTTTAAGACATGCCATTCCGATCATGCTTGGAGGATGGCTCTTTTCTACTCTAATTGCCACGTTGCCCCTTGTGGGTGTCAGCAATTACATGAAGGTCAGCATTTGCCTCCCCATGGATGTGGAAACCACTCTCTCACAAGTCTACATATTAACCATCCTGATACTCAACGTGGTGGCCTTCATCATCATTTGTGCTTGCTACATTAAAATTTATTTTGCAATTCAAAATCCAGAGCTGATGGCTACCAACAAAGATACAAAGATCGCCAAGAAAATGGCGGTCCTCATCTTCACTGATTTCACCTGCATGGCACCGATCTCTTTTTTTGCCATCTCAGCTGCCTTCAAAGTGCCCCTTATCACAGTAACCAACTCTAAAGTTTTACTGGTTCTTTTTTATCCTGTCAATTCTTGTGCCAATCCATTTCTGTACGCGATTTTCACAAAGGCATTCCAGAGGGATTTCTTTCTGTTGCTGAGCAAATTTGGCTGCTGTAAACGTCGGGCTGAACTGTATAGAAGGAAGGGTTTTGTGGCTTATACCTCCAAGTGCAAAAATGGCTTCACTGGATCAAATAAGCCTTCTCAGTCCACCCTGAAGTTGTCTCCATTGCAGTGTCGATCTACGACTGTCCCAGACAAGAAACTTGCTAATAAAGAGTGTTAACTGTTTTATCAGTAACCACATTACTGAATTGCTTAAAGATGTAAAAAAATGATCTGTACTAGCAATTTTAACAAAGAGTTGCTTTTAAGAAATTATTTATTCTTAGGCACGCTGGGCAAAAAAGAGATATCTACGTAACTCAAAGTGTTGTCCATGACCATTGCCAGTCTAAAAATTATCTGTCATTGGTACATAATGACATAAAATACAGATGTTGAGAGTGTTTAGAAACATTTCTAGCAATTTTGACAGAGTAATTTAATGTCTGTTGAATCTAAAAAAAAATTTTTTTTAAGATTTTATTTATTTATTTGACAGAGAGAGAGGCAGCCAGTGAGGAGGGAACACAAGCAGGGGGAGTGGGAGAGGAAGAAGCAGGCTTCCCAGCGGAGCAGGGAGCCTGATGCGGGGCTCAATCCCAAGACCCTGGGATCACGCCCTGAGCTGAAGGCAGACGCTTAATGACTGAGCCACCCAAAGCACCCTGAATCTAAAATTTTTTTTAAAATGAGGTGGTATTTTACATATCCTTGGGTTTTTTTTTTCATCTTTGTAGTGATTTTTATTGTACTTTATAAAAATATTAGTCCGTAACAGATTTGAAATTTAAAATAACTGGTCCTTTTCCTCAGATAGTTTGAAAAACACCCTCCAGGGAAGCACTGTCCAATCCCATAGCCACTAGCCATATGCAGTGAAGTTAAAATTAAAATTGAAATGTAGTTTCTCCCATAAAACTTCTAGAAGAAAATATAGGCTGTAATTAATTTGACATCAGCCTTAGCAACATTTTTCTAGATAGTGTCCTCAAACAAGGAAGGCAAAAGCAAAAATAAACTACTGGGACTATACCAAAATAAAAAGCTTTTGCACAGCTAAGGAAACTATCCACAAAACAAAAAGGCAACCAACCTGGTAAACGGGTTGGAGAAGATATATGCAAATGATGTATCTGATAAGGCATTAATATCCAAATATACATAAAGAACTCATACAACCTAACACCAAAAAATCAAATAATCTGATTTAAAAATGGGCAAAGATGGGGCTGTTCCTTCACTAGAGATGAAGTCCCTCTTCAATCCACTCTCTGAATAGACGTTTTTTCAAAGAACACCTACAGATGGCCAACAGACACATGAAAAGATGCTCAACATCATTCATCACCAGGAAAATGTAAATGAAAACCACAATGGGATACCACCTTACACCTGTGAGAATGGCTGGACTCAAAAAGACAAGAAATAAGTGTTGGTAAGGATGTGGAGAAAAGTAAACACTTATACACTGTTGGTGGGAATGTAAGCTAGTGCAGCCACTATGGAAAACAGTATGGAGGTTCCTCAAAAAAATCAAAATAGAAATATCATACAACCCAGTAATTCCACTTCTGGGTATTTATCCAAAAACACAAAAAAACACAAAAAAACAAAAACAAAAACAAACCAAAAACACTAATTCAAAAAGATATATGACCCCTAAGTTTATGCAGCATTACTTACAAGAGTCAAAATATGGGAAGCAACCCAAGGGTCTGACAGATGAATGGATAAAGGAGGTTTGGAAAATACACACCCACCCACCCACACACACCCACACACACACACACAGAGGTAGAAAGAAAGAGAGAGAATGAAAGAAATAACTACTCAGCCATAAAAAAAGGAGTGAAATCTTGCCATTTATGAATAGATGGACCTAGAGGGTGTAAGTGAAGTCAGTCAAAGAAATACCTATGAGTTCACTTACATGTAGAACCTAAAAACCAAAACAAACACACAAAAGAAACTTCCTCATAAATACAAAGAACAAATTGGTTGTTGCCAGAGGGAAGAAGAGTGGGAGGACAGACAAAATAGGTAAAGTAGATTAAAAGGTGCAAATTCCCAGTTATAAAATAAATATGTCACAGGGATAAAAAGTACGACAGAGAATATAGTCAATAATACTGTAATACCTTGGTATGGTGATAGATGGTAACTACACTCATTGTGGTAAGTAAGCATTTTGCAATACATATAATTGTCCAAATCACTGTTTTACACTTGAAACTAATACAATGTTTTAGGGTCAACTATACTACAATTAAAAACTTAAAAATTTAAAAAAAAATTAAAATACTCTGTGTGATACTATAATGGTAGATACACATCATTATATACTTATCCAAAACCACAGAACATACGCCAAGAGTGAGCTCTTACATAAACTACGGACTCTGAGGAGTCAACGTAGGTTCATCAATCGTAGTGTATGTGCCACCCTGGTAGGGGATACTGACAATGGGGGAGGCTGTGCGTTGTGTGGCAGGGTGAGCGGGTATATGGGAAATCTCTGTACCTTCCACTCAATATTGCTGTGAACCTAAAACTGCTCTGACAAAGTCTATTAAAATTAAAAATTTTGAAAGCAAAAAAAATTAGAAATTAAAAAATAAAGCAAGTTGCAGACATCAGTACTCATCAACCCTAAACACTTCAAGCATGCTTATCACTAACCAAGGCTCAGTATTTTACATTTTAGGTTAAACTTACATGGACAAGTAAAATGGACAAATACGAAGCATACCATTTAATGAGTTTTGAGAAATGCGTACGTCCATGTGACTCCAAACCTCTGTGAAGACATAAAACACTATCACCCTCAGAAAATTCCCTTGTGCCCCTTCCTAGTTAATCCCTCACTCCCACCCCCCAAAAGTAACAATGGTTCTCATATTTTCCCCCATAGATGAGTTCTGCCTGTTCTAGAACTTCATATAAATGGAATCATACAGTATACACTCTTGTGTAAGGCTCCTCTGATTCTACACAATGTTCTTGCTATTCATCCACACTGTTGCTCGAATTAGTAGTTCATTCCATTTCATTGCTAAGTTGTAGGATTCTAACACTGTTTTCCATTCTCCTACTGATAGGTATCTGGGCTATTTCCAGTTTTTAGCTCTCCTTTGACATTTTATTAAATAAATATATAGTCTCAACTGGACTATGTATTTAATCTGCCTTCAACCTTTATGTCACTGTGCAAAGTGATTCAAAATAGCCTATAAAAGATCGTACGCTTTACAAAGTATCTCTTCTCTGTATGTTTTTCACACTTCTGACTTTTCTGCTGTAGAACTAGTTATTTCTCTTTACTCAGATGCAATCCTCTCTGGTAAGCTAGTGTTCTAGAAGTTGTCTCAGTGATATGAGCAAATACTGATTAGTCGTGTTGCTATACACATACACAATAAACTTTTTGATTAATTCATAAATCCCAGAACCAAAACAACTAAGTAAGCAAAAAAAGCAGAAAGGCAAACAAAAAAAGTAAGATATACCCTTGTGAAGACACTCTAAATTATGTCTTCTTAAATATTGTTTGAGTCAAAGTACTTGTATATATCCTCTGAAAATAACTTTTGTGGCCTTTTCCACAAATACCGATTTTTAGAGTTTACTATCTCCCTCATCCTCATATCCTTTCATCCACAAAGACCTACCAGTTCTTGAACGTCTTCGAATGTCTTCTACATCAAGTCTTTATTTTGCATTCCTGCTGCCACACCCACACTTCAGGCCATTCCCCCTTATACCTCAGAAGTCCTATCGTATCTCCCTCATTTTTATTCATATCCAATCTTTGCCATGTCCACACTCTCATACCAACCACTTATTAATCTTGCTAAAATCCTATTTCATCCTATTATGTATCTGCCAAAATCCTGAGCCACTCATCAGTACCTATAAATTTAAATTTTAGCTCCTAGACTAACATTCAAAGAGCTCCAAAATCCATTCTCAAATCTGCTCACTTGGTCTCCTGCTGTTCTTCTGCACAAAACAAACTGTCACCCTTGCTTTTCCCTAGCCATGCCCCACACATATCTATTCTGGTGTGGGTGCCACTGTTACCATCCAGAAGACCTTCTTCCTTACCTGCCCTCCTTCTGCACCCTGCAAGACCCCAGCCACAGGTTTAGCTTTGTTACCAAGCTCTCCTAATCCACCTCCTCCCTAATCCACTAAATTAAAGACACCTCCTTTACTTGAAATAAAGTAAGGCATAAGTAATAAATATGTGACCCACAACAACTCTGGACTACTTTTGCACTTGTCATCCCTATCACTCAACTGTCTTTTATGCTACATCCTGGGTGTTTTTATCCTTACACATACACCTCTTATTTCATCTAGCTTATAAATTTCTTTAGTGATAAATTCATCCCTTTTACTTGCATCTCCCACTATATCTATCCTCGAGTCTTATACATGGTAGGTGATTAATAATTTTTTTCAGCTGATTCACTTTTATAACTGAAATATAAGACAAATCCTTATGAAGAACTATTTCCCTCATGAGATGGTCTCGTGTACTCTTAATCTGTGTAATCCTTCATACATAAATGATAAAAACATCAAATGCTCAAGAAATTTTATTTCTATCTTGTAGGTTTGTTTTTGTTTTTGTTTACCATGTTCCATATTATCACTGGCAGTTTGCAAAATGACGAAGAAGGGTTATTAATAAGTCAAGAATCACTCATCTAAACTTACGAAATATTTTTAAGTTACTTTGTCCTTCACTCCTGACATTTGCTGTAAAGGGCCTGGTTTTAGTTTCCTAAAAAATGTATTAAGTCCACATGTAAATTAAGAATCTTTATGTCACAAGGATTTCAATAAATGTGTTCCTAATTGGAAATACTCTTCTTTGAAATGTGCAATATTTTTTTACTAATACTGAATTTCTTCCTAAGAGTTATTACCATACCCTTCCTATTTATAATTTAGCTTTCTAGTTATAAATCACAAAGTTCCCACATGGCATATTACAGTATATTTACATGAAGGCAGCATAATATTAACCTAATAACAGGAGTCAAAAGAAAATCCCCACTAAATTCCCCTGCTTACCACCTCAATTAACTGTTGCTATTCATTGTAAAGATACTCATTTTCCTACACAACTAAAATTACTGAAACTCAGTGCCTCAGCCCGAATTGGAACCTCATTGCCCTGTGGAGTCTGAGCTGTACAGATGGTTAGTAACACATATTATAGCACTTTGAATAAAATAGGTAAAGAAGGCATTCCAGGCAAGGTCAGTTGGTCAGTCCCTAAGAGACTAACTGCAAATTCAGCAAGATCTTCTTAGACTGTAGGGAGAGGTGGAAAATATGTAAAAAACACTGTAGTCTGCAAGCATGAGAAAAAGTTTGAAATAGGAATTAGGATACATGATACTTTCACAAATTTCATTTAACACAGCAAATCGTAACGTCTATAATAGCGGCACTTTCTCTACCTATACAAGGGTGCAGGATGACATTTGCCAAGGTACTGTATTTACAACCTACCTTATGGAATTTTGTTATAATATACAAGAAAAGCTCAGCTTGGACATGATGAAGGGTTTCTGAAGGTAAAAGTAGTACCATTTCAAAGCCAAGTCTCAAACACCACTTTATAGGGTTTATAGAATAATTTGTTCTTTTAAAATGCACTAGTAAGATTTGTCTTGCTCTCTTTAGCACGAGTTGAAAATATTTTAACTATGAGTCATGACCTATCAGTAGGTAGTGAAATCAATTTAGTGGGTCAAGACCGCCAATTTTTAATGCAACAGAACAGAATCAAATCGAAAATACAGGGAGGCTATCGTGTGCTAGAGGTAAGCATGATTTTCTGAAACTTTTATTTAACTTGCATTATGTATATCTACATGCATGCAAATGTATACTGGTTGTTAACTTCTTAGTGTAAATTGTAGTCAAAATTTTTTCAAAACTGCTGGTTTTGACTTTTCAGGAAGTAGGATTTTTTTCTGGCATTATTTGAAAGCAATAAAAGGGCGCCAGCTCCAAAATAATTTGGAGAATCACTTAATTCTCCCTGCAGCCACCACCAAAACTATCATTTATATTAGCATGCCAAGATTATTGTTGGCTTTGTTTTATTTTGTGCTAAGCTTAGTTTTAAATTGATTTTTTGCAATTTTAAAAGATCAGGGCATGAAAGCATGTAGAGACACCAATGGAACAAGTGTGACTTTTTTCTCTAATGATAAAAAATAAAGAGGACCACATAAATAAGGAGGACAAATACAATAGTATTCGTGATATGCCATTTAAAAAAAAATCACTGAAGCAAAGTGAGATTTTAAAATCCACAGTGGAAAAGAGGAAAAGAATTTTAGAAACAATTGTTATTGCCTCTCCCAAAAATTTGAATCAATACATTAAACCCCAACTCCCAAGTGAATGCATCTATTCAATAAATTCGGCCCTTAATTTGCAGTAAGGTTTGCTTAGGACAAACACAGAATGATTGGACAATGCTCGGAGGAAGAAAGCAAGAACACTAGAAAGTATATTCTTTGGTCCTGGATGGGGTACATTTTAGGGATAAACACAAGTAAGTACTGTCTTTTTACCTTCCGTGTAGAAAACATGGACATTTCATGAAGGACAACATTCATTAAGGGGACCCATAGCTCCTGGAAGTTCTCACAAACCAGATAAGGATCTGGGACAGTGGGGGTCATAGGGAAAAGATAATTACTCTGAGGATGAAGAGGGCATAGCTGGAGAATCTGGTTAGGAGAGCAGCACATTCACTAGTACTAACTGAACCCTCTTGCAGCTGCCAACTTTAGGCCAAAGACAGTACCCCACAAATGTTGTCCAAGGCCCAGAAGAGATTAATCCAGACTTTGAAAAGATCTACCAGTAGCTGAATCCCTTGGGTACGATAGGAAAAGTACTGCAATAAATTAAATTCTCCAAATGAGGCTGCCTCTGAAAAAGAAATGAGGAATTCAGGGTGCCTGACTGGCTCAGTCGGTAGAGCATGCAACACTTGATCTTGGGATCATCAGTTCAAGCCCCACACTGGGCATGGAGCCTACTTAAAAAAAAAAAAAAAAATTGTATAAAAAAAACTACTAAATTAAAAAGGGAAGGAAGGAAGGAAGGAAGGAAGGAAGGAAGGAAGGAAGGAAGGAAGGAGGGATGGATGGATGGATTCACCCTGTGATCAGCCAAACGGAGGTATCTAATCTTTGGGGAGATTCCGAGACCATAACCCACTCATCTCAGCACTGGTTTTTGTATGAGAGTTACCATCCTAGAGAACACTACTCAGGGCTGAAAGTAGGATCTTAGAGACCATGTATACTCTACCTGTTAAGAGAAGAAGAATGATGGGGGAAATATTCCCTTGATGAATTTGAATCTACTAAGGAAAAGAGTATTACAGAACAGTTTACTGGGATATTAATTTGCTTTGTTTTTATTGCTGCAGGAAAATGAGAGCTATTTGTGTTTTGCACTGTGTTTTCTCTCCCTGATTTTAAGACAGTTTTTTAGGTCTTCCTGTGTCAAATGAGATTGCCTGGCCGAAACAGAAGGTTCCTGAAAAGAACATCTCTTCTTAACTTTCACTTTAGAAACGTAAAATTAGAACTTAAAATTTAGAACCTAAATTCAGTAAGGGAATTCCCTGTGAGGGCAAAGGAAAAGAGATGTTATCTTTCAAGGGAAAGGAGCCTGCAAAGTGATATCCCAGTGTTAAGAAAAATACAAGAAAAAAAATACAAATGGAGGAAAAACCCACCAAGACTAAAAAGATGGAAGTATGAAGTTTCAAGAAATAGAATGGGAACCTAACCACTTCCTCACAAATCTCAGGGAGATAGCAGAATATGAAGAAGAATGGTCCAATCACATGATAAGCCTAGAGAGGCTGATCCTTAGCCCCAGAGAACCTGGGCTCAGCACAGATTTCCATGTTCAAGTATAGTATGGTTTCAACAGACATCTGCTTCCAAGGGACCATTTGGGCTTGCACAGTCAGCATATCACTAGTGATCAGTATAGACTGAAGACCTAGAGAAGCCTTCTTGAATATCCCTCTAATTACAAAACTCTCCAGGATCTGTTGTAACATGGTTCGGGGAGAGATGGGAGGACACCAGCCCCAATCTAATAACCGATACCAACTTTACCATGAAGGGGAATTGGAGTCTGACCTAAATTTTACTTCAAGATTAAAGAAATGTGATATTTCTTCATGCTCCATCACATCTGATTCATTTATGTTTCATAATGGTATAGATAATGAGGGCTTTTAAAAAAAAGAAACCCCATTAAAACAAGAAATGAAAGAAATATAAAATTGTATCTTTGTATTTGCATCTGAATTATAGTTTTATTAATTCCATACAGTGAACTAAAACTTTGAGCAGCTCTGTACTGGACTATATTTTAAATAAAAATAAGTTTCACAATATGTAATATAGTCCCATTGATGTTTATGGTTTATCGAGCTCTTAAGTTTTACCACTCTGCATCACCAATGGCTTTTGCAAATACATAGTCTCTCCCTCCAAAACACATAACACCATCTTTCAAATAGAATTTCCATTTGTTCTTGCTTCGATGAATCTGGAGGGAGAAAAATAGTCTAAATTAAATAATTTTATAGTTAAAGTATCATTTACAATTCTTTACACGTCACGTGGGATTATTCTGACCCTAAATAGGAGTTCTTTAAAAATAAGTTCTTTAAAAAATAAGACCTCTTCAAGATAGTTTATTCATTCATCCAGCAAATATTTGAATTCCTGTGTGTCAGGAATTGTTTTAGGCACTGCAGATAAATCAGTTTAAAAAAATACATATATAGAGAGATAGATAGATAGATCTTTTTAAATACATATATATATGTAAAAATATATGTAAAATATATGTGTAAAAATTCATATAGGGGCGCCTGGGTGACACAGCGGTTAAGCGTCTGCCTTCGGCTCAGGGCGTGATCCCGACGTTACGGGACCAAGCCCCACATCAGGCTCCTCCACTATGAGCCTGCTTCTTCGTCTCCCATTCCCCCTGCTTGTGTTCCCTCTCTCGCTGGCTGTCTCTATCTCTGTCGAATAAATAAATAAAATCTTTTAAAAAAATTCATATATATATAGATATCTATATATATATAGATATATATAGATATATAGATATCTTTTTAAAAACTGGAAAAATTCCCAACTTTGAATAGTTTACATTTTAGTAAGGATGAGGGAAACAGAAACCTAATAAATACCTAAATTATAAAGAATATTAAAAGGTGCTAAGTGCTATGAAAACTAGAGCAGGAAAAGGAAGATCACAAATACAGAGGTGCATTATAATTTTAAATAAGAAAGTCGGGGTAGGGGGCGCCTGGGTGGCACAGCGGTTAAGCGTCTGCCTTCGGCTCAGGGCGTGATCCCGGCGTTATGGGATCGAGCCCCACCTCAGGCTCCTCCGCTGTGAGCCTGCTTCTCCCTCTCCCACTCCCCCTGCTTGTGTTCCCTCTCTCGCTGGCTGTCTCTATCTCTGTCAAATAAATAAATAAAATCTTTTAAAAAAAAATTTAAAAAAAAGAAAGTCAGGATAGGCCTGAGTTATGAGGTAACATTTGAGCAAAGACTTAAAGAAAGTAAAGGATAAATCCAGGAAGATATTAACCAGAGACAGCAATCCAGGCAAAGGGAACAGGAGCACCAAAGTTCCAAGGACGGGGGATATCTGGATTGTTCAAGAACAGCAAAGAGCAATATGTCTACAAAGGAATAAACAGGATGTAGTTAATATTATCAGGAATGAAAAAAAACGGAATTTCATTTTGAAGGAGAAAGTTACACTAAAGTACTGAGCAAGGTCAAGAGATACAGCTTATAATCTATTAGATTCTACTGGAAGTTCCTTGGATTTAATAAATCAGACTAAATACAGACAAAATAAAAACTAGAAAATCCTAGTACTTCAAGAGGTGAGAAATCATAAGATCATTGTTACCTCTGGGTAAACCACCAGTGACTATTTAAAAACCTTAGAAATGTATGATCTGAAATCAAGGGTAAAAATTAAACCCAGATGTTTATTGCAAATAGTCAAAGCAAAGAAGAAAAAACCTGTGACCAATATTCAGCTGCATATTGTGAAACATAAGAAAATACAAATGATAAACCCCTATTTGTGTGGGGGGGAAAGACGTCCTAATAACAGAAAATTTCTTCTGAGTATGACTCCCAAATTTACACCTGGACATACTTAAAAGTCCCTGAGAGTGTTCAGAATCCTGAACTCAGCACAGGTGATAAAATCTGACCATAACTAGGAGGAGTACAATAGCAGCAGCAGCAACTCATTGTAGTAACTTTATTCTAGAAATAGTGCATAAATAATACGTTTATCCTAGAAATGCAACAATGGTTCAATATTAGGAATTTATTAATATAAATACTGTATTATTAGACCTATGGAGATAAATCATATAATAATCTCCAATGATGTTGAGAAAGCATTAAATAAATTAAAGAATTTTAGATTTTTTTTAACTCAGTAAGAATCAAAGACTGTATCTCACACACACACACACACACACACACACACACACACACACACACACATATCTACCTCAGCCTAAAAGCTGCCTTAGTGGCTAGTGGGGAACCCTAAAAGTATTCCCACTAAAATCAAGACATACACAAGGATTATCCAAGTTTTTGTTCTAGAGATCCTAGCCAATACAATTAGGTAAGAGGAAAATACAACTTGCAGTGGACCAAGTAAACAAGAAGAAAGAAGTAGAGGTATAGAAGTTGGAAAGGATAAAGATTTGCAGATGCAATGACTGTATGTCTGAAAACTCTAAGATAATCAATTAAAAAATTACTAAATAATGGGGCACCTGGGTGGCTCAGTCAGTTGAGCATCCAACCCTTGGTTTTGGCTCAGGCAGTGATCTCATGGGTTGTGGAATCGAGCCCCACCTGAGGCTCCACACTCATCATGGAGTCTGCTTGAGATTCCCTTTGCCTCTTCCCACATTCACTCCTGTACACACATGCTCTCTCTCTAATAAATAAATCTTTTTAAAATATTACTAAATAAGATTACAGTATTGATACAAAATTAACGTGCACAAATTCATACCCTTCATGTATATAAGCGCTGGTTAGAAGAGACAGTGAAAAAACCCTTTTACCACAGCAACAAAAGAGATAAAACAGCTAGCAATAAATTTTTAAAATACTTGATCTATTGGCACCCTTCAACGCTCTCTCCTCTTTGAAATATTTTCCTCACTTGGCTTCATGAAGAAGTACTAACTTTACCAGATATTAAAAACTTTAATTAAATCAATGTAGTATAGGCCAATGGACAAACCAATGGGACAAAAGAGACAATCAAGAAGTAGACCTAAATATAGAGGGAAATGTAATAGGTGATAAAGGAATCATTCTCTTATCAGTGTGGACAAAATAGACTTTTCATTAAGTGATGTTAGGTAAACTGGGTAGCCTCCTGGAAAAAAAAAATGAAAGAAACCAAAGAAATACTACAAGAAAACATAAGTGAATCCCTTTAAATCTTAAGAGCTTTCTCTTCATGACTCAAAATCAGAAGCCATAAAAATTAAGGTTGACAAACACAACACCTGTATGGAAGAAAGAAAAAGCACTGAGTGCAAATAACTGAGGAAAAGTATTTCTGCATATAAGGGCTAATCTCCCCCCAAACAATAGAGAGCTCTTAGAAATCAGTAAATACACCAATAGCCCAATTTTTTAAAAAAATAGACAACTATTATGAACAAGCAGTTCATATAAAAATAGAAATAGTCTTCAAACACATGAAAAGTTAAAAATTTCACCAAGACATCATTTTCCACTTTTTATAATAGCAAAGATTCAAATATTTCATTACACTCCATTGGCAAGGCTGTAAGAAAAGCAGCACTCTCAAATATTGTAATGGGATTACATACTGGAATATAGTCTAGGAGAGCAATACCCAGCAATCCCACTTCTGAGGACTTTTTCTTAAAGATTTTATTTTTAGGTAATCTCCACAACCAATGTGGGGCTTGAATTTACAATAACCCCAAGATCAAGAGTCACAGGCTCTACTGACTGAGCCAGCCAGGAGGTCTGCAGGGGATTTCTTTAAATAGATATAACTGCTCACATAGGAAACGGATGTGGTCATTCATAGCAAATGACTGAAAAATAACTTAAATATTCATCAGTTGGAGATCAATGAAATAAATTTTAATAATTCTGCAATGGAAAATTATATGTTAGGACAAAGATCTCCAAGATATATTGTCTGAAAAGATAAGGTGCAGAATACAGTGTTGTCTATGCTATCTTTTAGGCTTGTAATTAAATAAAAAGACCCGGTGAATATATTAAACTATTATAACTGGTTACATTTTTACACTCAAGGAAGGGACAGGAAGCTACTGGTAGGAAGCACAAACAGTGAAGGAGTAAGAACCAGACTTTTCATGGTGTACCTTTTATAGTGCTTTGATTTTTTACCAGGCACATATGCAGTATCTATTTAGAAAACAAAGCATACATATAAAGAGAAAGATACTGTCACACACCTAGCAATTACTCACCGTACCAGCATCTAACAGACAAAGCCAGCTATGAGTAAGTTAAAGTTTGCAAACCTGTTACATGAAGATGCAACATATTCAAATAGTTTTACATTCCACTATAGTGTCCAATTATGGCATAGAACACTTCCACCTATAGTAAAAGGTTGTATTTCACCATTAATCTTCTCTATATTATTATTACTTTAACCTTTATATTAATCTTAGACATTCTCTAAGCCTCTGAAATAACATGATTATATCCTTTAATTCTTCACTCAGCATGGTAACCAATGACCTTCATTTAACCCTTTTTCATGGCCATCCAAATATTTTCAAAGTTTTCCCCAATTGTTAACTTACTAATTTTAAAGATAAATTCCATATGATAATCAAAGCCAGATAAAATATACCATAAAAGAAAACAAAACAAAACAAAAAACAAAAAACAAAAAATAAAAAAACCCACTTTTCTAAGTTTAATAAGCATGCAAATCACCCCAGGGTCTTTTTTTGTTTGTTTTTGTTGTTGTTGTTGTTGCTGTTCTTTTTTTAAGTATTTTATTTATTTATTTGACAGAAAGAGAGAACACAAGCAAGGGGAGTGTGAGAGGGAGAAGCAGGCTTCCCACCGAGCAGGGAGCCAGATGCAGGGCTCGATCCCAGGACCCTGGGATCATGACCTGAGCTGAAGGCAGACACTTAACGGCTGAGCCACCCAGGCACCCCACCCCAGGGTCTTGTTAAAATGCACACTCTGATGCCATACTCTGGGATAAGACTCAAAAGTCTGCATTTGTAACACTCTCCCAAGCAAACTGATGATACTAGCCTTCAAAACACACTGACTAGTAAAGCTGTTGAAAGACTACTGAAAACTCTTTCAATTTACTTGAGTTTGATTATATTAAGTACTACCTGAAGGGTACTAAATGAGAAAAATATGCATCCAAGAATACTTTATCCAGCTAGGCTGTCATTGAAAATAGAGAGATAAAAAGCTTCCAGGTCAAACAGAAACTAAAAGAATTTGCGATCAAACCAACCCTACAAGAAATATTGAAAGGGGTCCTATAAACAAAGAGAGAGCCCAAAAGTAACATAAACCAGAAAGGAACAGAGACAATATACGGTAACAGTTACCTTACAGGCAATACAATAGCAATAAATTCATATCTTTCAATAATTACCCTGAATATAAATGGGCTAAATGCCCCAATCAAAACACACAGGGTATCAGACTGGATAAAAAAGCAAGACCCATTGATATGCTGTCTGCAAGAGACTCATTTTAGACCCAAAGACATCTCCAGATTTAAAGTGAGGGGGTGGAAACCCATATATCATGCTAATAGACATCAAAAGAAAGCTGGGGTGGCAATCCTTATATCAGACAAATTAGATTTTAAACCAAAGACTGTAATAAGAGATGAGGAAGGACACTATATCATACTTAAAGGGTCTATCCAACAAGAAAATCTAAAAATTGTAAATATTTATGCCCCTAACATGGGAGCAGCCAATTATACAAGCCAATTAATTATAAAATCAAAGAAACACATCGGCAATAATACATTAATGGTAGGGGACTTTAACATTCCACTCACTGAAATGGACAGATCATCCAAACAAACTATCAACAAAGAAATAAGGGCTTTAAATGACACAATGGACCAGATGGACTTCACAGATATATTCAGATTATTCCATCCCAAAGCAACAGAATACACATTCTTCTCTACTGCACATGGAACATTCACCAGAATAGATCACAAATCAGGTCACAAATCAGGTCTCAACTGGTACCAAAAGATTGGAACCATTCCCTGCATATTTTCAGACCACAATGCTTTGAAACTGGAACTCAATCACAAGAGGAAATTTGGAAAGAACTCAAATACATGGAGGCTAAAGAACATCCTACTAAAGAATGAATGGGTCAACCAGGAAATTAAAGATGAATTTTAAAAATTCATGGAAACAAATGAAAATGAAAACACAACTGTTCAAAATGTTCGGGATGCAGCAAAGGCAGTCCTAAGAGGGAAGTATATAGCAATACAAGTCCTTCTCAAGAAACAAAAAAGATCTCAAATACACAACCTAACCCTACACCTAAAGGAGCTGGAGAAAGAATAGCAAGTAAAGCCTAAACCCAGCAGAAGAAGAGAAATAATAAAGATCAGAACAGAATTCAATGAAACAGAAACCAAAAGAACAGTAGAACAGACCAACAAAACTAGGAGCTGGTTCCTTGAAAGAATTAGTAAGATTGATAAGCCCCTGGCCAGACTTATCAAAAAGAAAAGAGAAAGCACCCAAAAAAATAAAATCATGAATGAAAGAGGAGAGATCACAACCAACACCAAAGAAATACAATTATAAGAATGTATTATGGTAACTATATGCCAACAAATTAGGCAATCTGGAAGAAATGGACACATTCCTGGAAACATATAAACTACCAAAACTGAAACAGGAAGAAATAGAAAACCTGAACAGATCCATAACCAGCAAAGATTTGAAGCAGTAATCAAAAATCTCCCAACAAACAAGAGCCCTGGACCAGAATGGCTTCCCAGGGGAATTCTACCAAACATTTAAAGAAGAATTAATACATATTCTTCTGAAACTGTTCCAAAAAATAGAAATGGAAGGAAAACTTCCAAACTTATTTTATGAGGCCAGCATTACCTTGATCCTAAAACCAGACAAAGACCCCACCAAAAAGGAGAATTACAGACCAATACCCTGATGAACATGGATGCAAACATTCTCACCAAAATACTAGCCAATAGGATCCAACAGTACATTAAAAGGATTATTCACCACGACCAAGTGGGATTTATTCCTGGCTTGCAAGTTTGGTTCAACATTCACAAAGCAATCAATGTGATACACTACATTAATAAAAGAAAGGACAAGAACCATATGATATTCCCAATAGATACAGAAAAAGCATCTGACAAAGTACAGTATCCTTTCTTGATTAAAACTCTTCACAGTGTAGGGATAGAGTGTACATACCTCAATATCATAAAAGCCATCTATGAAAAACCCACAGCGAATATCATTCTCATTGGGGAAAAACTGAGAGCTTTTCTCCTAAGGTTAGAAACATGGCAAGGATGTCCACTATCACCACTGCTGTTCAACATAGTACTAGGAGTCCTAGCCTCAGCAATCAGACGACAAAAAGAAGTAAAAGGCACCCGAACTGGCAAAGAAGTCAAACACCCACTCTGCAGATGATATGATACTTTATGTAGAAAACCCAAAAGAAGACACCCCAAAATTGCTAGAATTCATACAGGAATTCAGTAAAGTGGCAGGATATAAAATCAATGCACAGAAACCATTTGCATTTCTATACATCAACAATGAGACAGAAGAAAAAGAAATTAAGGAGTCAATTGCATTTACAATTGCACCCAAGACCATAAGGTAACTAGGAATAAATCTAACCAAAGAGGCAAAGAATCTGTACTCAGAAAACTATAGAATACTCATGGAAGAAGTTGAGGAAGACACAAAGAAATGAAAAAATGTTCCATGCTCATGGATTAGAAAAACAAATCCTGTGAAAATGTCTATGCTACCTAGAGCCATCTACACATTTAATGCAATCCCTATCAAAATACCATCAACTTTTTTCACAGAACTGGAACAAATAATCCTAAAATTTGTATGGAACCAGAAAAGACCCCGAATAGCCAAAGGAATGTTGAAAAGGAAAAGCAAAGCTGGTGGCATCACAAGACAAGATTTCAAGCTCTATTACAAAGCTGTAATCATCAAGACAGTATGGTACTGGCACAAAAACAGACACATATATTAATGGAACAGACTAGAGAACTCAGAAATGGACCCTCAACTCTATGCTCAGCTAATCTTCGACAAAGCAGGAAAGAACATCTGATGGAAAAAAAGTCTCTTAAACGGTATTGGGAAAATTGGACAGCCACATGCAAAAGAATGAAACTGGACCATTTCCTTACACCATACATAAAAATAGACTCAAAATGGATGAAAAGCCTAAATGTGAGATAGGAATCCATCAAAATCCTTGAGGAGAACACACGCAGCAACCTCTTCGACCTCAGCCACAGCAACTTCTTCCTAGACACATCGCTAAAGGCAAGGGAAGCAAGGGCAAAAATGAACTACTGGGACTTCATCAAGATAAAAATTCTTTTGCACAGCAAAAGAAACAGTCAACAAAACCAAAAGACAACCAACAGAATGGGAGAAGATATTTGCAAATGACATATCAGATAAAGGGCTAGTATCCAAAATCTATAAAGAACTTATCAAACTCAACACCCAAGGAAGAAATAATCCAATCAAGAAATGGGCAGAAGACATGAACAGACATTTCTCCAAAGAAGACACACAAATGGCCAACAGACACATGAAAAAATGCTCAAAATCACTCAGCATCAGGGAAATACAAATCAAAACCACAATGACATACCACCTCACATGGGTCAGAATGGCTAAAATTAACAACAAGAAACAAGAGATGTTGGCAAGGATGCGCAGAAAGGGGAACCCTCCTACACTGTTGGTGGGAATGCAAGCTGGTGCAGCCACTCTGGAAAACAGTGTGGAGGTTCCTCAAAAAGTTGAAAATAGAGCTACCCTATAACCCAGCAATTGTACTACTGGGTATTTACCCCAAAGATACAAATGTAGCAATCCGAAGGGACACATGCACCCCAATGTTTATAGCAGCAATGTCCACAATAGCCAAACTATGGAAGGAGCCCAGATGTCCATCAACAGATGAATGGATAAAGAAGATGTGGTATGTATATATATACATATATACAATGGAATATTATGCAGCCAATAAAAAATGAAATCTTGACATTTGCAATGATGTGGATGGAACTAGAGGGTATTATACTAAGCGAAAGAAGTCAATCAGAGAACAACAACTATCATATGATCTCACTGATGTGTGGAATTTGAGAAACAAGGCAGAGGATCATAGGGGAAGAGAGGAAAAAAAGAAACAAGATGAAACCAGAGAGGGAGACAAACAGTAAGAGACTTTTAATCTCAGGAAACAAACAGAGGGTTGCTGGAGTGGAGGGGGGTGAGAGGGATAGGGTGGTTGGATGATGGACACTGGGGAGGGTATGTGTTATGACGAGCACTGTGTATCGTGTACAACTGATAAATCACAGACCTGTACCTCTGAAACAAATAATACATTAAATGTTAACAATAAAAATTTAAAATTTTTAAAAATAAAGTACTACTTGAAATGAGCCAACCAATGCCCAGAACGGGGAAGTTATTCCTTCATAAAATCCACTATTGGCAGTGGTTCCTTGCATCCTCCTTTGACATTATAGATACGTTTTCTTTGCTATCTTCTAATTTCATCAGTCCCTTTTAAAAACAATTCAATGGCGCCCCAATGCCTTCATTTAAAATGTTTAGTACTGTTTTTGAAAGATTCATCAATTAGAGAGGATTCTCAGACAGCTAGATTTGTTAACACTATAACCTAATATCACTCTTTCTATCTGCCCTATAAGAAGCGAAGACAATGTATGAAAACACACTTTGAAAAATACAAAGCACTATGTAATTAATTACAAGCTGTTTCCCACAATGCAATACAACAAAAGATACTATATCCATAAGGTCTAGAAAATTCTCCATGACTCTATGGAATGCATATATAACTTAGTGTCTTATAGTGTTTTCTTCATAGAAGGCAATATACTGTTTACAAGAAACTAAAATAAGTTTCAAACTAAGAATGGTCTCTTTTCTATTACCTATTCCTTCTTATGCTTATGTTTACCAGCATCTAAATTGCTATTTTCTGTCTATATAAAATGTTACAGGAGAGAAAATGATCTTATTTTTAGAGAAAAGGATTTATTTTTATAGCAATTCAAAACACCATCCTCTGTTTCTCCAGAGTATATTGGAATTGTTACTGAAAAAAAGGCAAGATGTAAATATGCATTAGTCATCAGGGAAATGCAAATCAAAATCACAATGGGATACCACTTCATACCAACTATAATGGCTAGAATCAGAAAATCAGCTAACAAGTGTTAGTGAGAATGTGGAGCAATCTAAACCCTCATACACTGCTGGTAGGAATGGAAAATGGCAGAGCCACTTTGGTAAAGGGTCTGGTATTTCCTTAAACTATTACCATATAACCCTGGAATTTCACTCCTTGGTATACACCAAGAGAAATGAAAATATACGTTCACACAAAAACCTGTACACAAATGTTTAAAACATGCTAATCAGCATGCTTCATAAAAGCCAAAAAATGGCAACAACCCAAATGTCCATCAACAGATGACTGGATAAACAAAATGTGGTATATCTATTCAATGGACTAGTATTCAGCAATAAAAAAAGAATGAAGAACTGTTACATGCTATGACGTGGATGCATCCTGAAACACTGTGTGAAGGAAAAGCAGCCAGGCACCAAAAAAAAAAAGAAAAAGAAAAAGCCACTTATTATAGGATTCCTTTCATATGAAACTCCAGAATACGGAAATCTAAAGAGACAGAAAGTATACTAGTGGTTTCTTAGGCCTGGGGTAAGGATGAAAGGAAATGGGGAGATATGGGAGTGGGAACTAAAGCGAATAGTGTTTCTTTTCGAGGTGATTAAATGCTCTAAAATGGACTATGTTAATGGCTGCACATATCCATGAATATACAAAACCACTGAATTGTACACTGTAAATATGAGTTCTATAGGATGTGAATTATATCTCAAAGCTTCTAAAAACAAAAAAGTAAATATGCAGGAATTCAAGACAAAGCTGACTATTCTACACATAATCAGAGATACAGTATTTAAAAAGAAGAAAAAAGCAGTCTTCTATTTTAATTGCTAAAATTAAATTGCTTCTAACGTAATTTCTAGGTTTGAAAACTGACACACCTTCAACTGTTTAAGTGGGCTCCACACTAGGTGTGGAGCCCAATGCAGGGCCTGAAATAATGTCCCTGAGATCAAGACCTGAACTGAGATCAAGAGTTGGACACCTAACAGACTGAGCCACCCAGGTGCCCCTCAAAGCTCTTTGTTCATCATTCTCTAATGTCCAAACAATCCCCAAGTCTCCATCTCTAAATCTTTCATGTTCCACATTGCCATGTTGGCCCAGGCTCTGGTTACTTCATGTCTGCACTATCCCTGTTCTTACCATTTGCCTCTGCCTAATCAGCAAAGACAGCCAGATTTAAACTTACTTTCTCAGTAACATTTCAGAATGCTAACATCCATCAAATCAAGTTTGAATTTCTCCTACCAGGATTCTGGATTTTCCAATCTGCTGCCAACTCTGTCCCCAACCCAGCCTCATTTTCTAATAAATCCAAAAAAAGAACACTTCATTTAAGGCAGATCTGTCTCTTCACTGCCCCCTTGTACATTCTACATTCATTCATTTCTCTGCCTTGTATTAAGCGGTTCCACTCAGAATGTCTACTCTCTACACTTACCTATATCTTACAAATCATTTAAGACCTATTTCAAAGCTCCACATCACCCATGAAGGATTTGTGGAGAACTCCAACTACAAATGATTTCTTGTATTTCCTAGCTAGTTTTTGGACTTACTGTCTGTGCCACATATCTTAGCATTTGATTTATATGCCATGTATTTTAGCATTTGATTTGCCTGTCACATATTTTAGCTTCTGATTTACCGACCATCTTATTGTATGCCATTCTTTTATTACATACAGAAACATCTTGTTTCAATAAGATTGTCACCTCAAGATAAGAACTATCACTTTTTTTGTATCACTGAGACCACACAGCACAGTGTTAGACACAAAATATATATAATTAATGAACTTTTTCATGATTAACTACGAACTGTAATTCATCATCATAATTGTCCATTATTTTACATAACTTTCTACCAGAAATGCAATTAATAAACCCAAAGTTTAAAAAGGTGAATACAGTACCTTGTCATACTGGCAGACGATTACATTATCTGTGTCAAACAGGTCTGGCACATCCTGCTCACTCACATCATCTCCAGAATTTAAAGGGTCCTAAAGATGGAAGATGGTCCCATTAAGGAATTTCATGATGCTCTGAATTTTTTAAAGACAGAGATACATGTAGAAATGAAGGAACTTAGTGGGGCACCTGAGTGGCTCAGTCGGTTAAGTGTCTGCCTTCAGCTCAGGTCATGATTTCAGGGTCCTGGGATCAAGCCCCATAGGGGGTTTCCTGCTCACAAGGAAACTGTTTCTCCTCCTCCTCCCTGCTTGTGTGCGCTCTCTCTCTCTCCATTGCTTGCTCTCTCTCTCAAATAAATAAATAAAATCTTTTTTAAAAAGAGAGAGAAAGAAAGGAACTTGGAAAGAGAATAGTATTGTACTTAAAAAGTCAAATAGCCTGAGTTTGAATCCGAGCTTGGACATTTAGTAACTACAAGACTGACCTTTGTCGATTTACTAAATCTCTTCATATCTCAGTTTTCTCATCTGTTAAATGAGGATAGTAATAAGACCCATAGGGTGGTAGAAACGTTAAATAACAAAAAGCAGGTAAGACTTAGCGTGGTACCTGGCTCACCTGTAAGGCCATCATAAATGATAGTACTACTTACCACACCACAAAAATTTACTGCAATTATTAGAATCAGAGCAGATACTATATGCTTCTAACCTGGCTGCCTTCTGTACCTCCACTCCCATCCTCTAAACCTCCCACTATCTCTAGTTAGGACCAACAAACATAGTAGCCGATTCCCAAATACTTAATACAAGTTTGAATTACAGTTTAAGATTAAAAGTTTAAATACTAGGGTACAAATAAGTCTCATTTTAAAAGACTAAAGACAGGGTTAATCTTAATTGCGATTTCTCTTGTATATCAAAGGATATTAAAGAACAAAGTATATTAGAAGTATATTAAAGTACAAATGCTATAAACTCAATTTAAAAAACAGTTTCACCTCAAAGTGATCCTCACCTCTTCTACAACGTCTGTTTGAGGATCTTCATTTTCACTACTGTTGGCAGTTGAATCTTCATTTGATATATGGTCAGCTTCTTCTTCAAGTACCTTCAGGTCTCCTGCATCAATAATCCCTAGAAATTCATTCTCATCTACATCTCTTGTACTTCCTATTTCGTCATTGGAAGATGTATCACCGGTTCCATCTATTTGAATTATCTCATTAATATCATCGGTTACCTGAATGCTTAAATCCATCTGAGAATTAGAATCCTAGAAAGAGAAAGAAATAAAGTTTTTCAAGTCAAAAAGGTGTATAAAACATTTTATCACACAAAATATAAAATTAGTTAAACATTTCACAAGTGATCTTAAAATATATTTCTTTTCTACATTTCTTTCCTTTCCAATGTGTGTTCCCTAATTTTATATTTTAGAACAATCCCAGCATTTCTATGCAACATGGGGATAAGTTTTAAATCATAAATAAAGTAAACACACTTATACTCAGACAATAAATGAGTTTACTAGTTTCAGGTAGTAACTGCCAGTTTTTGTATATACATCCTTAAATTTGTACAGTAGTTGTTAGGTTTTAACTCTTTCATTTTATTTTAAACAATAATTCAACAAAGTAGAAAGTAAAGTGATATTATGCTCAATGGATAAATGAAAAACATAAAGGATTGTACGAGCTGAAATAAGCCAAGCACAAAAGAACAAAAAGAAATCAAAACTGATAGAAGTGAAAAGAGAAACAGACAAATCTATAATTATAGCTGGAGAACTCAACATTCCTCTCGCAGTGAACAATAGAAAAAGACTGAAATTTAATAAGGATGTAAAAGACCTAAAAAACACAATCAAACAATTTAACCTAATCGACATTTACAGAATACTCTATCCCAAAATAGCAAAAGGAACACTTTTTTAAAGAGTGCACATAATATGTTCACCAAAATGGGACCATATTCTGGGCTCTAAAACAAATCCTGACAAACTTAACACACACAAAGCATGTTCTCTAAGCACAAAAGAATTAAACCAGAACTCAGTAACAGAAAGATCTGGAAAATCCTCTAACATTTAAAAATTAACACATTTCTAAATACCCATGGATCAAAGAGTAAGTCATGAGGGAAAGCAGAACATAATTTTAATTGAATGCAAACAAAAACATAACATTTCAAAACTTGTGAAATGTAGCTAAAGCAGTGCCTAGAGGGAAATTTACAGCATTACATGACTATATTCAAAAAGAATGAAGTTTCAAATCAATGGCCTAAAATTCTACCATAAGAAACTAAAAAGAGAAGACTGAACTGAGCTCCTGGCAAAGGAGAAAACAATAAGAAGAAATAAATGAAATTGAGAACTGGAAAAAATTGAGAAAGTTAGACCAAAAGTTCATTCTTTAAAAAGATCAATAAAATTGATAAGCTTCTAGCCAGACTGACAAGAAAAAAAGAGAGAGAAAAAGAGAGAAAAAATAAACAAATACTATCAGGAATTTAAGAAGGGGTGTTGCCACAGATCTGAAGATATTAAAAGAATAAGGAAATTGTCTTCAGGCATCTGAGCTGCTATAACAAAACACCATAGACTAGGTAGCTTATAAAAATGGAAATTAATTTCTCACAGTTTCAGAGGCTGGGAAGTTCAAGATCAAGACACCAACTACACAGTATCTGGTGAGAGCCCACTTTCTGGTTCACAGGCAGTGCCTTCTCACTTCATATGGCAGAGAGGCTAGAGAGTTCTCTAGGGTCTCTTTTATAAGGCAATTAGTCCCACTCATAAGGGCTCCACTCTGACTTAATCACTGCCAAAAGACCCAACCTCCTAACTACCATCATCTTTGGGGGTTAGGATTTTAACATATGAATTGGGAGGCAGGGGAACACGACCATTCAGACCGATATAAGTCAGTTTACAAAAATTCTGTAGTAGCAATAAATGATTGGAAATTGAAATTTAAAAACAGCATTAATTTAAATATTTACCTCAAATTTTAGAGAAGTTTCCAAAAGTTGCCCAGTTGGATTTTTTTTTTTAAGTTTTGTGGGTTACGTTTTTATTTAAATTCTACTCAGCATCTAGTGTACTACTGGTTTCAGGAGTAGAATTTAGTGATTCATCACTTACTTACAATACCCAGTGCTCATGATGACAAAAAAGTTGCCCAGTTTTTAAGAGTCTGCCTATCTACTAAATGGGAAGAAGTCTAATGAGCACTTGACCTCCTTGGAGAGATGAAGGACTGCCTCCTCTGTGGAGAGGGAAGCACTCTGAGAAGCTATGCTCATGGGATTATGGTACATTGCTTTCAGTCCTAACTGAAACTAGGAAACACACTTAAGTGTGATAAAGAAAGTAAGATCAGGCAAGTGTAGAAATTCACGGACCTTTTCCCCCACAGTCTGTAAAAATAGACTAGCTTGAGTTAGGGGTGCAATTTCTGGGTTATATATGAGAAGAGGTGTCTTACAGCTAACACCATGAAACCAACAAGGAAATATCTTTCACTTCCCTGTGACTCCAGGCACAAGTTGCAAGAATGCTGCTTAAGAATAAGCACAAGACTGTCCCAAAAGTAAAGACGCAGAGGTGAGGTTGGGGTGGTGATCCATTAAAATCGGACATAGTTCATACAGTTTTGGGTGTTCTGTGAGTCTCTATGTGAATATCTAGCACAATGCCTACTTTACAGAAGCACTCAATAAATGGTCATTGGTGCAAAAAATAATAATAAATTTTGAAAATTTTAAAAATAAAAATCAAAGCAGCACTAATTAAAACAGCATCAGAAAAGAAACTCATCACATACAAGAGATCCTCACTAAGGTAACAAGCAGATTTCTCAGCAGAAACTTTGAAGGCCAGAAGGCAGTGGGATGATACATATTTAAAGTACTGAAAGAAAAGATTGTCAACTGGGAATTCTATATCTGGCAAAACTGTCCTGTAAAAATGAGTGAAAAATTAAGGAATTCTAAGATAAAGGCTGAAGGAGTTTATAACCACTGGACCTGCCCTACAAGACTCCCTATAGGGAGTCCTTTAAATTAAAATGAAAGGAAACCAGACAATAACTCAAAGCCATACAAAAATATGGCTCTTTTCTGGTAAAAATACATAAAGATATATAAAAACCAGTATTATAATTTTGTTTGTAATTCTACTTCTTATTCCTGCACAAGATTTAAAAGACAAAAGTACAAAAAAATTATAATTATAAATCTATATTAAGGGGAACACAATATATAAAGATGTATTTTGGGATATCATTAACAAAGTAAGGGAGGGCAGAGCTGAAGAGGAGCAGAATTTTTATAGGAGACTGAGGTTGAGTTGGTATCACTTCAAGACTGTAATAACTTTAAGATGCCACAAGTAATCCCCATGGTAACCAAAAAGAAAATATCTATAGAATATACACAAACAGTATGAAAAGGGAATCGAAATGTGTCACTACAAGAAAATCAACTAAATACAAAGGAAGGCAGTAAGGGAGGAAATGTGGCACAAAAAAGCTAAATGACACACAGAAATCAAGTAACAAAATGGCAAAAGTCCTACCCTATCAGTAATTACTTTAAATGTAAATGGATTAAACTCCTTAATCAAAAGATGCAAATTGGCAGAATGGATAAAAAACAGGATCTAACTACATGTTGTCTACAAGAGACTCACTTTAGATCTAAGGACACACATAGGTTGAAAGTAAAAGGATGAAAAAAGATACTTCATGCAAATAGCAACCAAAAGAATTGGGATATGCTACTATCAGAAAAATAGACTTTAAGTCAAACACTATTAGAAGAAACAAAGAAAAACATCATACAATCAAAAAAAGAACCAATTCACCAAGAAGATTTAACAATTATAAACATATCAGCACCAAACATTACAGCTCCTAAATACATGTAACACTGACAGAATTTGAAAAATATATAGCTTTATGATAATAGTATGAAACTTCAATACCCCACTTTCAGTAATGAATAGAACCAGCCAAAATATCAATAAGGAAATAAAGAACTTGAATATTATACACCAGTTGGATCTAATAGACATATACGAAACATGCCACCCAACAACAGCAGGATACACGTTTTTCTCAAGTGCACACAGAACATTCTCTAGGAAAGACTGTATGTTAGGATACAAAACAAATCTTAATATTTAAAGACCGAAATCACACAAGGTGTCTTTTCTAATCATAATGAAATAGAAGGAAAACACACAACATGTGGAAATTAAACAACAAACTCAAAAAATCATTGGGTCAAAGAGGAAATAAAAAAGAAATCCAAAAAAATCAATCTTGATCATATAGTTGTGGGTTTATTTCTGGGATTTCTATTCTGTCCCATTGATCTATGTGTCATTTTTGTGCCAGCACCATACTGTCTTGATCACTACAGCTTTCTAATAGAACTTGAAGTCCAGAATTGTGATGCCACCAGCTTTACTTTTCTTTTTCAAGATTGTTTTCACAATCTGGGGTCTTCTGAGCTTCCATGAAAATTTTAGGATTGTTTGTTCTAGCTCTGTGAAAAATGCTGGTGGCATTTTGATAGGGATTGCCTTAAATGTGTAGATTGCTTTGCGTGGTATATACATTTTAACAATATTTGTTCTTCCAATCCATGAGCTTGGATGTGTTTCCATTTCTTTGCGACATCTTCAATTTCTTTTATAAGTGTTTTATAGTTTCCAGAGTACCTCTTTGTTTAGGTCTATTCCTAGGTATCTTATGGTTTTTGGTGCAATTGTAAATGGAACTGATTCCTTGATTTCTCTTTCTGCTGCTTCATTATTGGTGTATAGAAATTCAACAGATTTATGCATGTTGATTTTGTATCCTACAACTTTGCCGAATTCATGTATCAGCTCTAGCAATTTTTTGGTTGGAGTCTTTGGGTTTTCTATATAGAGTATCATGTCATCCACAAATAGTGAAATTCTTCCTTGCTGATTTGGATTCCATTTCTTTTTGTCTGATTGCTGAGGCCAAAACTTCCAGTACTGTGTTAAATAACAGTGGTGAGAGTAGACATTCCTGTCTTATTCCTGACAACAGAGGAAAAGTTCTCAGTTTTTCCCCAGTGAGGATGATATTAGCTGTGGGTTTTTCATATATGGCCCTTATTATATTGAAGTATGTTCCCTCTAACCCTACTTTATTGAGGGTTTTTATCATGAATGGATATTGTACTTTGTCAAATGCTTTTTCTGCATATATTGAGAGGATCATATGGTTCTTATCCTTTCTTTCATTAATGTAGTGGTCAACTAATTTTCAACAAAGCAGGAAAGAATATCCAATGCGGAAAAAAAAAACAGTCTCTTCAACAAATGGCATTGGGAAAACTGCACAACAACATGCAAAAGAATGAAACTGGACCACTTTCTTACACCATACATAAAAATAAATTCAAAATGGATGAAAGATATGTAAATGTGAGACAGGAAACCATCAAATTCCTAGAGGAGAACACAGGCAGTAACCTCTTTAACATCAGCCATACCAACTTCTTATTAGACACATCTCTTGAGGTAAGGGAAACAAAACCAAAAATAAATTATTGGGACTTCATCAAAATAAAACCCTTCTACCCAGTGAAGGAAACAATTAACAAAACTAAAAGGCAACCTATAGAATGGGAGAAGATACTTGCAAATGATGTATCTGATAACAGGTCAGTACCCCCAAAATCTTTAAAGAACTCATAAAACTCAATACCCAAAAACCAAATAATCCAATTAAAGAATGGGCAGAAGATACGGACATTTTTCCAAAGAAGACACACAGATGGCTAACAGACATATGAAAAGATGTTCAATATCATTCATCAGGGAAATACAAATCAAAACTACAATGAGATATCACCTCATGTCTGTTAGAATGGATAAAATTAACAACACAGGAAACAACAGGTGTTGGAGATGATGCAGAGAAAGGGGGACCCTTCTTACACTGTTGATGGGAATGCAAACTAGTGCAGCCACTGGAAAACAGTATGGAGACTCCTTGCAAAGGTAAAAATAGAACTACCCTACGATCCACCAATTACACTACTAGGTATTTACCCAAAGAACACAAAAATACAGATTTGAAGGAATACATGTACCCCGATGTTTATAGCGGAATTATCAACAATAGCCAATTTATGGAAAGAGCCCAAATGTCCATCACCTGATGAATGAGTCTTCTTTATCCATACACACACACAGTGGAATATTACTCAGCCATCCAAAAAAATGAAACCTTGCCATGAATGGAACTAGAGAGTATTATGCTAAGCAAACTCAGTCAGAGAAAGAGAAATACCATATGATTTCACTCATATGTGGAATTTAAGAAAATATTTACAGCTATAAATGTTCACATTAAAAAAGAAAAGATCTCAAATTAATAACCTAAATTTACACTCTAAGGAACTAGAAAAAGGAGAACAAAGCCCAAAGCTAGTATAAGGAAGGAAATAATAACAATTAGGGCAGAGATAAAGTAAAGAACAGGGAAAATGGGGCGCCTGGGTGGCTCAGTCGTTAAGCGTCTGCCTTTGGCTCAGGGCGTGATCCTGGTGTTATGGGATCAAGCCCCACATCAGGCGCCTCCGCTGGGAGCCTGCTTCTTCCTCTCCCACTCCCCCTGCTTGTGTTCCCTCTCTCTCTAGCTGTCTCTCTTTCTGTCAAATAAATAAATAAAATCTTAAAAAAAAAAAAAAAAGAACAGGGGAAAAAAAACAATAGATAAACAAAACTAAGAGTTGGTTCTTCAAAAAAATCAGCAAAATTGATAAGCTTTTGTCTACACTGATGGAAAAAAATTAAGATTCAAATAACTAAAATCGAAATTAAACTTTACTACTGATTTTACATAATAATTATGAAAGGATACTAGGAAATGTATATCAACAGATTTATAACCTAAATGAAACAGACAAATTTCTAAAAACACACAACTTACCAAGAATGAATCATGTATAGAAAATCTGAATAGATCTATAAGAAGATAGAATTAGTCATCAAAAATCTCTCAACAAAGAAATGCCCAGAACCAGATGGCCCCACTGGAGAATCCTACCAAACATTTAAAGAAGAATTAACACCAATCCTCAAAAAACCTAAACAAAATACTAACACAAACAGAATTCAACAGCACATTGAAAAGACCACACATCATGACCAAGTGGGATTTATTCCTGGGATGCATGGATGATTCAACATATGAAAAAAAACCAATCAATATAATATAACATATTAACACAATGAAGGGGGGTACACACAATCACCTGAACTGATGCAGAAAAAGAAAAATTAGGAATAGAAGGAAACTGCCTCACTATAATAAAGGCCATCTATGAGAAGTCCTCAGCTAACAGCATACTCAATAGTGAAAAACTCAAAGCTTTTCCTCTAAAATCAGGAAGAAGGCAAAGTGATCCCACTTGCCACTCCTATTCAACAACGTACTGTAAAGTCCTAGCTAGAGCAATTAGGCAAGACAGACAGACAGACAAATGGCACCCAAATTGGAAAGAAAGAACTAGTATTACCTATTTGCATATAATACTATTTCATACATGTACAAAACCCAGAAGATTCCACACACATAAAAATGTTAGAATAAATGAATTCAGCAAAATTGCAAAAGGCAAAAATTAACATACAACCATCAGTTGTATTTCTATACACGAACAATTAACTTTAAAAAATGCAGAAAACAACTCCATTTAATATCCCGTCAAGTAGAATAAAATACTTAGGAGTAAACACAACCAAGGAGTCCAAAGACTTGCTCACTGGAAACTATAAAACTTCCCTGAAAGAAATTAAAGAAGCCAGAAACAAATGGGAAGACATTCCGTGTTCATGAATTTAAAAGAGTTAATATTGCTAATGTCACCCAGAGCCATCTACACATTTGCTGCAATCCCTATCAAAATCCAAATCCCAATTTCTTTTGTAGAAATAGAATATCCATCTTAAAATTCATATGGAATCTCAAGGGATCCTGAATAACCAAAACAATCTTGAAAAAGAAGATTAAGTTGGAGGTCTAACACATCCTGATTTTAAAACTTACTACAAAACTACAGTAGTCAAAACAGTGTCGTGTTGGCATACAGACAGACAAGAAAACCAATGGAATAGCATTAAGAGCCCAGAAACAAATCCTCACATTTATGGTCAAATGGTTTTTGACAAAATGACAAGGACATTCAATGAGGAAAGGGCAGTCTTTTCAATAAATGGCACTGGGAACACTAGGTATCCACATGCAAAAAAAATGAAGTTTAAAGATTTAAACAAAAGAACCAAAACTATAAAACTCATAGAAAAAATCTTAGAGGAAAATCTTCATGATGTTGGATTTGGAAATGATTCCTTAAATAGGATACTAAAAGCACAGGCAAAAAAAGGGGGAGGGGGCACAGATAAAATGGCCTTCATCAAAATATAAAAATCTTTATATCTCAAAGGACATTATCAACAGAGTGAAAAGGCAACCTACAAAATGGAAGAAAATGTTTACAAGCCATTAAAATAAGGAGTTAATATCCAAAATATATAAGAAATCCTACAACAAAAAAACCAAACAACTTGATTTAAAAACGTACAAAGGACTTGAATAGACATTTCTCCAAAGAAGATAAAATAGCCAATAAGCACATTGATGTTCGGTATCACTAGTAACTAGGGAAATGCAAATCAAAACCACAATAAGATACCACCTCACACCCATGAGGATGGCAATTATCAAAGGAATAAAACAGCAGGAACTAACAAGTGCTAGTGAGCATGTGGAGAAATTGGAACCCTTGTGCACTGGTGGGAATGTAAAATGGTACCGCTGCTATGGAAAATAGTACAGTAGTTCCTTAAAAAGTTTAAATAGAATTACTATATGATCCAGCAATTCCACATTTGGCTATATATCCCCCAAATAGCTGAAAACAGAGATTTGAAATATTTGTGCACCCAAAATTACAGTAGCATTAGTCAAAATTGCCAACGGGTATAAGCAACCCAAGTGCCCATGGACAGATGAATGGATAAATAAAATATGGTATGTACATAACATGGAGTAGTATTTAACCTTAAAAAGAAAGGAAGTTTTGACACATGCCTCAACATGGATAAACACTGAAGACATTATACTAAGTGACAAGGGATACAAAAGTACAAATACCATCTGATTCTACTTCTATGAAGTATCTGAAATAGTCAAATTCATAGAGACAGAAAATAGAATGGTGGCTGCCAGGGATGGGGTGAGGGAAGGATGGGGAGTTATTTAACAGGCGCAGAGTTTTAATTTGGGAAAGCTAAAATGTTCTGAAGATGGATGCTAGTGATAGTTACCCAGCAATGTGAATGCACTTACTGCCACCTAACTGTGCAGTTAAAAATGGTTAAAATGGTTAATTTTTACGAGAAAAAAATAGAACAAAACCAATGGTGATAATGAACTGTCAAGGATGTAATAAAATACAGCGATACAGAGTGCTGGTGGCAGGAAAACTGGCATAACCTTTTGAAATTATTGTGGCAATGTATGTGAAGAACCACGGAAATTTTCTTTCTCAATAACCCTACCCTTAAAAAAAATTTTTTTACAAGTAATGCAAATGAAGCATAAAATATAAATAAAGTTGTTCTTTATAGTATCTTTAGTACTATTTATATTTGCACCCAAAACCATAAAATACTTAGATAAAAAAATTACACGTGCATTTTGTGTATGTTGAGAACTACAAGACATTAATGAGAAAAGTCAAAACCCTAAATAAATTGAAATGTGTCATATCTATAAATTAGAAAACTCATTATTTTGATGATGTCAATTCTTCCCTTGATCTACAGATCCAAAACAATTCAATCAATGTCCTAGCAGTTTTTTAATCGACAAACTCATTCTCACATTTATATGGAAAAGTAAAAGAATTAGAATAACCAAAACAACTTTGAAAAAGAACAAAGTTGAAAGACTTGTACTCTCTGACATCCAGACACACTATAAACATACCACAATTAAGACAGTGTGGTATGACTGAAAAGATAAACACATGAACTCATCAAACCGTGAAAGTCCAGAAATAAACTAACACACATATGGCAACTGATTTGCATTGAAGGTGAAGCGCTTCAGACACTCAATGAGCTTTAGACAACTCAATGGAGACAGGCTAGTCTTTTCCACAAATGATTCTAAAACAAATGAACAGTCACATGCAAAGAACAAAGAACCTAACCTTGTACTATACGCAAAAATTAACCCAACATGGATCACAGCCCCAAATGTAAAACCCATAAAAATTTTTTAAGACGCATGAGATCTTTGCAACCTTTGGTTAGCTAAGATACATAAACAGAAATCAAAAGGAAAAAATAAGTAGATTTCATCAAAATCACAAACTACTCCACAAAACAGTATTAAAGTAGCAAGGATGTCAAGTAGCTACAAATCTTATACATTGCTAGGAGAAATGAAAAATTCTATCATACATTGCTGGTGGAAATACGATCACTTTGGAAATGTGTGGTCGTTTCTTATAAGCATACATGTATATTATGGCCTACAAGTCCCATTCTTAGGTATTTACTCAAAAGAAAAGAAAATCTGCAACCACACCAAAAAACAACAAAAAAACTGCACATGAATGTTTTTAGGAGCTTTATTCACAAATGCCAAAAACTGGAAAGAATCCACATGTCTCAATGGTGAATGAATAAACAAACTGTGGTACAATGGAATACTGATATATGCAACAACATGGATGAATCACAAATGGATTATGCTAAAGTTACATGTTGTATGATTCCAGTTGTTTGACATTCTGGAAAAGGCAAGCCTATACCAAAAGAAAACAGATCAGTGAATGACTGACAGGGACTGGAGGGAGGGAAGGATAGGATATTGACTACAAAGGGGCATGAGGAACATCTTTGGGGTAATAGAAATGTTCTGTATCTCAGTTTGGTACTGGTTATATAACTGCAAGTGTTTGTCAAAATTCATACCGTACACCTACAAACTGTACCTAAAAAAGCATGAACTTTATCTATGTAAATTCCACCTCAATAAATCTGATGTCAGTAAATTATGATCAGGTTAGTCCGAGGCCTAAATCACACGTTGGAACTGGCTTTTGGTTTTAATGGTGACAAGAAAACCTCAACCCACAAGATCTTTTGTTGCAAAATTAATCAGAGCTCTCATAGTACTTTGCAAGAAAATTTTAAGATTAAGGAATATTGGAGATTTTAGGACTCTTCTGATTAAATTCATGTAGCATCATTTTATCTTACTTAAATCAGTAAGGTCCTGTTTACTTTGGGAGAGGAGTAAGATTACAAACACGAATTTAATATCGTAACTGCAAGAGTTTTGTCATTCTCAACTTCTTCAGAAGCACTTCCACCAAGCACTGGAAAGTTCATATGCTTATCTGACTCCAATCTTCTCTTCTAAGGTGGTAATTTGACCAAAATAGCCAGCAACATCCAAAACTGATAGCACAGGATCATGAATACAAAGATTTAAGTCTTTCATATGGCCAAACATCCATTACATACATCATCAAAGGAGTACTCCCTGTCCAATTCGTACAAGGGGGTTTTCATTCTCTCTCAAAAATAATCAATGTCTCCCCAAGGATCAATTAAGAACTTCAAGCATTGTCCTTTGAAAAGCAAGAAAAATTCTGCATGAAGAACAACTTAACATTTTGCCCACATTTTTTGACAAATGTCTTGGAAAAGGCAATAATTCAATACTTTTGCTCTAATGTATCTGAGTTTCATGGCAGCTGATGAGACTTCTTTTAGAATTATTGGCTGTGTCTTAGCATTAATGTATGCCATGTGCTGAAATAGATAGCAATGCTCTCTTTCCTGAAGCGGCAAAACCATTTGTTGCCAACCATCTCAGAGGCTCCATCAGTACAGACAGTACCGAGTTTTGCTAAGAAAAAATAATAATAAAAAGTTTCACAACATAGCAAGTTTTTTGATGGTGCCAACATACCAATGATGATTAAAATCAAACACTAGCTGCCCTGAGAAGCATTAATAGTTTTATCCTGTTGAATGTTAAAGGAAAGTTACTGCTGATTCTTCTATGAATTCCATCTGAATGTGAAGAAATGTCAACAATTCTAGTGAGATGACGTCATCTGATAAGAGGCACTGCTTCAATTTTCTTTCTCTGCTCTAAAACAAGGCAGCTCAGTAATTTCCAATATTCTCAGCTTCCCCAAGGTCTCTTCAATTGTATATGGCTTCTCTGGGTAATAAAATAAGCAAATGGATAGGAGGCTTCAAGATAAAGCTTTGTTTGCCAAATCCAGCTTCAAATCCTTTCAATTTAAGCTTTCTTTTAATTAAAGAAGAGTGTTTTTCCAATGGCTAGTAAGGATTAACAGAACTTCACACCTATATGTGGGGATAAATATAAGAGAAACCTAAGCTATAACACCCTTTCTTTTCACATTTTCAAACTAAACTACATAAAATTGAATTGCCTATAATCACAATGGCAGGATACATCTTCTTCAATTCTTAACAGAAATTTAATCCAGATATTTACCATTACAAATGAGTGTCAATAATGATTATATATTACCTCTCCACGCACAATTGCCTCCCATGCCACTCCACTCTTATCTGGCATGAAATATACCTTATTTTGACAAACACAAAAAAGTATTTTGTTAAATTGGCTTTTTTCCTATAAAGAAAAATATCACATATCTAGTTTAAAAATCTTTGATTTAGAGATATTAATTTAGGACTGACACAGAGTGACAAAAAATATTTTGCTCAGTTAACCAAATTCTGAATTCAACTACTGATATGACTGATCTTTTAGAGGTATATCAGAGTGGATTTGAAAGACAAATTAAATCTCTTGAAGTTATGTATTTTCTTACCTCTCACTCCATCCATTTTTCATTTATACATTGACTCTGATTGAAGTCAGTGGTCCTAATCTTAACTACATTATTACAAGCACCTCAGAAAGCTCTTAAACACTAATGAGGGGACCCCATTCCAGACTAACTAGATCTAAATCCCTTGGAGTAGACCCGAACATTTTTTTAATGCTCCAATGAAGTTTTTTTTAAGGTTTTATTTGAGAGACAGTGAGAAAGAGAGCACAAGATGGGGGAAGGGCAGAGGAAGTAGGAAAAGCAGACTCCGCACTGGGCAGGGGCTCAGCTGGATTCCAGGACCCCGGAATCACAACCTGAGCAGGAGGCAGCTACCCAACCGACTGAGCCACCCAGGTGCCCCTAATAACCCAGTGATTGTAATACTTAGCCAGGACTGAGAACTACTGAGCCAAATAACTAATCATAGATCTTGTTCTTTAAAAGCTTACACTCTAGGGGTGCCTGGCTAGCTCAGCTGGTAAAGCATGTGACTCCTGATCTCAGAGTCATGAGCTCAAGCGCCACCTTGGGCACAGTATATTCTAGTATACATGAATGTGCATATGTTCTTAGGTGCTATGTATACAAAGATTAATAAAATGTACCTCTCAATGCAAACAGGACACTTTACTGTACCTTTCAGCTACATTATGACACACACATGCTTAAGGTGCAATGATAACAGAGAAGAGATAGAGCAAACCCAAAAATGAAAAGGAGGGATAGAGAGGCACTGAAGTAAAATTTCTGAAGGAAGTATTAAGTGGATAAGAAGCAATTAGCCAGGGGCGCCTGGGTGGCACAGCCGTTAAGCGTCTGCCTTCGGCTCAGGGCGTGATCCCGGCGTTCTGGGATCAAGCCCCATATCAGGCTCCTCCGATGGGAGCCTGCTTCTTCCTCTCCCACTCCCCCTGCTTGTGTTCCCTCTCTCACTGGCTGTCTCTATCTCTGTCAAATAAATAAATAAAATCTTTAAAAAAAAAAAAAAAAAGAAGCAATTAGCCAGAGAGGAGAATGGGGAGGACAGGGAGGATGGGAGAAGATTCAGGCGTCAAGCAGAGGGAATAACAAAAGCAATAGAGAGGTGGATACACCATGGTTAACAGAGAATCACTCACAGTTTGGTGTTCCTACCAAAGTAGTAGGCATGAAATCAAGAATAAGTAACAAACTCTGGCATGGAAGAACATGGAAGTCCCTACATGCCACATTAAGGAACTTGAACTTTACCTTGCCAGTAAATAACTGTCAGTGACATGTTTAGCAGACTGCATTCTGGGTAAATCTCTGGTAGCCGTAAGAAGCCATGAGAAAACAGCTAACACACTCTGAACACTATCATGTGCTAGGCAGTGTGCTAAGCACTTCCCCCTGACCATCTCCCACAATCCTCCCACGGTGACTCCAACGTAGATACCATTACCTTTATTACAAGTGAGGAAATAATAACTTGCCCAAGTCACATAGTTATTAAGGGATACAGAAGGGATCAATAATTCTGACCCCTGAAGCCTAAGCCTTTAACCTCTAAAATGGATGGACTGGGAGGAGTGGAGTGAAAAAAGCAGACTACAGGCTAATAAATTATAGTTAAGAGACTATTCTTAAATGAGAGACAATGAGGACAACAGCAGGAAAGATGGAGAAGAGGGAAGAGAGTCCCAAAATATTTAGTACTGAATTTATAAGTTATCAAATGACATGACTTAGTCTTAAAAAGGAATGAGATTCTGACACGTGCTATGACATGGATGAACCCTGATAATCTTTTGCCAAGCAAAATAAGCCAGTCACGGAAGGATAAATATTTTATGATTCCAGTTATGAAGTATCAAATTCATAGAGACAGAAAGTGCAAGTTAGCAGGGGCTGAATGGAAGGGTAATGGGAAGTTATTATATAATGGGTACAGAGATTTGGTTTGGGACAATGAAAAAGTTTTAGAGATGGATAGTACTGATGATTGCACAACCATGAATGTACTTAATGCCACTAAACTGTACAGCTAAAAATGCTTAAAATGATAAAGTGTATGTTGTATATATTCTACAGCAATTTTAAAGATAATTTTCTAAAAACCACATAAGGAGAATAAGGGGGGAAAAGAGCCAAAAGTTAATTGTAAGTCCTTAGCATGGGAGACCAGCTGGGCAGTCGTACCACGCAGTGCCTCTGATGACAACCAGTGAATTACTGTGACATTCAGGCAGCACTGTCTAGAGGGCAAACAGACATGAGAACGAAGCTCAAGGGAGTAATATGGTTAGAAACATAGTCATCAACAAATAGGTGGTAAGTTAAAACTGTAATAATCCATGAGACTGCTCAAAGAAAACTTCAAGTAAGAAGAGAAATGGAAGGACAGAATCTTCGGAAACAGGACGGAAACATAAAGAGGACCTCAGAAAGAAGGTAAGAGGTTGCAGCCAGGTAAAGAATTAAAAGACGAGGTAGCAGAAATGACGATATTCGGAGGTAGAGTAATGATGATGAGGAGGAGAGCACACAAGAGATAAAAAATAGTTAAAGCGAGATTCATTACCATACCATTTCTCTCCTTCTACTCCTACTTCTTGGAGTTCAAATGAAGACCTGAGTTTCTAGTTCTCTGTAGCCTTCTAAGTTTATAAAACAAAATCCCCACACTTAAGAATAACCTAACATAGTAATATGCACTTTAAAATAGGAGCACATCAAAGATTGTCAGGAATATATTTTATGCAACAGTAAGAATGTTAAACCTACACAGAAACTAGATCTCTGGTAGTCTACATAGGATAAATAAACATGTATACTTAATTGTAATTTGCTTTAAGCAATAAGAATTACTGAAAAGCTACTTAAAAAAAAACCTATTTATAATTCTTCTGAAAATTTTATCAGCATAAACTTTACCAGATTACTACTATTTGAAAAGTCCCTGCTGTATATTAATAAAAAAACACCTTATGAAGTAAATACTTTTGACTATTTGGATGTTTGTGTTTTAAATATAGCTCTATTTTAAAACTAACCAAAGAGTTATATGAAAAGTTACCCAATTTATCACATGCCCATAAAGCATAACAGCACTAATCTAAAGCTTATTGTGGTCCCAGAAGCTATTACAAACTCTATACAAATCATCTTTGATAATTCTAAAAATTATGAGGTTGGTTTCATGCCCAGTTTATGGACTTCAACTGAATTTCAGAGAGTAACTTTATACAGCTTGTTTGTAAATGGTGAATCTGGAATTTGAACCTATTGTGGCTTCAACCTAAGTTCTCAACCACTATCCCCTAAACAATTCTTGATTAATCTCCCTTATCTATTTTTCCATTTCAGAACAAAGTACAAGGTGACATCTCATAAGTAACAGCAGAGTAAGTCCTTGAATCATCACACCAAAACTCTGCAAAGTTCATACAGAGTTCAAGAGAAAAATGCCTCCAAAAGTTTTAAGTGATAGAAACAATCACTTATTCTAAATTCACAGTTATTTTTTACCTCAAAAACAAATTTTCCTAATTATGAGTTTAGCCTACATTTCTTGAATTTTATCTCTTATGTGGAAAATATAATGAAAAAATACTCTAAAAACATTTTATCTTTATACTTGCTACAAGATTTTGAACAGGCTTCATCAAACATCAGAAACTGTATAAATGGAGTTAGCTGTAATACATATTTCGCATTTGTAAAAAGAATGCAAGATTTTTAAAAAATTTTACCATACAAAATTCTCCATGAATCTGCCTCCACTATGAATTCCTTGGAAATTAATAATTTGAACCGATTTTCAATATGCAAAGTTTATTAGAAGCTATTTTTTAGTAGTTTGAATCCCAAAAGACATTAACTCATATTTCAGCAATCAGGGAGAAATAAAGTACTAGCAAGATAAGGGAAAAATTTCTTATGGGATTTTAGGAAAATTTGGTAGAGCAACTTTAAAAAAAAAATACTTTGGACTCCTTTTGTATAAGAATTACCTCAAAATATTCATTTATGTTCATTTTATTACTCGGATTGATTTCTGGGTCTTTTAAATTGTCATGCAAACAAACATTCTCACAATGTAAGGGAGAAGTAAATGGATTACTTTAAAATGAATCCATTTTCTTTGAAGACTATTCTAATTCATTAACTGAAATTAAAAGTTTGAAATGCTGGGCATTTATAAGAACTGATAGCTATATTGAAAACAGTAATAAATACTCTTCTAAAGGAAAAAACAGAACATAACACTTATACTTCTGAGTACCTTACAGCTTAAAAAAACCTCAGGATGTCAAATCACTGGCCACTGTCTGTCCCCTAATACCTTTCGCTTCAACAGAAAACTACCTTCTCTGAGACAGGTAGGCTGCTGGGCTCCTCTGTATTTCTTGGCTGCTTTACAGAATTACGTCCAAACATCCTATTTTTAAGAACATGAAGCTCAATATCAGACATGTGCTGGTGCTGGGTCCCCTGTCGGCCAGAGGAAAGGGGCCCACCATTCAGATTTTGAGTCATGCTGCCAGAAACACCAAGCACTGGCTCCCCGTGCACATCTGTCTGAGAGACCTGTGGAGGAAACACAACACCTGGAAGACGGATATACTGACAGCTTTCCTGCTGACTCAACAAAGCTTCAGACATGATTTCACGCTCATTCCCAGGAGGTGCAAGTATATCACTGATGGCATTTTCTAAATGTTTCCTATCCACTGTCCCAGAATGAAGAAATGTGGGCTGCTGGAGCACAGTTTCTATTCTCTGTGATTTTTCAGTAGTCGCGAGGAGAGAACATGGATTCAATCGTGGAACACTGGCCTGTATTATTGAAGGCGGCCCCAGCTGCTGAAATACTTGCTGAATTGGATGTAGAATACTTGCTCTTCCAGAAGTCTGTGTCACCATAATTGGTACATTGACTTTATAAAGGTGACCTCAAGACGGAGAAAACAAAACCGTAAGTATGATAGAAACCTAATTTCCTTTAAAAAAAGAAAAGAAAAAGAAAGAAACACACAAACAAACCCACCCACCCACCCACCCTCAGGCACAATGGGCTGTCCAAAAATACATCAATATGTTAACAGTTATCTCTACAAGTTTTTATTGTATTCTACAGATTCTGTAGAATACATACAGAATCTGTAGAATACATATTTTCTAAAATAAATATGTATTACTCTATTTTTAACAAAGCCATCTCACTTGAACTTTAGCCTTTTCTCACTACTGCTTATATGGCACATTTTGAGATACATACAGGCCACCAATATTTACTCCACGGACCTATCCCATTGTTCGATAAACTACTATGTTACCAACCCAAATTGGGATTTCAACAAACATAATAATGGAGAATGTATTTCACATATATAAGATCTAAGATACCATGTAACTACCGTAAGATGATGCTATCCAAAAAGAGTTTAGTAATTTGAAAAGCCATCAAATTCCCCCTTCTCTTTTAAAATAACACTAAAAAGGAGGAGGAAGAAATTTATTTTTTTTTTTGAGCACTGAGTTAGGTGCTTTAAACTTTGCAAAAAACTAAAGAATAGATATGATTCTCTTTCAAATTAAGACATAGTACTCTGAAAAGCAAACTTTGGTTAATCCCCAAACTTTTTGGATATTCTATTACATGATCTCCAGTAAGAAAGGAGCAAACGGTTGATCAATGTCATCTTTTTTTTTTTTTTAAGATTTTTTTATTTATTTATTCGACAGAGATAGAGACAGCCAGCGAGAGAGGGAACACAAGCAGGCTCATAGCGGAGGAGCCTGATGTGGGGCTCGATCCCATAACGCCAGGATCATGCCCTGAGCCGAAGGCAGACACTTAACCGCTGTGCCACCCAGGCGCCCCTTTAGTTTTTCTTGATTAGAGCAAGCCAGGACACAGATATGTTATTTTTTATTTGCCAAAATTTAGATAATTGATTTGAATTAAAGAAACTGTATAAAGAATCTTCTACAATGTTGGGAAAGAGACATGGGAATAAGTTACAGGACAGACCTAGCACAGTGTCTTTTATGGTAAGTTGCCTCCACAACAGTAATAACTACCACTTATTATTGTTTTTAAAATAAGCTGTATTAAAAGTTCCTGCAACTTCCATAATTTCTGGTATACGGTCTATTAAAAAATCATGAAAATTAACATCCAGCAGTTAGTACCAATGCTAAGAAAAAAAAAAAAAATGGATGGGGACTATACTCTTACCAGATGCAGTCTGTAGTGTCACACCTGCTGGTACATGAATAGGATAACCAGGAAAAGTGAAGCTTGCACTAGAGTTTGAGGTGCCCTGGATATGAGAAATTTAATTAGAAAGTGAGAAAAGGGCTTTCCTTTTATCTATTTTTCCTGATCTCATGGGGATAAAAAAAAAATCTGATTTGGGACAACAGAACAATGGTTAGACAACATTTAACATTGGGGCTAAGTTCTTTGACTAAAACAGCTTTTCGGGGCACCTGGGTGGCTCAGTCGGGTAAGTGTCCGCCTTCAACTCAGGTCATGATCCCCGGGTCCTGGGTTCAAGCCCCACATTGGGCTCCCTACTCAGCGGGGAGCCTGCTTCTCCCTCTCCCTCTGCCTGCTGCTCCCCCTGCTTGTGCTCTCTCTGTGTCAAATAAATAAATAAAATGTTTTAAAAAAACAAAAACAAAAAAACCCAGCTTTTCAATTTTTGATTTAGATCATCTCACTAAGGATAAGAAGAATTCTGTTCTACGGCTATCAGCAATGAAGCCAGTAAAGTCTTAGGAAACGATATGTACAGTGACTCCTATCACTTGCCCGCTACACAGCTTTGCCTGAGTCCGTGATTCTCAAGTTGTCAGATACAAGGACCATAGCTGTTTATAGGGGTCCTCTAGTCCGTAGGTTGATCACTAATGGTACTTTAAATTAGATAATAGAAGAGTGTATAATTTTTATTTTAGATTAAACCTCGTTTTTTTAAATGCTAAATCAAAAGACAAAGAAGTTTTTGCCTACCAGACCTACAAAATTTGTAAGATTAATTATTAACACCCAATGTTGGGAAGGATGTGATAAAAACCAATTTTCTCAGACCGCTGCTTATATGAGTATGTACGTACCATCCTTTTGGAGGTCAATTTTACAATATATAACCAAATTGAAAACACGCATAATCTTCGACCCAGAAATTCCACTTCTAGGAATTTATCCTCATTACCTGATTATCACATAAATACACAAAAACATATCTACAAGTATAATCAATTAGGAAAAAAACTAAAAATAATGTATATGTCCATTAATAAAATATCAGTTAATGAAACTGATACATCCACTAAGGTTAGTCAATATTTAACTGGCAGTGAAAAGGATCCATCTATATTACTAAGTAAAAACATTACAGAACCAATACCAAGGATAAGTCTACTTTTACCATGAAAATTAATGTAAATCTCACAAAAGAATGCTAGATGGATATATAACAAACAGCTAAAACAGTTATCTTTGGGATACGATACTGCAGGACTCTTTTACTTTTTACCTTATAAATTTGTTTGTTTTACTATTTAGAAGTGTATTATTTTTTAACCAGGAGAAAAAGTAGTCCCAAGAATTTCAAAGGCAGAGATATTTTTCATTGGTCTCCTATCATAAGCAGCACCATTCTTCCCAAAAATCCTGGTAAGGGGTGTGATTTTGTTTTTAATGAAGAAATGGAAATTAATGGCCCATCAAACCTTCTGGCCCAGAAAGTGGGCTGAAAGAAGATGAAAAACAGTGTATTATATACCAATGAAGAAAGGTAAAAGAGAAAAAGTGCTATTTTTCCCTACCTGAAAACTACTCAATTTTCTATATACAAGTTGTAATTTTATTTTCGGCCCCAAATCTTCGAGGGAAACCTATACTCTAAATCTCTACAACACAAAGATAAAAAGCGACCAAAATACTCCACTTAAATAAAAAGAACTATTATTTGGCTCAACTTGCGTTAAAAAAAAAATCAGAAAATATCAACATCATCTATTTAGGATCTACCTAGTAGATAACATTATAACGTCTATTAAAACTCCATAGAATTTAACTTCAGAAATTTCCTGACCTTGTAGATACTAACAATAGTATTTACAGATACTACTGGCAGGTGCTAACAACTGCTCTGGAAGACAGGAAAAGTTGGTAAAGAAAATGTTAATTCTGAAACTCCTCAGTTTTATCTGTTTTAGAAGTTAATCCTGTCACCCCATCGCTTACTACATCTTTTCTCATTCAAATGGGGGATTATGAATTACATCTATGCCCAGCCTTCTGCTACCATTCATTAAAAGTGAGACATATATTTTAAAATATATCCAAAATAGGCTACATACCAATTCTGCTGTAGTAAAACTAGGAAGAGGTCTACCAGCAGGAATAACTAATGATGCTGTATAGAAAACAAAATAAACATTATACATTCATTACAATTTACCAGTTTAATAAAGCTGCTAAGTATAGCTTGTTTTAAAAAAAAAGTTTTCCATCACTAACATGTCTGACCATGGTGAATTCTAAACTTCCTAATTACAAGTGAGGTAAACGAATTTAATTACATTTTTTTCCCCAAAAAACTTCAGATAAAGACTTTACAACTAACCTGTTTTAAGTACCAAAAGAAAATATTTCACTGTTATCAAGAATACCGTAGTGTAGACATCCGTAAGAAAATACCTAGGCTATTTTTATTAAGTCAATGTAGCACTAAATCTCCATTACAACTTTTCATAGGGGAGAAAAAGGAGTATTTACTCAAGTAGCACATTTCCAAAAGACTGTACTATTGGGCAAAAATATGTAACCCAACATAAACCATTTTAAATTTTATAGGCTCAAAAGAATTTCCAATCCATTCATTCCATGAAAAGTTATTTATAATACTTTAGCCAACTAAGCCAGCACAAGTACATAGTTTTAGGAATAAATGAATAAGAACATGTCTCCACAAGTCTTTGCATGAAACAAGTATATAACTCCTAAGAAAAATACAAGAGAACATATTCCTAGGAGAAGACCACCCCAACCTGCATTAAAGTTGCAATCTCACATATCTTTTATTATCTACCAATTTTCTACGCTATCTCTTTGTTTATAGTACACCTAAAATGTTGACCTAATGGTTGGAAATGGAAGCATTAAAAAAATAAGTGTAAAGAACAAATAGTAACTATAGTAGAAAGACCTCAATAGATCAACTTAACCTTAAACTTTACCTCAAGTTTCATTTTACCTAGCTGAACATGACTGTTATAGTATCATTTTGCGTTTTAATAAAAAGAGAATGTTTTAGCATGTTTATGCAGCACATATATACTAAATGTAATGCTTATTATGGTATTTTTTCACATACCACATTAAAGTAAATTGTCCCAAAGATTTGCTTCTGACACTAGAATGGCTCCATCATAAACAACAAGTCACTCAGAAAAGCAAATATTTTTTTTAAACTAACTATTCTGCCCGCATTAGAACAAGAGAAGTGAAGCTACAGAGATTGGTGATTAATGAAGCAGAAAATTATTTTTATCCTCTGTTCATCTATGGCTTTGCTTATTAACAGGCATTCTTTTAGAAAGGCTAAATTAGAAAGAATTGGTGTGGCAGGAACACAAGGGTATTAGTCTTAATTAGCCGAAGTGAGCGAAGCTTAAGCTGGTACAGCTGAAGCCTAGCCTGAGAGGAAACAAAAATCTGTTAACACGCTGTCTAAAGCAATTAAACGAATTTCTTGAGGAAAAATAGCAACGATCCCCCTCTTTTAAATACCTTGCAATAAATCCTAAAGGATAATTCTCTAATCTTATATAAATCAAACAGAGCTATAAGAGAGTTTAAGAGTTTCTTTATAGTCATCAGAATAAAAGCATTGAACAGTTTTATAGTGAAGCTTCATGCAGCTCCTACTTAATTTTGATATTAAATGCACCATTTACATACTTTCACAAATTATATATACCATTATATGTGCCTGAAACACGCTTTTTAAAATATTCAAGATGGTTTCAATAACCAATTAAGTTTTAACTGAATATGTGTCTTTACTTAAACTAAAAGTGTTAGAATTTTGGTCTTCGTGTATATATTCGAGAAATAATAAATTTCACAAACAAAAGGCGTTACCATATAGAAAGAATTCAATCCCACAAATGTAAGGTAAGAAGTATAAATTAAGAAAAAGGTAATGTTACATAATAACATTTACAATGGTATTTTTTTCCTATACACCAAGAAGGCTTTGATACATTAAGGCAGTTAATAACTTCACAATTCTTGGTACTGCTTTAAACCATTCCAAATCTTAATATCCAAGTCACGTGACTCAAGAGGTGCAAAGACTGGTCAATATTCTTTGTGACTACTCATTAGCATATGCACATCTCTGACAACCAAACTGAATATTCCACCTCAAATCACATCAAGAACCAACAGCATTGCTGAAATTTTCACCAGATCTAAATTCAAAAACAATTGGACATATAGTTTGTACCTGAAGGAGTCTGAATACTCAAAGATGAAAGCCATCACAAACCTCTCAAAACAGTGATTGATGATAGCTTCATCAAAAAGACTGTGACATGAAGACCAAATAGCACAGATTTGAACTGCTCTAGAAATAGGGCAGTCATAGACAAAGTGACTCTATGTCCCAGTTAACCTAGGACAGTCCTAGTTTACACCTATTATTCTGAGGTTATTATTAATGGAATCCCATTTCTCTCTCAAAAGTGGATTACAGGCAAAAGACCCATAAGAGCCAATGTGATATTCAAGGAGAAAAAGTTGGAGGACTGACACTACCCCATTTCAAGACTTACTAGAAAGCTGCAATAACCAAGACAGTGTTACCTGGTGAAAGAACACAAATACATCAATGGAACAGAACAGAGAGCCAAGAAAGTGACCCACATAACATAGTCATGTGATCTTTAACACAGAAGCCAAGCCAATACAATGGCACAAAGACAGTCTCTTCAACAAATGGCTGAACTGGCTAACCAATGCAAAAACATGAAACTAGACACAGACTTAACACCCCTCAAAAGAAAGAAAAAAAAAAAGACTAAAAATAGATCAGACCTAAATGTAAAATGCAAAACTACAAAATTCCTAGAAGATAAAAGAAAATCTAGATGACCATGAGTATGGCAATGACTTTTTAGATTCAACACCAAAGGCACAATCCATGAAAGAAATAATTGATCAGCTGGGTTTTATTAAAATTTAAAACTCCTTTGAAGAAAAGTCAGTATAATATGAAAAGACACAGTGGAAAAAAATGTTGCAAAAGACATATCTGACAATGGGCTGTTATCCAAAATACACAAAGAACTCTTAAAACTCAACCATAACAGCCCAATGGGCCAAAGACCTTAAAAGACACTTCGTCAAAAAAGATATAGATGGCAAATAAGCATATTAAGATGCTCCATACCATAAGTCATGAATAAGGCCCAATGTTGGCAAGGATGTGGAGCAACAGGAACTCTCACTCATTGCTGGTGGGAATGTAAAATGGCACAGTCCCTTTGAAAGACAATTCCTTACAAAACTAAGCATACAACCCAGTAGTCACTCTCCTTCGTATTTACCCAAAGGAGCTGAAAACTTACAACCACACGTAAACCTCCACACAGCAGCTCTATTCCTAATTGCCAAACCTTGGCAGCATCCAAGATGTGCTTCTGTAGATGAACAACTGGATAAACTGGCACATCCAGACAATGGAATATTATTCAGTGTTGAAAAGAAATGAGCTATCAAGCCACAAAAAGATATGAGGAAATCCTAACACCATATTACTAAGTAAAATAAGCCAATCTGAAAAGGCTAGATAGTACAAGACTGATTCCGACTACAGGACATTCTGAGAAAGGTAAAACTATGGAGACAATAAAAATATCAATGGTTGCCCTGAGTTGGTGTAATAGGAAAGGATGAATAGGAGGAACACAAAAGATTTCTAGGACAATGAAAATACTCTGTATGATATTGTGATAACGGATATATGTCATTATAAATTTGCATAAACACACAGTACATACAACACCAAGAGCAATAATGTAAACTATAGACTTTGGGTGTTTATATGTCAATATAGGTTCATCAACTATAATAAATGTACCCCTCTGGTAGGGGATGTTAATAACTCAGGAGACTATGCATGAATGGGGGCAAGAGATAGATGAGAAATCTCTTTATTGTCTCTTAAATTCGTTGTGAATGTAAAGTTCTACAAACAGTACATCTTTTTTAAAAAGTGGATTATAAACTATGTATAATCACCCTAAGAATAGAATAGCAGTTCTCAAATTGTACTTTGCAAACCCCCAGGGGTCCATGAGACCCTTTCAGGGTGTTCACAAAGTCAAACTATTTTTATACCAAGACAATAAAAATCTTTTTTCATTTCTCACTAAATTTTTTGTTCTTTTTTGACATTTGCCCTTATAGTGCAGAGCACTGATGAGTAAAAGTGAAGGCACCTTGGGATGCCTGGGTGGTTCAGTCGGTTAAGTCTCCAGCTTATTTTTTTAAAGATTTTATTTTTACAGAGAGACTGTGTGTGCATGAGCGGCAGGAGGGGAAGAGGGAGAGAGACAATCTCAAGCAGACTCACCACTGGGTGCAGAGCCCGATGCGGGGCTCCATCCCAGGACCCCAAGATCATGACCTGAGCCAAAACTAACAGTCGGAGGCTCAACCGACTGAGCCACCCAGGTGCCCTAAGCATCTGACTCTTGATCTCAGCTCAGGTCCTGATCTTAGGGTCATCAGTTCAAACCCTGCATGGGGCTCCATGCTGGGTGTAGAGCCTATTTAAAAAAAAATAAAATAAAAAAAATAAAAAATGAAGGCACCTTAGCATGAATTAAGGCAGTATTACCAAACCCAACTAGTGGCCACTTTACTTGTTCTCCATCACCACTCACTCACAGTAAAAAAGATAAAAAACAACAGCAACAATAAAATGGTTTTGCTAAAGAAGTTCCTGAATGTAACCATAAAGAATTATTTTTATGAAATTTCAACCCTCAAGGATACTTCCTTTTAATATTCTGTGGGATGAAATGGGAAGAACACAAAGCATTTCTGCAGCATACCGATAACACAAGGAAGTACGTGGAAAAGGGCAGGTGCTGTTATTTAAGCTGAGAGCTGATCTAGCCTCTTATTTTTAAGAAACACGTTTTTAACTTGAAAGAATAAGTGACACAAACTATGGTTATTCAGACATGGATATTTGGCAGTCATTTTTTTTTTTAATGAACCAAGTGTGCCCATCACTTTGAGGAAAACAAACTGACAGTATTTGTTTGGTAATGGTAAAATTCAAGCTTTCAACCAAAAATCTTAATTTTGTGAACATTATATCCACCACAGTGAGCTTGACAGCTTTCCAATACTTTTCTGATGAAATGTGCAGTAATATTAATAGTGTTTTTTTTATCTTGTATAACAATGTGTCAAATGCATAACTCAGTGAAACAATATTTTCCAAATAACTAACGTACGTTACAAAATCACACACAGGTTAAGGAGTCATTCAGAGTGCAGGACACGCCAGTGAACTTTAATATTACAAAAAGGCCACTGTAGGGGTGCCTGGGTGGCAGAGCGGTTAAGCGTCTGCCTTCGGCTCAGGGCATGATCCCGGCGTTATGAGATCGAGCCCCACATCAGGCTCCTCCGCTATGAGCCTGCTTCTTCCTCTCCCACTCCCCCTGCTTGTGTTCCCTCTCTCAGTGGCTGTCTCTATCTCTGTCAAATAAATAAATAAAATCTTTAAAAAAAAAAAAAAAGTCCACTGTAAAGTTTCAGATTCCACCTTGTAGCTAAGCTCTCAGAAACTACCACTTGTTGAGTTTTAGTGTAGTATCAAGTTACCTGAAATTGCTATTAAAATACTCTTCCTTTTCCAATTATACATCTGTGGAAGGCTAGATTTTCTCATATGCTTAGCCAAAACCACATATCACAACAGATTGAATTTAGAAATAGATATGAGAACCCAGCTGTCTTGTATTAAGGAGACATTAAAGAGATTTGCAGAAAAGTAAAACAATGCCACTCCTCTCATTAAATATTTTTTGTTCTGAAAAAGTTACTTTTAACAAATACATGTTATTATGTTAACATATAATAAATTTTTTAAGTTTACAAAACATTTTTTAAATTTCTCAGCTTTAATCTCTAACATGGTAAATAAATACTTAACAACCCACATAAAAGAAAGCTCTTCGAGATCCTCAAGTTTTAAGAGTGTAAAGGGGTCCTGAGACCAAAAAAAAAAAAAAAAAAAAAAAAGTTGACAACTGAAGATACAGGAAATTATTAAGCAAATGATAACAGAGTCAAAGAAAATATGATAGAGCCAAAAGCTTTAAAGATGGAAGGAACAAAGGCAAATGACTTACTCCATTGTAGATTTAATTTGAACTTGTTATCAAGAGATAAAAAGGTTGTAGAAGTAAGTTAGTTTAGGTTATTCTAATCAGGCTTTTAAAAGCCTACAATGAGACGATATAATTAAGAAGTACTTCAATTTTAGGAGGCTATTTACTTCAAGAATCTTATTGTAGGGAACCTAGAAATGAAGAGGGATTAAAACAAGGCCTGTAATGCATTTTTAAAGGATACATGCACTTCCTCCTAAACCTTTTCATTATAAATGATGTAGAAAAGAATAAAAACTGTCTTGTTTAAATGTAATTATTTCTATTATTCGAACTTCCAAGAAAGAGAATAAGAATACAGTGTGGAATGAAAGCCAGCTAGACATATTAGTTGCAAGACTATTTTGTGATTTAAATCACTGGTAATATTACCATCTTGCGGCAAAATCAAGTATTGCAATTTTGAATGACAAAGAACCTGAGCAGTGTTAACTGCTTTTGTTAAAAAACAGTCTAGTCTTTCATTCCTCCACACTGGCCACCCTCCAAGTCACTCCTGGGTTTAAAAACAAACAAACAAACAACAAAAAAAAACTTTAAAGTTCTTCAATAAAGAAAAAAAATGTTATTTAAATAGAGAAATAAAAGGGATGACCTAATAAAATAGTTAAGTTAAAAACAAAAGCATAGCCCCAACCCTAGAAACTGATGTAAAATGTTTCGGTGTGTCAACTTAATAATTAAAACTGCTGTGGCTAATTCTTATAGAGCAAAGTTATATTTTATAAGCATAACATTAGATAAAAGTTATATCCGATAATTCAATATTCATTTTTATTTCATTTTTTAAGTTATAACTGCTGCCACACTTAAACTCACTTGTTTTGTAATAAACAAGATACTAGCCTTCTTACTATTTTCTCTTCATCTTGGCCCATGTGATTTTCCTTTGAATTTTCCCAAGTGTGCAATGAACAACCTAGTTATTACTGACAATCTAATCCAAAATCTACCCTCACTTCTGGCAGACGTTAATCTAATTCAGCTAAACCAGATAAAACCTACGTGTGTGCATGCTGCATGCAGACAGACACACACACACACACACACACACACACACATTAGGGTAGCATAAAAATTATAACAATCAGAAAAGAAGGAATAAAGACTAGAAGATAGCACAGTATCGTTTATCTTTTCTTAGCTACTTTTTTCTAGGTTAAATTGATACACATAATATGGAAAATTATTTCCCCCAAAAGCAAGGTTTCAAGTCCAAGAAATGAAGTACACAGGATTAATTTCTAGCCATCATTATATAATATCCAAAACAGGGAAGTAGCCTGAATGATTTCTATATTCTTGTTAACTTTCCAGTTAGATTCCAATACAATAGCAGATTTATAATATACACAACAAGCAAGAGAAAGAGAAAGAATGCACAAGCATGCAACTACCCATCTTTCCCTCTGCTTTTTCAGCAATGGTGGCTGGGTTACTCCTTGACTCGACCCAATCAAATTCTCTGAAGTAACTAGTGGGTACTCCCAATAGCCCACAAATGATGTAACTTGTTCATCTGAAGTAACGCTTAGTCACTTTTGTGGACTTTAATATTTTGAAAAGCTAGCTTGAATAACCTGATTTTGTTGCCAATGATTACAGGATAATGGTTTATTCTGTGTTCATTTAATAGTAATGGTTTTGAGATCCAAGCCCTCTCACCTTAAGAACATTACTCTAATATAAAACCACCACCAAATGAGAATTTGTTCTGAAGACCAAAATAGTACTAATTTACTAGCTGCATCCAACCTGTTGATGACTGCAATGTTTGGTGCAAGCTGTTCGGCAACTGAAGGGTGAACACAGGTGAATGGACACTATTTCTGAAGAAGTCTTCCGTTGCTTTAGACTGCAAAACCTTTGTTTCCCAAAGCTGCGGAGAAAAAAATGTTTAAAAAAAAAATTAGGATATTTTTGTCTTTAACTTTTTTAAAAAATGTCAGCTGATGGCACAATGAATGGGTAAGCACTGAAGTATAATTAAGGGGTTAAAAGTGTAATTTATCAGTTTTTTAAGAAGAAAAAACAAAAAGGGCAACTTGTATTGTCTACAAACCTGCTTCAAGTCTTTTAAAACTTGTTCCTCTATACCTTCTTCAGCAAATAGATCCCTCACTCCTTCAATTACATCTTCAATTACAGATCTGTAGAGTTTAGGCTACAAAAAAGGAATTGTTAACATTTTAAACTCTCAAGTTTGAATGTATTCAGTGTACATGCAGGGTATACTTTCTTATGGTTTAAAGAAAAACCACCATAAGGATTTTTACTAAGTACAATCTACTCCCAGTATAATCTTAGCTCTCCATAAATTGTGTTAGCTTCTGACCCATAGTCTCAGGCTATCTACAAGGCTGACTTACAGAACTGCAATCAAATATGAGAAAATATTCATCAAGATGGTAGGTTACAGTTACATTTAGTTTTTCTATCAGAATTTAACCTTCCCCCTCCTTTTATTTTTTTATTAAAATCAATTAACATATAATGTATTAGTTTCGGAGGTAGAGATCAGTGATTCATCAATCTTATATAATACCCAGTGCTCATTACATCACGTGCTCTCCTTAATGTCCATCATCCAGTTACCCCATTCCCCATCCCTCCCCTTCAGCAACCCTCATTTTGTTTCCTGTGACTTAGAGTTTCTTATGGTTTGTCTCCCTCTCTGGTTTCGTCTTATTTTTCCTCTCTTCCCCTATGATCCTCTGTTTCGTTTCTTAAATTCCACATGAGTGAGATCATATGATAATTCTTTCTCTGATTGACTTATTTCGCTTAGCATAAATTCATTTAAGGCAGGTAGAAACGAATCTGTCTTCAACTTACTTTTTTCTCAAAGAGGCCAAAGGAATTTTTAGAGTTCACTATATTTCTTCCACATATGTGAATAAATTGCAAGCCATAAGATTGAGACAAGCACTTACAATAACCAAAGACTATCCCACTTCCAAAATACATGTAGTCCAAAAAAATATTCTGAACCACTGTCAAGCGAAAGTACAACTGCCCCAAAATGGATTCCTAACAGACACTAGCCAGGACATGAATGAACCATACCCTTCCATGAGATGTGGCAATAAAAATTGTGTAATTCCAGGACTGCTTTTTCATACTACCCAGTAAATACTCTTAATACTCCTGCTCACATCAAGAGTAGTTAGGTTTAAAACTAATCCCTCTAAAGATCCCGGGTAAGCTTATGAATAGGCCAATCAGTAACGTTATTCACAGGCATATCCATTAAGATTAAGTGCCCTAGATGAGATGCTTCTTCTCAGTTTACCCTGATAAAGGCATACTAAAGTGATACTTCAGCATTCATCCCAGCTAGTTTGATGGCATTTACAGCAAGAGGAAAAAACTCCTAGGGCTAAAAACTTCCTTAAGATCCACCCTGAGTAGAAGAGTAGCTGTCAAAAATAAACCATTAGAACACAATTTTTCAAAAGCAAAATAGGTATTGAACATACTTTCTCTTCTGGAACTAAGGTTAGACTTTATATTCTTTCCCTGTTACCTTTATCAGAACTATGTACAGTCTAGGAAATCTACCTTATCCTCTTCTCTATTTAAAACACACATACCCGCCTTAGAGTTCAACATCAGATAAAATGGTACACATCGTAAGCTTATAATCGAGCCTGAGTATTTCCATACTTTAAAATACATTAACATCAAAAAATGAGTACACATTGAAATTATGTGTCTATAAAAATAGACCGTTTATGTTGCATATGTGTACATGGAACCCATAAAATAACAGACCTCAACAAGCACATTGCCTTTCACCAAATAAGAAGTTTGTTCAGCTGAGCTGAAAATAAAGGTGAATCCTTGTTTTTCTCTTTAATTCAGCTTTTTAAAAATTGAAAGAGCGTTTCACAAGTGCCATTTAGCCTGTCAATTCTCATTGTGAGGTTTGGGTACCCCTTAAGGGTAGGAGATAAAGGTTTGTGTTTAATTCCAAATGTATGCTTAAGCATTCAGGATGGGGAAATGGGGGAAGGAGAGAACTCAAAAAATATGCGTGGGGTAACACGAAGTATCACATCACTTGTTACTTCAGGTAAATAACATCGCTCAGAATCAACAATGGCCACACCGAAAGTAAGAATTACATTAAGAGTACCACTGAACTCGGGAATTTTCTAAACACACAGGAAACTGGGAGGGTTAGCGTGAGCTCCAGCTCTAACCACCTCTTGCAGACACCCTCAGTGCGGGTGAGGGTGGAGAGGAGGCGGCGGCTGTGGTTCCTCCAGCGGGCCGGTCCCAACTTCCGGCTGAGCTACTACTGGTCCTCATGGGCTTCCTCCAACGCGGAGGAGAACAGCCGGGGCCACTAGGGTGAGGGTTTCTGAAAGGCTGTGAAGGGCCGGGAGGGGAGAACATGTGTGCAGGGCTGGGCTGCCGTGATACCTGGACCGGCCCTCCCTCCGCACAGAGCACAGGCCTAGAGGACGGCCTGGTCCTCCTTACCACGGGGTTGACGCAAGCCATGACAGCGGCTCCGGCGCCTCTCCTCTCGCGCCTGCGCGGCACGCGGTGCCCCACCAAGGCCCACTCACCGCTCGCTTTGAACGCGGCGTGCACGTTGCCTGCGCAACTACGCAAGGACGCTGGGGGCGGGGCGGGGGAGGAGAAAAAGGCTAGTGGGCTGAGCAGGAGGGTTCCCTGGAGAGAAGGAAGAGGTTGGCCTGCGTGAGCAAAGCAGCCCACTAAAATGGGCTGATTAAGTGCGGTCTAAACAGCTTTGGACTGTGCAACCGACCTCTGAAGAACCTTTATTTCCTCAGTCTGTAAAATAAAGACTGAGAAAATAGGGGAGACCCATTGCAGTGGTAGATTCCAGTTCACCTTCAGCTTGGAAGGGGGTTGGTCCAGGAAAGTGGGGAGACTAGCGGCTTCTGTCCTCTCCTTCTACCAATTTCCACCCCTCCCCCTACGCCCCACGCACAGCTGAACTCCAGTAAAAATACAACAAAAGCCAAACTCTTCTAAGATCGATTCTCAAAGTGTAGGACGGCAACATCCGCATCATCTGGGAACCTGTTAAAAATGCAAATTATTGGGCCCCACCCCAGACCTACCTAATCAGAAACTCTAGGGATGGGGCCCAGCATTCTATAATTTCAACATGCTCTCCAGGTGATTCTGATGGTCGCTGAAATGAGATCTGCTCTCCCAAGACAAAGACTCTCAGCTGTGGCTGCCCAGTGAAATCACCTGGAGAGTTTAATAAACATTTGGCACCTGAGTCTCACTGCAGAGGTTCTGATTCTATTATGCAGCTTAGGTGGAGAACGACTGCTAAAATTATCAACACCCGGCACTGCCCGGCTCCTCCTCCTCAGGTAGAAATCACCGTCTTTTGACCTGCAGTAATTCCCTTCCTCCCCTGAAAGGTAGAGCGTCTAGGAGCATAACTTGACGAGGGCTGAGAGTAAATCTAAGTATAGATAACGTGGAGTCTTAAGAAAAAGTCCTCTAGGGGCGCCTGGGTGGCGAAGTCGTTAAGCGTCTGCCTTCCGCCAAGGGCGTGATCCCAGAGACCTGGGATCAAGCCCCACGTCAGGCTCCTCTGCTGGGAGCCTGCTTCTCCCTCTCCCACTCCCGCTGCTTGTGTTCCCTCTCTCGCTGGCTGTCTCTCTGTCAAATAAATAAATAAAATCTTTAAAAAAAAAAAAAAGGAAAAAAGAAAAAGTCATCTACTGCCACTATTTTGCCTTGTAAGTAGCCTTTCTAGTCTGCAGATAGGTCCTGACTTAACCAGATGGGTAGGTTATTTAATGATTTAAAAATCATATTAGGTTTAAAATTGGCTGCTTATTTATTTGTATGTATAAATTCAGTAGAGCTATTTATGCCCTACCGCTCTGTATCTGCTTTGCCTGGGTCAGCTTCCTTATGACTTGTGAGTTTCAAGCAGCTGATTTATATGAAGTCCTTTAGAAGACTTTCTGAAATTAAAAACTATCTGAAATTTCTTCTACAAAAAGCCAAGAATTTTATATAGTAATTTTTAATGATTGTATCTCTACCTGGCAATTTATTACCAGAAGTATTCAAAGTGACTTATCTGTCACCCAAAATAGAAAAGCTAAAAGCAGTCATTGATTCCTACTGATATTATAAAATCCAATTAAATTATTCAAGCTGAGAAATAAGAAACCTGAAAGGGCCCTTGTTTTCCAACTTTTCATAGTCAAGTTTTAAAACCTTATTCTTACATGCATATGATTGGTAATCACCTAACAGCATATTGTTTTATATTACTTCCTTATATATCTTACCCTTCTTGAAGCTATATTATAGTTCATACATATTTCTGAAATTAAATTTGGCCCTTAATCCCCATAAAAAGTGTGGCTAAGAGTTGAACTGTTAATGCTTAGTATACTTAGTAGACTCACGTCGCAGAGAGGTTATGTAACTTCGGTGGAGAAATGTCAGCAGCTTTCCATTTGCCCCTTGCAGTCTGTCTGGATGGTTATGAGTAGACTCAAATGTAATTTTTCTCCAATAATAAACAATAGCTTTTAGAGGAGGTATACTTTAAACTCTAGGTGAATTCTAGGTGAATCTAAGTTGTAAATATGCTCTGGACCTGTGGTAGCCACCATCCAAGATGGCCTACAATGATCTTCACCTCCTTCATTCACAACCTTGTGTTGTCCCTTCCCACAGTATACCATGGTTTGTCTGGATGGTCAATAGAATAAAGCAGAAGTGATGTTGTATCACTTCTGAAATGAGGTTAAAACTGACTGGCTTCCTTCCTTGAGATTCCTTCAGATCACTCACTTTGGGAGGCAATAGCGGTCATGTTGTGAGGACACTCAAGCACTGAGGTAGTCTGTGGAGAGGACTGTATGACAACGAACGGAGACTCCAGCCCATAGCCAGCAAAGATCAGAAGCCCGTAGACGATCACGAGTAAGCTTGGAAATCGATCCTTCCCCATTTGGGTCGTCAGATTATTTATTGCAGCCCCAACTGACAACTTGGCCGCATTCCTTTGAACTAGAACCACTCTCTAGGCATTTCATGATTCTCAATCCTGAGAGACTGTGTGAGATAGTAAATACATGCCATTTTAAGCAGTAAAATTTGGGGATAATTTGTTACACAGCATGAGATAACTAATACAGGACCCATTGTCTGGATTGTGACTAGCGAAAGTTTAGTTTTCTCTCATTGTAATCTCAGCATTTAAAGTTTTTTGAATACCCTCATCAATCATAAGAGCATTTGAAAAGTATGTAAAGGAATCTTTATAGACTGATATTTGGTGGCACTGATCGCAGGTTATCATCAAATAAGCAAACTCTTATAGTTATGTGATGGTTGTATTTCTTTTGTCAATTTTTCAAACCCATCAGGGAAGTGTGTTGCATACACAAAACACTTTTGATGCTAAAAGTGAAATTTCAAGATCCCAAAGCTTCCGTGAGGCAGTCTTCAGTGACTGTTTTTGTGTTAGTAAATAGAAAATAAAAAAGGAATGCTGAGCTTTGGTCCCTCTTTGAACACTCAGTTCTTTGAAATTACACCTGCAGCAGACCACAAAACTCTCCTCCAGCTGCCCGTCACAATTCAGAGCATCAGATTTTCATTTTCCCCTGCTTTGTTTATGGACTATACAATATCATATTTCATTTATAACACACACAAGTTTTGTAACATTTAAACAAATCTAATAATCGGACTAATTTCTTTGTATTCTGTATATTCTCATTATTTTTGCCTGGAAATCTCAGTGATACTACCACAATAGTAAAGAAACAATTTCACTTTGCTTATTGTGAGAAAAGGCCGGATCTGTGAAGTCCTTTCTCTGAATGAGAACTTTTTTAAAAAAAAAAGGTATTTCGGAGACAGACCACTATCTTTTACATATTAATTTTACAGTCAAATACAGGGTACTTCAGTAACTGTATAGACTCTAAATAATATATTTAATCAGTAATGAAAAATACAAGTTAGTCTAGGGGCATAGGGCTTAAGGCAGCAAATACTCATAATTAATTTCTGAACATTTTGCAACCAGTGCACTAAAGCCAGCAGTATTGTTTTTCTCTGCCTGTTTCATCCTTCACATCTTCCAGGAAATGAAAATGCAGATAATCTTGCCTCACCTTGTAACTTTGAAATGGTACAATGTTGCTAGTTCTGATTCATTTACATTCTGTACTTTTGTAACATTTTCCATTTTGTAATCCAAAATCAACTTACAGTATTTGAACATCAGATATTGCTTCACCGTGATGAATTCCCCCTCCCCACCTCAACAGGGTTTCAGTTAAAATAACTGTGCCACAACGCTATGGCCAACTGGTGCTCTTATCACAGAGTGGAACATTCTTAATGATCACATTACTGCCTCTTTCAAAATGTTTTAATATTAAAGAGATGTATACATTGTGTACATATGAAAATTAGTGATTATAATTAACTCACTGAAAGTGTGGAGGATGACTTCAAACACAATTTTCCCCATGGCTACTTTTTCAACGTTCTCATCAGGGTCTGATAAGGATTCAGTAATTTCCTAGCTAACAAATGATTCCATTTTCATTCTTTAAATCACAATGTGTATAATCATACATGAACATGAAATATTAGCAAGGATAATGTCCATTGTCTCCAGTTAATTTTCCAACCTAAATTTCTACTTAGAGAAGATAGAAGTAAAGACGAATAAAACTGAACTTAAGGCTATGATTTGGAGAGAAAAAAAACTAGCTTTGTTCCCACAATAACTGTACTTTTCTTCATAATTTGTCTCATTTTATAAGAGGTAAATGGCAGCATCTTGAATATTCTGTATTGTTTCCTTAGGTGCTTCAAATATCAGGAGGGGCAGGGAAAACATGGAGTTGACACAATTCCTCCTATTCCTCCTGCTAAATATAGCTTTAAAGACCTCTGGATAGGGGCGCCTGGGTGGCGCAGTTGTTAAGCGTCTGCCTTTAGCTCAGGGCGTGATCCCAGTGCTCTGGGATCGAGTCCCACATTAGGCTCCTCTGCTAGGAGCCTGCTTCTTCCTCTCCCACTCCCCCTGCTTGTGTTCCCTCTCTCGCTGGCTGTCTCTCTCTCTGCCAAATAAATAAATAAAATCTTTAATTAAAAAAAAAAAACACCTCTGGATAGTATATATAAAACAAACATAAGAAGACCCTGAATGGCAAAGAGAAGAGCCCAGACCAGTTAGGGACTTTACAACCCAGAGAATGGCACAGCAGTGAATTCCCTGGTTTCTTTTTGCCTCATGTATCCCAAACTGGGTGCTGGTGAAGTGGACAACTCAGAAACACCAATTGTCACAGACAAAAAAAAGCACGAAAGCCTTCTCTATCTAGCCGAAGTATCAGGAAAGGGGCAGCAAGACAGGAAATTCTTAAACACCACTCCTCCACTGCAGTCAAACACATAGAAAAGATTGGCTCCACCCCACACCTGTCAGCAAAGGCAAAGTAGGGAGTTTAGACTTCTACTCTTGCCCACATGTAATGAGGTGCAGCCATTCCCACAATGTCACTGGAGACCACATGAGATGCTTGGACTTGCACTCCACCCAGCTATAATGAGACACCCTACCACCCACTGGGGTTGTGTCAGAGAAGGCCCTGCTGGCAATAGTGGGACCTGCCCCTTGCAGCGCCAATGGAGGCCATGTGAGAAGGAGCAACAAAGCACCGCTCCCTATCTCAGCCAGGGTGATGTCAGTGGAAGCCTGGTGGGGAGCCTGAACTACTACTCAACCCAACAGTAATGAGAGCTCCTCCCTCCCTTGTGGTGTCAACAGAGGCTGAGCGGAGAACAGGCCCTTCCCCTCCACCTTTCAATAGCAGGATGGCACTCTCACCTTCCCCCACTGACCTGGTGTCACAGGAGACCTGCCAAAACAGATTTCAAGAAGATCCAGTCTCATAATAACCAAAATGTTCAGCAAGCAACTGAAAATCATCTGTCAAACCAAGAACCAGGAAAATCTCAACTTGACTGAGAAAAGACAATTAGTAGACACCAACACAGAGATGACTAAGGTGTTGGAATTTTCTGACAAGGATTTTAAAGCAGTCTTCCTAAAACTGCTTTGATGAGCAATTAAGTGAGCAATTTAATGACCACTTATGACATGAAATGAAATGAAATGAAATGAATTTCACAAAATGAAAACATTGAAAGTCTCCACAAAGAAATAGAAGACCTAAAGGAGAACCAAATGGAAATTTTATTACCAAAAAATAGAATAACCAAAATAAAAAACTCTATGGATAGGCTTGTTATGAGTTGAATTATAGCTCCCCAAAAAATACGTGGAAGTCCAAACCCACTGTACCTCAGAATGTGACCTTATTTGGAAATAAAGTCGTTGCAGGTGGAATTAGTTAAGATCCTTTTAAGAGATCTCCTTTCAAGAGCAGGACAAAGACACACAGAAAGAAAACAGCCACGTGACAACAGAGGCAGATATTGGAGGGATGCATTTACAAACCAGGAACACCAACGACTGTCAGCAAACACCAGAAGCTAGAAAAAGCTAGGAAGAAATTCTCCCCTACAGGTTTCAGAGGTAGTATGGCTGTGTCAACACCCTGATTTCAAACTTCTAGCCAAGCTTCAAATGGAGACAATTAATTCCTGTTATTTCAACTTTCACTTCATTGTAGTCTGTTCAGTTCATCTGCAGCCCTAGGAAACTGATACAAGGCTCAGGAGCAGAAGGGAGGGGACAAAGGAAAGAATCAGTGAACTTGAAAATAGAACAACAGCCCAATTTGAACAACAAAGAGAAAAATAGACAATTCAAATATGTGTCTTTCTTGTCAAGAATCATAAAGGCCAGAAGGAAGTGGGCTGAAAGAACTGTCAACTCACAATCCCAAACGCAGTGATAATATCATTCAGGGAAAAAAGGAAAATCAAAATATTCTCAAATGAAAAAAAACTAAGATTATTTACCACCAGCAAAACTACCCTAAAAGAATGGCTAAAGGGAGTTCTTGAAATAGAAAGGAAATGCTAAGAGGCAGAATATAAGAGAAAGAAAGAAAGAAAGAAAGAAAGAAAGAAAGAAAGAAAGAAAGAAAGAAAAGAAAGAAAGAGAAAGAAGAGAGAAAGAAAAGTAAAAAACGGCTAAATGTAATAGACTTTTCCTTCTCTTGACCTTTTGAGTGTGTTTGACAGTTGAGGCAAAAATTGTAACATTGCCTCGTATAGTTCTCAAATTCTATTACCAGTGGAGGTGGACAGAGGAAGATAAGGTTTCTTCAGTTCACTGGACCTGGAAAAATGTTGATGGATAAATTATATATGTAGAGTGTAATACCCACAGCAACCACTAACAAAAGCTACACAAAGAAATACATTCAAAAATACTATAGATAAATCAAAATGGAATTCTAAAAAATTGCACAAGAAACCAACAGGAAGGCAGGAAAAGAAAAGAGAAATAAAGAGCAGAGGGAAGAAACAGAAAAAGACAAGCACAGACCAGTGTTGGCAAGAACACGGAGTGTAAATGGCGTAGCTACTTTGGAAAATAGTTTTGGCAGTTTCTTGAAAAGTTAAATATAAATTTACCACATGACCCAGCCATTCCACTCATACCCTAGAGAAATGAAAACATGTCCACACAAACACTGATACATGAATGTTCATAGCAGCACTATTGATAACAGCAAAAAAGTGGGGAAAGCCCAAATGCCTATCAAATGAGAAATAGGTAAATAAAATATGGTATAGCCACACAACAGAATACTATTTGACAATAAAAAGGAATGAAGCACTGATACATGCATGAACCCGGATGAACACAGATACACAATATCGATGAGCCTCAAAAACATGATACTAAGTTAAAGAAGCCAGAGACAAAACACTTACATTGTTTAAATCTATTTATGTGAAATGTCCAGAGACAGAAATTAGATTAGTGGTTGCCTGGGGCTGGGATGAAAATAGGAAGTGACTGAAGGGGTGCCTGGGTGGTTCAGTCAGTTAAGCCTCTGACTTCCGCTCAGGTCATGATCTCGTGGTCCTGGGATGGAGCCTCTCCTCAGGCTCCCAGCTCAGCAGGGAGTGTGCTTCTCCCCCTCCCCACCCTCCTCCATTCGTGCTCTCTCTCTTTCAAATAAATAAATAAAATCTTTAGAAGAAGAAGAAGAAGAAGAAGAAGGAGAAGGAGAAGAAGAAGAAGAAGAAGAGACTGAAAACAGGCTCAAGGAAGTTTTGGGGGGAGATGGAAGTGGTCTAAAATTGACTGTGGGTGATGGTTATACGATGCTGTGAATGCACTAAAAATCTTGACTGTACACTTAAAACAGGTGAATTTTATGAGATCTAGTCATCAAGAAAGCTGTTAGAAGGAATCAAGGAATCAAGGGAGGCTCTCTTCTCTAGGGTGGACCTAATTTTTTTAAATTATGGTAAAATACACATACCAAAAATTTGCCATCTTAACCATTTTTTCAAAGAATTTATTTATTTATTTTAGAGAAGGAGAGAGTGCGAGGCTGAATGAGATGCGGGGAGAGGCAGAGGGAAGAGAATCTCAAGCAGACATCATCCCACTGAGCGCAGAGCCGGGCATGGGGCTGGATCACATGACCCTGAGATCATGCCCTGAGCCAAAACCAAAAGCCAGACACTTAACCAACTGAGCCACCCAGGTGCCTCTCATCTTAACCATTTTTAAGTGCACAGTTCAGTGGCATTAAGTCCATCCACGTTGTTGTGCAACCATCCATCTCTGTAAGTCTTTTCATACTGCAGAACTGAAACTCTGTACTCACTAAACAGTAACTCTTCATTTTAAATTAGAATTGCATTTTATCCTTATGGGGCAGGTCCAGGAAATTAAGTGCCTCGTGTTGTTTCAAATACAGGGGGGAAAACCTTCTGAAGCTACCAAATGGTTCCAAAATATGTTTAACAAAAGACAGATACACTCATTTCACACGAAAGTACCACTTTACTGGATGTTGGGTATTAGATGAGAAAACGTGACCCCTGGCACAGAGTAGACGCTAAAAGCCTAAAGGTGCTTCCTCTTCATTTTCAGCAGCTTTCAAAAATAAGATTAAATCAAATTTTAAAACAAACACTTTATTTTTTTCAGCCCCTTGAAGATATATGTGTGTTTATTATAAAAAAGTATATTTGTAAGTGTGATAGACTTTAAATTTCTTGAGGACTGAGGCTGTATATTATTATCCCTATATGCCCCCTGAGTTCCTAGCATAGTACTTTCACTGCAGAAAACATTCATTAAACATTATCAATTTGATTTTATCATTAAACTGCTATAAAACAGAAGTTCTCTTCTATTGGGGGGGTGGGGTAGGGAATAGGGACCAAAAATGAAACTATCCATAGGAGAAGTAGTGACGATCTCAATTCATTCACTCAATATTTTTTATTTTACATATAGGTCATAAACTCTGGCTAAGGGATCAGTACCATAGCATTGACACTGATACAACCATCACCTACCACCACCCCTGTCTTCAGGCTTCCTCCCAGAAAATGGGAAATTACTGTAGGCGGAGTCGTCCCAAACAAAATCCTAGATGGGGAGAGAGGAAAGAAAAATATGCAAGCAATTACAAAGTAACGAAATTAGTACTAAAAATTACTCATGAGGAGCACCTAATTTGAAAGGGGAGAATCAGGAAGGCTTCCTGGAGTAGGACCCCTCAACTTAGACTGTGGAATGAGCCAGGGATAAAGGAAGAGTGTCCCAGGGAGAGGGCGCTGTACAAGCCGACGCTGGGGCCATGAGGGAGGATGTGGTGGGTTTGAGGAAATGAGAGCAGGTCGGTTTGGCCACAGGACGGAGAATAAGACAAGTTTAGGCAAAGCTAAGGCTGGCTGGTCAGTGTCAGATTGGGTGCTCCCCACTGATGGCAGCGTGGGGCCTGGACTGGAGGACAGCCACTAGAATCAGAGGAACAGTTACAAGTCTGTGGAGAAGGAAGAATTGGGGCGCCTGCGTGGCTCAGTCGGTTAAGTGTCTGCCTTCGGCTCAGGTCACGATCCCAGAGTCCTGGGATGGAGCCCCGCATCTGGCTCCCTGCCCAGTGGGGAGTCTGCTTCTCCCTCTCCCTCTGCTGCTCCCCCTGCTTGTGCTCACTTTTACTCTCTCCCCCAGTCTCTGTCAAATAAATAAATAAAATCCTGAAAGAGAGAAAGAAAGAAAGAAAGAAAGAAAGAAAGAAAGAAAGAGAAAGAAAGAAAGAAAGAAAGAAAGAAAGAAAGAAAGAAAGAAAAGCCTGCAGCAGAGGCCGTGTCCACAGGAGGAACAGATCAAAGTTACTGATGTGTGTCCTTTCCTGGTGCTCAATCACAGGAGGCAAAGAGGAAGCGAGGAGGAAGACCCCAAGAGACTTCAGCAAGTTTCCCGGAAGGGGGTGGAGATCTACTGACAGGGAAAGGGCAATAAAAAGAGGGCAACAAACATCATCTCGTTCACAATTTTACCCAAGGCCACTTGTGGTCCCAGCGTGAGTTTAATATAGAATTTGTCCTTTTCCACAATGAGTACTTAGCAAAGCCTTTGAAAAGTGTTTCAGGAGGTCTCAAAATTATCCACTGGAGAGGCAGGCTCTTGGCATTTAACAATGCCACTGTTCAAAGATGCTCTTTCCTTGTCCTTTTCATGGCACTTGAGGACCTTTGGGTGGAATTCTCTCTGAACAGTGTGAAAATATCAAAATAAAGCCCCACAGGAAAGGCCAAGCGTGGCTGCTGGCGCCATCTCCCGCCCCCACGCAGCCACTCACAGACCTCCAGCATATAATAATCTTCAATTCCAAAATCACAAGGATTTCCCATTTGGGACAGTATAGTTGATATCCAAGCATTACTACCAGTAAAGAACACATAAATTGAAATATACAACCCAAGTCTTCAAGAAAAAAAATTAAAGTCAGTCCTAAAGTGCCCTGAAAGGGAGTCCAAGACACCCACCCTCTGCAGGAGGGTGAAAAGCTTCTGAATGCAATTGCATTTCTGGAAAAGAAACTAAAAAATAATAGGCCCGCTTGTCTCTGTACCCAGTCGCTCTGCCTTCCCTCCTATTGCAACGGGTGAACCGTGCATGCCTCCTTACCCAAATCAGGCCTCCCTCGCTAGCACCTGAAAGCCCATCCCCTCGGTCTACTCGGGGATGTGATCCTAGCGATTCTCTCTTTCTCTCTGTCTTTGGCATCATCCATTTTCCTTTTGCTGCTGGATCACTGCCAACACACAGATATCCCCCACCCAGGGTATAGCAAGGGTGAGAGGGGGGCGGTCGGTCCTGGGTGCGGGCAATGGCATGGGCATTGCCTGTAGAAAACTTACAAACAAGAAGGAAAACGAGGAAGTCGGTCTGCTTGCTCTTATCACCACGTGCTGGCAATCCAAAGCAATGTCTGAGATAAAACACCCCCACCCCAACTCTTTGTGGGTATAGTGTTCTAAACAATTCCTGCAATTACTGTGGGGTTTTAATAATACCTACGTAAACGTCAAATCGGTGCCTACTAACGTCTCAGGGTTCAAGGAACTTTGTAGTCTACATAGTTCATCTGAAAACCCTCCAGGTATACAGTTGGACCCAGGACACATGTGGACTCAGATATCCATACTCATTTGGGGAATTCATAATGGTCCAGAGTCGTTCATACTTGCTTCGGATGCATTCCTGTCTTCACTCCCTTTGGCATTACAGATCCCACGGTGTAAGCCATCCATCCACAATCAACGGTGATTGTGAAATGAAGAAATAAAACTTGAGTTACTTCGTTTTTGTCATTCTGTGTTACCATTTGGAGTTGCTATTTGTGTCTTTAAATTTAGAAGAGTAAAACAGTGGGACACCCCTCCTCCCCGCCACTGGCTCAGTCAGTAGAGCATAAGACTCTTAATCTCAGGGTTGTGAGTTTGAGCCCCACATGGGGTGTGGAGATTACTTAAAAATAAAGAGATAAACTTAGAAAATAAATAAGTAAAAATAAAAGAGTGAAACAGTGTATATGGCAGGATGTAATATTTTTGCTTAGGAAGTTTTTGTTTGGTTACTTCACACATGAAATATTTATTGTATTTGAGTAACAGGACCTTTAAAATTGAAGTTTATTCTTCTATCTTAATCATTAATTATTTTAAAAATCGAAGAATTAAGCAAATAAAGCATTAAATTAGCAGTTGCCTAGATTGTACCTACTGCAGATATTTCTGTATTATTAAAATTCATGTATTAGTTACTGGACAACTATTTACATAGAGTGTTATTATACCAGACTGTAACACACAACCAAAGTACAAACTGTTGGGTAAATATAAAAACTACTGAATAAATAGTTGTGTTGTTTTCATCCTGCGGAGACTTGAGAGGAATTTGGTGGGTGTTCACAAGATTGTGAAACCAGCAACTCGTTCATAATTGTTCTAAATTTCATAACAAAATCTGAAGTGAGATCTCCATACCAACATGAAATAACATTGGCTGGTGGAACCCAACCAAGAAAAATTTTAAAGCAAAGCAAGAGATGATTAAAGCAACGGCTGAATTTATTTTGAAACACCACACACACAGTTAATGGAAACTCTGAAGAATGCAAGTGGGCACATCCAAGCACCTGCTTGAAACAACGCGAGATTCAGATGACAAGGGACCGAGAGTTGACAAGGAATTATTTTTGAGAAGTACTGGTAATGAGGAACAGAGGGGAAATTTTAGCAATAGTCAACATCAATCAGATTTAAGAAAACAATGACAAAAAAGATGGAGACTACAGACACTACTAAGACCAAGACTTTGGTCTTAAGGGGGGAGGGGCGTTAAAAAGATCTCATCCTCACCAGTCACTGTCCCATTGTTTCTATTTACAGCAAAGTTCTTCAAAAGAGCTGTCTACTCACCTCTCCACTCCTACTTGAGTTGTCTGTCAACATCACAGATGTGTTCCATGCTACTAAATGCAATGGCCAATTCTTACTCCTCAGCTTATAGGATCAGCGGCATTCGAGGCAGCTGGTTACACTTAGTCTAGCTAGCTCCTCTTCCTCCATCTCCTTTACGGGATCATCCTCGTTTTTGCTGACCTCTAAACGTTAGAGTCTAAAAGCCCACTGCTCAGACTACTTCTACTCCCTATGCTCACTCCTAGATGGTCTCACCCAGTCTCACAGCTTTGAGTACTAGCATCTCTAAACGTCCCATCTCTGGTCCGACCCTCTTTCCTGCCTGGTGTACCCACCTGGATGTCTGTCTGATAGGCATCTCCAAGTCAACACACCCAAACTTGCATTTATTTCTGATCTTTCTCCCCAGATTTCCTCTGTTGACATTCTTCCTCTCTCCATAAAAGACAGGGCCCTTTTTTCAGTTGCTCAGGCCAAAAGTCTGGGACTCAGTTTTGTCCCCACCCCACCCCCACACCGCACTGGGAGCCCGATCCAATCCGTCAGCCCACACTACTGGCTCTGTATTTCAGACGTGTCCAGCCATGTTTCCTCCCCCATCACCACTCGCAGGCACCATCACCTCTCACCTGGGTTACTGCGGTAGCCTCCCAACCACACGCTGCTTCTGCCACTACCCCCTTCTACGTCCATGGAATCATTTTAACATGCAATTCAGTTCCTGTCACTCATCTGCACAAACCTTCTTGGGGCCCCTGTCTCACTCAGAATAAAATCCAAGTCCTTCCCAAAGACCACAGAGCCCTGTGTGATCTGCTTCCCTCACCCACCCACAACCTCTCTGATCTCTCTCCCAACCATCTTCCTGTTCATCTGCTCCCACCACCCAGCAGCCATCTGCCCTCTGTTTCTCCGAGAGGCTAAGCACACTCCGGTTTCAGTGCCTCTGCCCCAGCATTTCCCTCTGCTGGACACAACCTCCTCTGGGAGATCTTGGTGACTCGCTTCCTCACTTCTTCCAGGTCTCCGCTAGAATGTCATCTCATCAGAGAGGACTTCCCGGCCAGCCTATCTAAAATAGGTTTCAATTTTCTGCCACTCTGTTGTTTCCCCTTCCCCCCCCCCGCCCCCAGCAATGATTGCAGCACAATATCTGTTTATTGTCCAGCTTCCTCCACTATTAAATATCCGCTACAAGAACAGGAATTTGCTATTTGGTGATTGCTTATCCTCAGTGCCTAGAAAAATGCAAGCACACAGTAAGCACACAATAAACATTAGAGTCAGCAAGACAATGAGTTGGAACAATGGTCACATACCATTTTGAGGTGATTCGAAGTGACCACTTGAGGCAGCCAATGTTAAGCAAGCCTTCTGTACTTCAGAGCGTGGAAGGAGCCTCTGGGGACGCCTGACGTGTTTAGCCACATTCATGCATTTACTCAGGCCGTAGAATATTTGGAAATATATTATTCTAACAGACTTTGTAAGAGAATGACAACATCCATCCAGGAAGATTTCTGAAAGACAGAGCCCGTCTTGAAAAGACCGTGCTCATTACTGGGTTCTGAGGACTACACAGGGTGAAGGCTGGTCCAGGAGTCAAGGCGGTATGGAATATTCTCCTGAAAGCAAGTATTTGCTTACCTCAGAACCTAAAGGTAACAATCCTGGGCTAGAACTTTCTACAGACCACATGCAAGTTGATACATGACAACCGGAAGCACAGAAGTCAAACAGGATGGATTCCTTGTAATATTTTATAAATATTTTACAGGAGGCAGATTTAGAGTTTATTAACTCTCATTAAACAAAAACTGTTTGAAATCTGTTGAGAAGGAAGGCACCATTTTTTTGTCTCTTTAGTACTTAGAAATGTTTAGAGATAAGCATGGTATTTAAATCTCTGGGATGTGTAAAATTGTATTCAACAGCATTTTTAGACAGGGCATTAAGAATACTTAAATTGTTTGTCTACTGCATTAATTTTAATTATACTCCACTGGACTCACAATGCTTTGAAATGCTTTACAAAATGCCCCCAAGATCTTTTATTAATCATAATACAAGCACCACCAAACTCAAACGCGGTTTCTTCTAACTCCGGGGAGCAGCAGCCTGCCTGAGAGCGCCCTCTTCTGTCTCAAAAGTATACCACAAGTTTCATTACGTGGAATTCACAGCAATTCTGGGTAGTACAACATGGGCTTTTCAAGAAAATGTCAACACACACAGTCGTATTATTTAAATATGCTGTCCTCCCACCTGAGGTTTGTCAGGCTGTTCTGGAACAGGGAGGAGGGGAAAATGAGGGTAAAGTTGCAAGCCCAGAGGTTAATGGTGATTTGCATTTCATCCCTGGAAAATCTCTGAGAAATGAACTTTAATCTTCTGAAAAATGGAGCAACTAACTAGTCTAATCCATTTTCCTTTTCCTTATAGACAGACATGATTTTAAAGGCAGAATAGTACCTGAAGCTTTTACATAAGGTATTCTTTGGAACTCAACCATTTGCTTTCTGATTAGCAATCCTGTCTTGCTTTAAAAATTGATATAGTCAAATTCATATTTAGCTGCCAGTTCTAACTAAGCAGAAACATATTAACACAATTATAATCAGAAAAATCTTTTGTTTCGTGTAAACCGGGAAAATACGCAGGGAATGAGGTTGAGCCCCATGAAATTGCCATTGAGAATGATTAAATATTGGCCACTTCATATGGTTCCATCAAATACCCCCAGCCCTGTGGTTTGGAAGCCTGGGTAAGGGCACCAAGAGGGTCTGAGAGACACAGCACAATCTAGCCACCGCAGGGTGTGTCTACACACACAGCGGGCAGGGTAGTCTGGGTGGAGTTCAGACAAAACAGGAAAGAACTGATTGATGGGAATTTGAGGAATCTGGTTACAAATATAATCGGTTTATGCCATTTGATTCTTCTGTTGTCCCTGCAGAACTAGAGACTAGCCCTGTTCATCCAGCAGTAGCTAACACAGTGCCCAAGGACCGGCCACCATGAAGTGTATTTCCTGATGCAGTTTTGAGATTTAACTTCTCTAGCTAGATAAAAATTGAATCTCAACACGTGGCAGCTTTCTTACAAAAAGGGCAGGTAGAGAGGTTGTTAAGTTGGTTTTAGCTGATACATCTTCCCATCTTTTATGGCCTCCCCCCCACCCAACACACACCTTATCTCAAATATATCCTGTACAATTGCATAAAAATTGTTTTCTAAACTGAAAAAAAATGCATTAAACGAACATCATTTCTATAATAGTAGTTGCCAACGTTTGAAAATTCCTCAGGATTCTCCGGCAGACAAAGTGTGTATGGTTGTCAGGAAAAACTGGGGAAGACTTTCGGCAGCAGGTGCCCTATTAGCTTATTTTTTCGGGTTACCAATACCTTTTGTTTTCTTTATTTTCCAACTCTGTAAATTTTAGAAAACAAAAAGTAATGCATGTGATCTGTGTCCATACAAATGCAAATAAATTGTGTGGGGGTAGGGTTGATTATTGCCCCTTGGATAGATGCATTTTGCGTCTATTTGTAAATTAATTTCAGAATCCTTATTGCCTATAACTGTCTCTGCTCTTTGAATCGTCCTTGAAGCCAGTGGTAACATCTTACCAGTTTCCTCATTAGCTAATGAGTTAACGAAAACCTTGGGCACATACTCATATTATTTCTTTATGAGAGTAAAGACTAGACCCTCTTTTTAAAAATTCATCCTTTAACATCACAGATGGTAGTCTGATGTTATTATTTTTCCAGGACGTGCCAAGATGCCATGTTCACTGAACTCTTAATAATGAAGCAGTATACATTTGCCTGACAGAGAGTCAATTGTTGAAGATCCTTGAAATTGATTTCATACCTTAAAAAGAAAAAAAAAATAGCCCCAGACCTTGCAGCAAAAGATGTAAGTCCATCACACAGCAAGAACCATTTGAAATACATCTTTAATTTTAAAAAATCAATATGCAATCTACAAAATACTTTGTTACATGATTATTAAGGCTCAATCTGTTTTCTATTTGTATTGATATGACATAAAAATCATATTTGAGAGTAAGACATAATAATACTTAGTTATTATTAAGGAAGGCCTTCTAACTGAATTTATAAGAAAAAGGGCTATATCATAAAGACAGCTCCAGAATGAAGGAAAGCCCTAAAACTGTCTAATGTACAAATCAAGTCAAAAATTCCAGCCTTTATTTACGTGCTGGAAAACCATTATTTTTATACATTTTTAATGGATCAACTATTTTTATTCTCATAGAAAAAGGAAATGTACTTAAATTCAGACCGGTACAATTGATCAGGTAACCATCAAGCCATAAATTCATTTACACGGTTAATATGATCCTTTGACTAGTAAGGCAACCAGCTCAGAAGAACGAAAGCAGAACAACTAGTCTCAGACTGGTCAACTCCTTGGCTCTCCACCACTGCGTCCATCGAACGACCGACCCCAAACGGTCAGACTCATAAAGGGTTGATCTAAAGTCCTTCAATTACAATGTTAGAAAGGAGTAGTTGCTCCTTCACTCACATCCTTCCTCCCTCCCCAACCTCAAAAGCAGGGGTTTTTGTGGTTGTTTTAAGATGATCATTTACTTTCTGGCAAAGGCAATTTTACTTCTTAGTCTGTAAGTCTAAATGAACCCTACCAGATTTTTCACTTAGACCATGGTCACATTTGACCTTCTGCCATTTCTGAGGTCAGAAGAATTGTATTAAAAAGCCTCTCCTCCCTTCACAGAATGTTAATCTAATGCTAAGTAATGAATATTTAAGGACCCTAATAGATGTGCAAATTAACAATTATGCTGTAGCACCCCGCTGTTCATGCTATCAACCTTTGCATTGCTGCAGAAACTCAATTTGGGCTTCAGTCAGCCTTTTGTTACTCTATTTTCAACACGGAATCTTGAGAGGCTCCTGAAGGCTGGATGGCTTCGGGGTAAATGACCCCAGCAGTGAGGTACCCACCAACACGGGGCAACCTGTGGAACGTGAGGGGTGATTCACTGAACCCTCTGCTGAAATTATTTGGAGGTGTAAATATTCATTAAGTTCATCTGAATCAGACTGAGGTCTGTATGGGCAGGATGCCATAAAACAGATGTAAAGGGAATGGCAGTAGTTAACCCAGCCGACAGGTCTAGCCTGCCTCCATAGCTGCTCTGAGCATGACTGAGGTCACTCCAGAACGTGCCACACCAGATGATGGGGAAAGATAGTGGATTTTTTTTTTTTAATGACACACACACAGATTCAGCCTCCTAGGCATCCACAGTGAGTCTCAAACATTACAAGCAATGCATCAAGTGAAGTTAAGAACAAGATCAATTCGTCTTAACAGCCGACTTCTGCACCCTTTGTCTTTAACGTAAAATAATGAAGAGCAATGAAATCCACTGGTTGATACGGACCATCACAGATGCGTGTTTTAATCTGTTTCTGAACAGATTAAAATGACTGTAAATACAACATTAAATAAAACATATGACATCAAGTCTGTGGGCCCAAAAATAAATGCTGTTTGGAAGAACATTATTATATCATCAGCTTTGACTCAAAACAAATCTGGTAAATGGAGAAATATGCCTCCTAATCACATTTAAGATTCAATACAAATTGAAGGTGTATTAATCCCCCAAGGAGGACTTTGTTTTTCCAGACTAAAAAATATGTAGAAGATAGAATTCATAAATTTTAAGTCTTACCTTTCACTGTAAATATTGAAAGAACATTATAAACAGAATTATAACTGCTAATGCCATTGGCTTTTTATTAGAAACCAAGCATTTACCTGACTTTGAAGAATAGAAACGTCACCTCTTAAAAATCCAGGTAAAATAATCTAGTGTCTTTCATTTTCTTTATCTTTGAAAGAGAGATATTCTAAAGTAAGCAGAATTAGCATAAATAGCATGATAGCAGAACCAGCATAAAATAATCATAATATGATTTAGACTTCTACTCGAGAGGCTTGTGTTAATTACAAATAATACTTATATCAAAAATACATTCTTAGAGTCTGTACTTTTGGGAGACAATATTCATGAATTTTAAAAATTCATCTCTAATATACATAAATATTTTAACTAGTGTCCAATACCATTCCATTCTGAAAGGAATCTCTCCAAGCAAAAGGCAATATGTCTTAGTGACTTGTACTAAAATATGCATACCCACAGAAATAGCTTCTCTGCAACACACACCCGAATACAAACACATTTTGAAAATGGTAACACCATGGAGGAAAGACAGGTACCAAACACAGTCGATGATTACTCACCAATGTAGTAAGAGCACACAGGAAGATAAATGACTCAAAATCAGATATATCCACATCTCCATTTTAGCCCGTGGTTTTGGCATCACCCCACATCTAGCCACATTCCAGAGATGGGCAAGAGGAAAGATTGAGTATTTCAGCTTATGTCTCCCCTTTGACTGCCTCGCCCCCCAGGACAGGTGCTAACAGAGCAAGAAGAGCTGGGGACCGGAAGATGATAAATGTGGCCCCCACGTGATCCAGAGTGCAAAACACTCAGCCACCAAGTAATCAAAACTCCAAAACCCTTTCTCCAAGCTGGCTGTCTCGTAACACATTAAAACTCTGAGTTTTGATGGGAAGTAAAAACGTCATACAAATGGTAGACACATTTTAGATGAAACCCCTGGAGTGCATAAAATATGCAGTTCGGTTTCAGGTCCTCACTTCTCGGAACACGGCCACTGGCCCTGTCCTAAGCCCTCTATTCAGAAGTCATTTCCAGTACACAGAAGCAGACCTTTGTGCGGTTTCTGTGAATTACACATTTGAAAAGTGGGTCGTCATTGACTCTTACTAATCCTACTGAGTTACGCAGTCACCAGCTTTATCTGGGTCTTCTCCATCGATTTTAATCCTCTTCTTTTCTATTTCGACCTGTATGCAAAAGCAAAACACGGCAGCATTAACATACAGCACTCACACTGCTCAGTCCTACTTCGCGCATGACGCAAGGACTGCCGGCAGCCACCTCATCCTTTGGACACAGACACAGCGCCCCCACCGTCTCATGCTAGCTCCTAGTGAAGCAGCCTGCTCTCCTTTTGGGCAACAGAGCCCCCCAAATCCTTCCCTCTAGGGCAAAGTCTTCAAGAGGACTGAAACTCTCCTCCCTTCTAAGTCAGAGGGTTTATAAAAAATACACAGAATACATATATTGATAAGACCTTTAGAGTCCTGGCTAGACATGTGATCAATTATACCCCCAAGTATCATATCTGTAGACTCTGGCCCACTTGAGGTTTATAACCCACCCCAAATCATCTCATTAAAATGAACTAGCTTACGGGGCGCCTGGGTGGCTCAGTCGTTAAGCATCCCCCTTCGGCTCAGGTCATGATCCCAGGGTCCTGGGATCAAGCTCCCGCATCGGGCTCCCCGCTCAGCAAGGAGCCGGCTTCTCCCTCTCCCTCTGCCTCTGCCTGCTGCCCCCCCACTTGTGCTCACTCTCTGTCAAATAAATAAATGAAATCTTAAAAAAAAAAAAAAAAAAGAACTAGTTTACAAGCTAGTTAACCAGCTGGACCATCTACCCGTCCCTCATCTTTTTCATCTCATCTCAAATGTTACCTCCTCACAGAGGCCCTCCTCCTGGACCACGTGGAATAAGGAAGCCCTCCATCATTCTCTATCTTGTTCCCCTATTTTATTCTCTTCTTAGAACCCGTCCCTCTTGGAAACTCTTTATCTGCTTACAAATTATTTTTTGTTCCCCCGCTAGAAGGTATGCTTCGGGAGGACAGGGACCTGTCTCTTGTTCACGTTTGTGTCTCCAGCATCCAGGGTGGTACCTGGCACTTTGAAATTGCTCAATAAATATTTATGAAATGGAAAGTAACATTTTGAAACCGACTGTCACCAAGTGATGTGCAATCAGTAAATGCTATTAAAGCAGCAGAGACTTTGTTATGGAATTTTGAGCTGTCCTCTTAAAACGATAGGAAACTGCAACAGCCCATGCACAGGAAAATAGGTATGAATGAATTCTCCATTGTACTTGACCTGCACTCCAGTCACACATAATACTTATATACCTAGTGTGACCAGTCAGGGTCTCCAAGATGCAGTCTCTGAGATGGAGACTGGTGTGCAGGAAGTGTACTGGGGAGCGCTGTTGGGGTTGGCACCTGTGGGGGAGGGAAGGAAGCAGATGGAAGATGTTGGGCTGCAATGCAGTCGCTATCAAGGCTTCAGCGGATCCCCAAGGAGTGCTGGAGCTAGGAGGGCTGCAGAATTACCCCAAGCCAAGGCAAGAGGGTCTTGATACACCTGCATCCACAGAAGGCGGTGTGACCTGGGGCAAGGCAGCTTTCTTCAACAGGGCAACTCCCAGCTCCTGGGAGAGATAAGTCCTTAGGTCCCAAAGGGGTGCACACAAGGGCACTCACCCATCATTAATTTTACCAATAGGGAAAAAAAATCACTGGACCCAAACACATAGGCTTATAAACAGATGGTCCAAAATTAAGAAAAAAAACCCTGACTTATATTACTATATTATAAAACCACCGGTTGGTGTTAATGATGTCTTACATAATCACACCATTTCAAGATACTGTGGGAAATCTGTGGCAGAGATTATTCTAAATTTACTAACTTTGAAGATGAGAAGGAAAAGCACGTTTAGAAATAGGTGCAAGTGTATGTCACTCATTAACTCATCTGGCATAAAACTACGGAGGAGCTCATGGTGAACATTTAAAATCATTGTAATAGAGTAACTCAGCATTTCCCAAAGGGTGCTCCACAGAATACTATTCCGGGAGCTATTGATAGGTGTTCTACACACACACGCCCATAGAGACAAGATTCTATAATCAATGAGTTGGGAGAAACTGAGTTACGTTTAACAAGTTTCTGTGTTGCAGAACTTCTCAGAACCGTTATTTAGCACTTAGCACACAGCATTCCCCAACTTACTTTTTTCTGGGATCATTATACGTGTTCCATAGAACACACCTTGAGAAATGCTGTTCTAACATAATTCTTATTATAAAGATACTTCTGAAATGTGAATTGGTGTTTAAGGCCCTGTTTTTCATTGAGAGCAGAATTAAGTGGCATGTGTGCTCAGGCTCCTGATTTCTAGAACTGAGAGAAACTTGCCCATGACTGGGCTCTTTTCTAGGTCAAATAAACACACGTACAAATACACATACACGATCACTGAAGAGGGCAAAACAGATATCGAAAGCCAAACCAGGTCACAGCTCGAAAAGCCTCAATTGGAACCAAAGGGCTTTGGGACGTACCTGAATGTTGTAGCAAGCTCTCTGATGCACATGTTTCTGTGGCTGGACGTCACTCTCCACCCCCAGAGACCTGACCTCTGTCCTCGAGGCACAGGTGTCCAGCATTCCAAACTGAACAGTAGCAAATGGATACCAATCAGAGGGAATTTCTTGGTCTGATCCGAGTTCTAGTTTGTATGACAAGCAATGGGGATGATCAGGACCTTGAAGAAAAAAATCACATGGTCAAAGTATTTCAATGGCCATTGAACATTTTTCTTGAACATAAGAAGCACTCGACCCTCTCTTTAATAAACAATTCCATTAGCACTGTGGAGGTAAGTTCTATTTAAACAATATACCATCAAAATTCACAATTTTGCACCAACTAGGGGAAATCTACCTGCATTTTTTAAGTACTCGCTTTAAAATAAGTACAAGTTCATCACTATATATATGATATATTAACTCCTAAAGTGTTTTTAATTAAGAGTACGTTAAGTTTCTTTAATTAAATGACTAATATTTGTATCAAGCATCATTATTTAGCTATAATGTACACAGGATGCATTAAAAAAAACAAACAAACCCTTTCCCTTAAGTAGATTGAATAAGCTCTTACAATAATTCTTACCTTATTAATTTCCTTTCCACTGTTTCTCGATAGATAATGCAAATGTAAACTTCTGCCCAAATTGGGTCACGTTATTAAAAATTCTAATTTTTTAAGTTAAACTTATTAAAATTGTATTATATTTCAGAACTACTCTAGGCCAAGAATTCTTTCTTCAGTAGAACAGATTATTGTTTACCGCTGTCATTCTTGCTCACCGCCCCTTCCCCCCAAAGCTTTGCCTGGAACAGACGTACAGTGTTGAGATGGGCATATTGCTTTCAGTGTTTTAATCTAGTATTTGTTTCTACTTAATTTGATTTGCCATATATTGAGCATCTACTCCATGCTAGGCCAGGCTCGGTGCCAGACCCTGGGATACTGGATATACACAAAGATTTTAAGTGGGGTCTTGTAGCGTGTGTGTGTGTGTGTGTGCACATGTTACAATGGAGTAAAAAATGTTTCCAGTGCAATCACTGTAGTAAATCCACAAGGTTCCATGATTCTGTTGTGTTGTCCAAGCATCTACATATCTAATGTAGCTAATCTTTATTTAAATAAATGTGTGAGATGACAGTTATTTGAAAAGCCAGATTAAATTACTTTACCACTGACATACCTCGAGAAAGAACATTTCCATCAGAATATAGCTTTGGGCACAAAAAACAAGAGTTTAAAGGATTTCACTTAATTCTTAAAAGATAAATTGCCTTTCACTCCTTACAACCTGTTCCTTGTAGAGGGACTAATAGAATTATAAGGCTGTAAAAGGCCTTGAGAAGTCATCAATCAATTAACCAAGAGATGCTCATTAGCTGTCTCTACCACTTACACAGAGGGCAGGATAGCGTGGCCTCTGAGGTGCTCTAAGCTCCCCAGATCACTGCAGGCAAGTGATAAGTTTATTCACACACACACACACACACACACACACCCGGGGGGGAGGGGGATTCTTAGTCTTCTGTCTGCAGCAAGGAGGCAGTACATTTATTTAAACTTAATTCCGGCACTCTTAAGTCCTTTATGGCACAGCAGGTAAGAACACAGACACAGGACCCAGATAGCCCAGAGTCTAATCCCAACTCTGCTACTTAATGGCTGTGTGATCCTAGGCACGTTCCTTGAGGTCTCTGAGCCTCCGTTTCCTCATCTGAAAATGGGAGTGATGATGTCCGCGATGCTAACATGAACCTTACAGGATCATCAGGAGGACTGAACCAACAAGCTGGCCCACAGAAAGCAGGAGAGCCGTGGTAAACTAGACTGGGACAGAAGTGCTGGCTGTGGAGGACGGACGACTCTGCAAAGTGCTATCCAATTACAAATCCACTATTATTACTTAATTACTGTAATTTTGATAAAACTGTGAAATCTACACTTTCAGAGCTGAAAATGATATCGGAGACGGTCTAAGTTGATATACCCATTTTAAAGGAAAGAATTCTTTTAGAACTTTTGCAACCAAAATTACTCAAGTTGAGGATGTAGTGATATTCCAAAAACGTTACAAACAAAATTTTTTCTATCTGCTCTTCTAAAAATATTGGTAAAAAGGAGAGCGTTTTTCCCTTCAAGTTTTCTGTCCTGTTTTTCCTGGCTTTTAAAAACTGTAAATACTCTGCAATGTCTAATCACATACTCACCGCCCCCCACCCCCAGACTTTGACCTCCGTGCGAAGATGTGTGGCGTCTGTTCTTAGCACAAAGTCTGGCACATTTAAGGCTCAACGGATATTTGTCCATCACGTTGTTTAATCTCAGTGGCTTCCAGCAGGGGGCACTCTTGGGCTTTGGTAATTGCTACTCTCAACTTCCTTCGGACCGGGAAGGCAAGTCACAAATTCTTCGTGGGTGGAGCTGACATCTGGTCCTTCTTGAACCAAAATATTTCATATCTCAAAGTGAATTGAGAGTTGGAGGGAATGAATGATAGGAGGATGACACAAGTGGGGAGAGAGCCACCAATGTGCTGATGACAGCAATGAAAAAAGCAAGCTTTATCTAAAAATCGGTAACATGGGAAGGTAGAGATAAATATATTTATTAATTGGCTCTCCACCATTCCCACTCCCCTTTCTTTTTTTTTTTTTTTTAAGATTTTATTTATTTATTCGACAGAGACAGAGACAGCCAGCGAGAGAGGGAACACAAGCAGGGGGAGTGGGAGAGGAAGAAGCAGGCTCATAGCGGAAAAGCCTGATGTGGGGCTGGATCCCAGAACACTGAGATCACGCCCTGAGCCGAAGGCAGACGCTTAACCGCTGCGCCACCCAGGCGCCCCCCCCCTCCCCTTTCTAATTCTAGGCTGTGTCTGTACCTCCTGTGGATAACCAGTGTTCTCATCTGTCCTTCTTCCCCCCACCCCCACCCCCACCCCTCCCAAAACCTGTGCTCAAGAAAGTTTCCTGTTTCCGGTTGTCATTTACACTTTAGTGCAAATAAGCTATCTGAGCTACCTGCCCAAGGTCAACCTTTGCTGTAAAATCAAAGACCTGCCCACGTTGTTAAAGGAATATGAAGCATCGGCATGCTGGTTAAAGAGACATTTAAGGGGCCAGGAGCCCTTCCCACTTCCTTCGAAATCACATGGAAGTGAAAAAGAAAGGTCAATTCTGATCTCAAAAATCCACAGGAGGCGGGTGCCTGGGTGGCTCAGTCAACTAAGCAACCAACTCTTGATCTCTGCTCAGGTGTTGATCTCTGGGTCCTGGGCGGGGGGGGGGGGGGGGAAAAGCCACAGAAGGGAAAGCATAGAATTTTTTTTCAATGATGTGCACAGTAGACTAGTTCATATAGTCTCTTTCAGTTTCCACTTTTTAAATATTTTTTTCTAACAGTACCAATTTTTCAGAAACTTGCTTGAAATAAGATTTTATCTTATTTATTTATGTATTTATTTGGGGGGGTGCAGAGGGAGAGGGAAAAAGAGACTCTCCAGCAGACTCCACACTGAGTGTGGAGCCCCACTCAGGGCTCGATCTCACGACACTGAGATCATGACCTGAGCCAAAACCAAGAGCTGGACGCTCCCCTGACTGAGCCACCCTGGTGCCTCAAAAAAGGGTAATGTTTTAAAGACTTTTTTTTTTAATCCTGTTCTCTAAACACCCAATCGATTTAAGAATTATATAGAAAAAACAGAGATGCAGTCAAAGAAACTGCTCTTCCACACGTGGTCCGTGGGCCAGCAGCACTGGCGTCACCTGAGCAGCGTGGAAAGCCCTTTGGGGGGGCCTCACCTGCTGAATCCGTCTGCATTTTTTCAGGTGATTCAAGTGCACTCACAAGTTTAAGAAGCACTACCTTAGGATAAAGATTTCCACTTTGGGGCAACTGGGTGGCTCAGTTGTTAAGCGTCTGCCTTCAGCTCAGGTCACGATCCCAGAGTCCTGGGATCAAGCCCCACGCCAGGCTCCCTGCTCCGCTGGGAGCCTGCTTCTCCCTCTTCCACTCCCCGTGCTTGTGTTCCCTCTCTCGCTGTGTCTCTATCAAATAAATAAATAAAATCTTTAAAAAAAAAAATTTCCACTCTGCCCTGACCTTACTCTATGCTTCTGCTCCAGAGGCCAACTGCCAGGCACCCTCTCACTCTTTGCATTACCCTCCCCACCCACAGTGGTGAAAGAAACCACAGGACAGGCCACAGGAGCCCAAGTGTCCTAGCCCAGCCTCTCCCTGCCCCCCAGACTCCACCTGACACAGCCCACTGCCTTCTGTCTCAGCCCCCTTTTGGCACACAGATCTGATCTGAACAAAGCATCTTTGATCCCAGAGGATTTATTCCATGAATTATCACCATATAATTGACTGGAATACTCGTAAAACATTGTTCTGTGCAGGCCTGGTGCTATGACTGTCTTCCAGAAGAATTCCTGAAGGCCAGCCTCTCTGGAAATATCTACTCTTGTAATAGTTCTTAGCGAGCTCAGCTGCTAGTAAATCCAGGCGGGAGGCAGTAAGAGCTCTAGGCGACGCAGGGTACACAGAGCGGGGGGATGACCTGTGCCTAGGGGACCATAACAGGTTTCACAGCAGAGCTCCCAGGGCAGGAGTTTTCGGCCCTGGCTGCGTGGAAGGGCCTCTTACAAGCACCAATACATGGGCCCCACCCCACAGAGTCTGGTCAGGATGGGGCCCAAACATGGGGATGTTTTTAAAGCTCTAATGATTCTAAGGACTCCAGCATGCCGCCGGGGCGGGGAGATTTCAAAAGCAGCAGTGAGAGGATCCCAGGCTATCTCAGCTCATGGCACTGTGGCCCACCTATGCACCAAAGCCACAGCCCCTGACCTGCTTGCACCCCTCTCGTCCCGTGCCCACAGGTAATCTGTCCTTGTCTTGAGGGCACCTCCTCCGAGTTTCCTCACCATCCTTCACTCCCTTCTTAGTGCTCCCATTGCCACCGGCCTTGCTTATCAGACCTCCCCTCCTGCAAGCCTCCCCGGGTCTATACTCCTGAATCTCTCGTCTGCAATGTATGCCCAACTTCCTAAAACAAAGGATGATTCTGTCACAGTTGTGCCTGAAAACCCTCCGGAAGCCCAGCTGACAGACAAACTCCGTACCCCACAGCGTGGCCCACAACGTCCTTCACGTGCCCCTTTATTCTCCTATCATTCCCTCAGTCCCAGAACTTAACTAAGATCCCCCACCGACAGGCCTGTTTCTGCCGTTTCTATCCCTGGTAGAATCCTCCCGATTTTTCCACACCAAGCTGAGCCACCACCTCTTCAGCAAAGACTTCCGCAGCGCCCCCTGCAGTTGACACTCCTTTCTCTGGAATGCCAGCTCTGTTCATGCCTGGAACACAGCACAATTCCCAGCGCATCTGCGTGCTGGCTTCCAGATCTGCCTCCCCTACTCGGCTGCTACGTTTCTGGAGAGGGGGGAGCAGGTCTGCATCGCTGTCTCCCAAGCACCAAGCACAGAGCCTGTACCTAAGGGAATTAGTGGTGTTTGTGGAATGAAGAGTGAGCCCTCTTCTCAATAAATTCTTGGTGACCGAATCAATTAACTATACCATTAGCTCTGGGAAAATACAGTGTTATAAACAGGATCGTTTTCACAAGAACATTTACACGTTGTTCCCCTTCCAAAATTAGAAAAGAATGGTTTGTATGGACTCTCAGTTTGAAAAATAAGCACGGTGGCACTGATTGGCTCTAACAGGAGGGGCTGCTGGGCTCCTTGCCAGCCCGTCCGCCTGCCCCACCGACCCCACCTGGACCAGCCAGCACGATGAGCCCCTTGTGCTCCGCTCCGAGGCATAAGCAGGAGTCGGGTGATCACCCAGACATCAGGCGACATCTATGGATTGAGGAGACTACAGCAGGCATTCCAGCCTGCCTTCCTCTCTTTCCCTTCGTGTTTAGCAAAATTAAAGGCAATGGTATGATTTCTATAAGCCTGCTCACCTAAAAGTACCACAGATAACTTCGAGAACAGATCATTTGGAACCCTGCACTCAAAACCTCAAAAAATGTTTCCCTGGGATGAAGATAACCCGAGAACGGTTTTAACTTGCTTCTCCAACAAAGTTATAAGAGAAGGCAGGAAACATTACCTCTGTGGACTGAATCACGTTAGATACTCCCATCACGCTGGAGTTGACCAGGAGGCACCATCAGAGGCCATCTGTGTGACCACGCCCCCCAACCACCACCTGCCCTGCCTGGAGCCTGAGCTGTCCTTGCTAGTCCTTGGAACTGGAACCCTAACTAATGTAAGTCGTAAGAACGCTCCAGATCGGAATGTGGCATCAACTGAGCAGTGGGGACAGTGTCAAGGAGGACTACCGGGCAGGGGCTTCCCTTCTGCACGAGGGCCTGGGACTCAGCCACCCAGCTCGTCTCTCACCCGCTGGACCCTGTCCTTTGCCCAGGCTACAGTCAGCAGACAGATGTTAAGTTAGCAAACCGCAAGTCAGACAGGGTGGTCCTGGACCCAAGGTCATGATCCATGCTACCCCTCAAGTCCAGTATAGTCTAGGGTTTGCTCTTCCTTCTCCAGAACATTCCAAAGCCTACAGAGCAATGTCCCTCAACCCTGGCACACATTAGGTTCACCTGGGGAGCGCTCAAAACATACGGGTGCTTGGCCCCTCCCCCAGACATTCTGATTTAATTGGCGTAAACAGAGCCTGAACATCAAAATTATCCAAGAGCTCTCAGGCTGTCCTAACATACTGCCAAGTTTGAGAATTGCTGCAATAGGTCCACCCCAATAAAAACGCTTCCCCGGAAGTCCACAGCCTGAAGTGTCCTAAGACGAAATTAAATTTCCCTGACGGACTAGACCAGCTGTGAACTATTTAGAACAGGGACGGGATCTTATTCATCTTTAGCCCCAGCACCTGATGTGGTACTCGGTTTACAGTAGTGCTCAAAAAAGGTTTGATTGAATGAGTGACGCATCAACTCGGATCCCCAAATCTGCCCCCACAACCCAGTGTTCTGCTAGAAGTAACTGAACTAAAACAGGGAGCAGCCTTAATTTCAAAATTTGCTTTTTTGCTCTATTATAGACACCCAAGACTAAGTTAGTGTCCTGAAATAAATGTGGTGCTAGGACTGTCTTTTTAAAGTTCTGAACTTCTAGGTTAATTGTTTTCTTTGCAAACATTCTGAAAATTAACTGAATTTTTAATGCTTGGGTTGTGTCTACTTAATTCTGAAACAACTAGTCAAGATGGCCAAATTAAAGCAGTTAAAAGAAATCAATTTGGGTAAAAATGCAAGGCAGTCTTATTTCAAAGAGCAGGGCGCAAAACCTAAGGAGACGGGGGTACTGGCTGAGAATACAGACAAGTGCAGGTGTATTCACGGATGGGTGATCTTTAAAGGTTAATTAGGGAGTCTAAGCTCTGTGAGCAATAGTTTTAACATTTGAGGTTGGTGGCTGATGTCAAAAAGTCCAACGAGGAAACTTCCCTCAGTGCCACCATCCACAAGAAAATCTTAGCTTAGGATATTTTTTTATGATAGTTAAAAAAATTTTTTTTAAGTTAAACTTATCTGGTAGAAATAGGCACAGAGGACAAATTAAATCCGCTATTCGACTAAATGCTGCACCTCCCACCGGGCAATGCGCGCACGGCCCCAGGGGACTGACGTTATCCTGTGTCTCAGCCTGGTTTCAACCCAAGGAGGAGGGTGAAAACACTGAAGCTACTTGACGAGGCAACTTGGGGTATTGAATATTTACTTGAATTTTTATCAGGAAGCCGGTCTATCTTCCATACGACGGCCCGGTAGGCACTCTCGTATTTTGCTGACCCCACCGTGACCTGTATAATAGGTTCCGATTCGGGTTCGTGTAAATTCCCCAGACATGCCCGGCGGTTCATTTTGGCTTTCAGGGACTTCTGCCTCTGGAGGTTCATGGTCCAGAGGGCCTTGATCCACTGTGACGGGACAGGAAAGTGTATCATGACGTTGTCACAGGACCTCAAGGAACTGGCACACGATGGTCTCTGAGCCAGTGGGGCCATGTTGACGAAGGCCTGCAGCTCCACATACGCGCCCTGGACAACCACCACGGACTTGAGGGAAAAGGGAAGATCCTCCCCATAATACAGAGTCTTAAAACGCATCAGCTCAAACCGGCAGGCATCCAGCGGCACAAACTTAATGGTTCTCGACTGCTCGAATTCTTGTGTTTTCACACACTTATGAAAATGATGGTCAAGAATATCAATCCCCTTCTTTTCCGGCTCTTTTTCAAAATAGTGTTCATTTCGCTTCTGCAGCTCAAGGTCATTCAAGGTTAAAAAGCATTCTGTGTTCCCATTCACAAAACAGAGGCAACAGATTTGAGTTATGACAGCGCTTTCAACCAATTTTCCTTCTTCTTTAGTGATCTTCCCCCAAAAGTTGTCCACGATTTCTAGGGAAATTTCTTGTTCCTCGTAGTTCTTTTTCGGCTTTGAAGCAGCTGGCAGCTTGGTCAGCTCCTCCTCCACGGTGGTCAGGAAGTCGAGGAAATCATGGTACTCTGTGGACCCTAACTTCAGCATCTGCTCGACGTCTGGTTCATGAACTACTTCTGTCTTAGAGTGGTATTTCCTTTTTTCTGTGTAAGACACATGTTCAATCTTCACAGTATGGATTTTTCCTGCCACACTGAAGCTCTCAACTTTGGGTTCCGAAAGCCTGCAATGTGGATCGAGCTGTAACTCCTTAAAAGGCTTTTCTAACCCCTTCTCATAATACATTTGCAAAATTCCACCAGGTAAGACTTTCAGAAAAATTGGTCCCCACTGACGGGAAGACATCATGTTCTTCTTCTCAGGAATTCGCAACATGAAAGACCATCCAGGTTTTGGCTGACTCCGGAAGAGCGTGTGGGGGACAAAGGAAGAGGCAGTGTCTTCAGCACGCAGACTCTGCACAGACAAATTTCCATACGAGTCTTGGTCCTCAGCTGACTGGAGGTGTTCAAGCTTCTCACAGATGTAGTTAAGTGAACCCTGATTTAAGCTTTTTTGATCGAGAGGCATCTCTTTGTCTCTTGATGGGTACACCTTTCTGCTTCCTGAAGGATCAAAGGCAAACTGGGAAGCACTGCCTTCCTCTTTCCAAAACGGACTTGAAAAAGCACAGTCCTCCCGAAAATACTGAAACTGGGGGGCGTCACTTTGCAACCCTAGGCTTTCAGCCTGGGGAGGGCCAACTTCATCTGGAAGACCCACTTTGGGAGCTGGATGTGTACATGAGTGGTCGCCGGGTAAGGAAGCATGGGATAAACAGGTCGGTTTAGCAGACAATAAGGAAGAGCCTGCTCCTTGTGTTGTAAGTGGACTGTTTGAGGAGGATTCTGGGATAGGATAAAGCATATGAGTCCCTGCTTTGGGGATGCCAGGAAATCCTGGGAAGTCCTTGGTAGGTGTAGAGAGAGGAGAGTTACTTGGAGGTCCTGGACTAAAGTAAAAGTCTATGATGGGAGAGGAGAGGGGGGTGCTGTTGGCAGAGGAAGATCCACTGGGAAATTCCTTAGCACCAGAAAGGTTCAGCTTAAGTCCATTGGGCCTACAGATGCCTTGATTCTCCAGAGGTAAATTCTTTGACTTCTGAGAAGACTGAAAAGCAGGGTCATCATCAAATGTGACCCAGTTGCCTGGGTTTGTAGAACACATCTTTGGAATCAGATTGTGGTCTTGTCTACGAATCAGATGTGTTGCATCTGTTAAAGGAGAAAGAGACAAGAAGAATATTAAATGAGGAGGGGGAGGAAATTCAAGTTACTTTAGTTCTTTAGATTTAAAAGTACTTTAGTTTAGATTTAAAAGAAACGAGGGGGTGCCTGGTTGGCTCAGCTGGTAGAGCATGTGACTCTTGCTCTTGGAGTCGTGAGTTCAAGCCCCATGTTGGGCATAGAGCTTACTTTAAAAAAAAACAAAAATAAAGTGTTGTCACAAATAGAAGTTCAAAATTAAAAAAATAAAAATAAAAGCAACCAGATTTGCAGAAGAACGGAATTCAAAGAAATGCTTAAGAATTTTAACACTTCTGGGGCGCCTGGGTAGCGCAGTCGTTAAGCGTCTGCCTTCGGCTCAGGGCGTGATCCCGGCGTTCCAGGATCAAGTCCCACATCGGGCTCCTCGGCTAGGAGCCTGCTTCTTCCTCTCCCACTCCCCCTGCTTGTGTTCCCTCTCTCGCTGGCTGTCTCTCTGTCACATAAATAAATAAAAAATCTTTAAAAAAAAAAAAAAGAATTTTAACACTTCTGATGATTAAATGGATTAACAACAACAACAACAAAAACCAAGATCTAACCATATGCTGTGTCCTAGAGACTCATTTGGGATTTAAGGACACACTTAGGCTGAAAGTGAAAGGATGTAGAAAGATGTTCTGTGCAAACAGAAGCAAGAGCAGGCAGGGGTGGCCATACTATATCAGGCAAAATAGATTTTACCTCAAAAGCTGTCACAAGAGACAAAGCAGGACATTATATATAATGATAAAAGGGTCAGCTCACCAGGAAGATATAACAATTACAAGTATATATAAAGCCAACATCAGAGCACCTAAATATATGAAGCAAATATAACAGACAGCAACACAATAATATCAGAGCTTCAGTACCCCACCTTCAATAATGGATAGAACATCCAGATAGGAGATCAGTAACGAAACAGAGTACTTGAATAACACGGTAGACCAGATACTCCACGCAACAGCAACAGAATACACGTTCTTCACAAGCACACGGAGAATATCCTCCAGGATAGATCACATGTTAGGTCGCAAAACAAGTCTTAACAAATTTAAGATTGAAATCATAACCAAGTATCTTTTCTGACCACAACAGAATGAAACTGAAAATCAACAGGAGAAGGAAAACTGGAAAATTCACAAATGTAGAAATTGAACGCCACACTCTTGAATGACCAATAGGCCAAAGAAGAAATCAAAAGGGAAATGAGAAAATATATTGAGGTAGGCAAAGTGACAACAGCATACCAAACCTTATGGATGTAGCAAAAGCAGCAGACAGAGTAGAGTTTATAGTGGTAAACACTTACATTAAGAAAGAAAGAAAGGAAGGAAGGGGGCGCCTGGGTGGCACAGTGGTTAAGCGTCTGCCTTCAGCTCAGGGCGTGATCCCGGCGTTATGGGATCGAGCCCCACATCAGGCTCCTCCGCTATGAGCCTGCTTCTTCCTCTCCCACTCCCCCTGCTTGTGTTCCCTCTCTCACTGTTTCTATCTCTGTCGAATAAATAAATAAAATCTTAAAAAAAAAAAAAAAAAAAAGAAAGAAAGATCTCAAATAAACAAACTAACTTTACAGCCCAAGGAACTAGAGAAAGAAAAACAAACTAAGCCCAAAGTTAGGAGAAGGAAAGAAAGAATAAACATTAGGGTAGAAATAAATGAAATGGAGAATGTAAAACAGAAAAAAAAAAAAAGGGAAACTAAGAGTTGGTTTGTTTTAAAAGATCAACAAAACTGACAAGCTTTTAATTAGACTGAGAAAAAAAGAGAAAACACTCAAAACCAAAAATGAAAGATGTGACATTAAACTTATGTCATAGAAATAAAATAATGATTATAAGGGACCACTATGAACAATTACATACCAGCAAATTGGATAACCTAGAAGAAATGGACAAATTCCTAGAAACATACGATCTACCACGACCGAATCATAAGGAAATAGGAAATCTGAACAGACCTATAATTAGTAAGGAGATTGAATTCGTAGTCAAAACCTCCCAAAAAATAAAAGCTCAGGCCCAGATGGTTTCAATGGAGAATTCTACCAAACATTTAAAAAAAATTAACACTAACCCTTCTCAAGGTCTTCCAAAAAACCAAAGAGGAGGGAACACTTCCAAACTCATTTTATGAGCCCAGCATTACTCTGATACCAAAACCAAAGATACTACAAGCAAATAAAAATACTATATCCCTGATGAATACAAACGCAAAAATCCTCAATAAAATACTAGCACATCAACTTCCACAACAGATTAAAAGGATTATACAGCATCGTCAAGTGGCATTTATCCCTGGGATGCAAGGACGGTTCAACATACGAAAATCAGTCAAACTGAGGCACCGCATCAACAGAACGAAGGGTAACTATCACCTGAGCATCTCAACAGACCCAGAAAAAGCACTTGACAAAACTCAACACCTTTTCATGATAAGAAACAAGCCAACAAACTAAGAAGAAGGAAGTTATCTCAAAATAATAATAAAGGCCATCTATGAAAAGCCCATAATTAACATCATACTCCATGGTGAAAAACTAAAAGCTTATCCTCTAAGATCAGGAACAAGGAAGGATGTTCACTCTTCTGCTTCTATTCAACATAGTCCTGGAAGTCCTAACATGAGCAATTAGGCAAGAAAAAGAAATAAAGGGGCGCCTGGGTGGCACAGCGGTTAAGCATCTGCCTTCGGTTCAGGGCGTGATCCTGGCGTTATGGGATCGAGCCCCACATCAGGCTCCTCCGCTATGAGCCTGCTTCTTCCTCTCCCACTCCCCCTGCTTGTGTTCCCTCTCTCACTGGCTGTCTCTATCTCTGTCGAATAAATAAATAAAATCTTTAAAAAAAAAAAAAGGAAAAGAAAAAGAAATAAAAGGCATCCAAATCAGAAAGGAAGAAGTTACATTTTGTCTATTTACAGACGATATGATCTTATCTATAGAAAACCCTAAAAATTACACACACACAGTTAGAAGTAATACACAAATTCAGCAAAGTTGCAGGATACAAAACCAACGAACAAAAATCAGTTGCATTTCTATACATAAACAATTAACAATGCAAAAGAAATTAAGAAAACAAAAGCATCAAAAAGAATAAAATATTTAGAAATAACAAAAGGGGCAGACTTTTACACTGAATACTACAAAGTAATATTGCTGGAACAAATTAAAGAAGACACAAATAAAAAGATAACCCACATCCGTAGATTGGAAGACATATAGTGTTTAAATGTCCATACTACCCAAAGCAACCTACAGATTCAGTGCAATCCCTACCAAAGTCCCAATGACATTTTTTGCAGAAATAGAAAAAACAATCCAAAAATTCATATGGAATCTCAAAGGTCTTTGAATGGCCAAAATAATCTTGAGAAAGATAAATGAAGGTGAAGGCCTCATACTTTCTGACTTTAAGATATATTACAAAGCTATGGTACTCAAAACAGTATGGTACTGGCATAAAGGCAGACATACAAACCAAAGGAACAGAATCTTAAGCCCAGAAATAAACTCACACACATGGTCAAATGACTCTCCACAAGGATGCCAAGATTATACAACAGGGAAAGAAAGGATAGTGTCTTCAACAAGCTGTGTTGGGAAAACTGGATATTCATATGAAAAAAAAAAATGACAGTGGACCCTTATCTTATACCATACAAAAATCAACTATAAATGGATTAAAGCCTTAAACATAAGACCTGAAACTATAAAACTCCTATAAGAAAATAGGGGAAAAGCTTGATGACATTGGTCTTGGCAATGATTTCTTGGATAGGATACCAAAAGCACAAGCAACAAAAGCAAAAATAGACAAATCGGACTACATCAGACTCAAAATCTACACAGCAAAGGAAACAATACAGTGATAGGCACCCTACAGAATGGGAGAAAAGATTTGCAAACCACGTATCTGATAAGGGTTTAATATCAAAACACATAAGGAACTCCTGCTCAACAGCAAAAAAACAAACCAATTTAAAAATGGGCAACAGACTTCAACAAACATTTCTCCAAAGAAGACCCACAAATGGACACAACATGTACATGAAATGAGGCTCAACATCACTAATCAGCAAGGAGTGCGAGTCAAACCACAATATCACCTTAGACCTGTTAGGACGGTCATTACCAAAAAACAAACAAACAAACCCAAAACAAAAGAAAAGCAAAAAACAAATAAAAAACACAAAATAAGCAAGTGTTGACAAGGATGTGGAGAAATTAGAACCCCTGTGCACTGCTGGCGGGAATGTAAAATGAGAAACAGTATAGAGTTTCCTCAAAAAATGTTTTGTTTTGTTTTTTTTTTTTTAAAGATTTTATTTATTTATTTATTTGACAGAGATAGAGACCGCCAGCGAGAGAGGGAACACAAGCAGGGGGAGTGGGAGAGGAAGAAGCAGGCTCATAGCGGAGGAGCCTGATGTGGGGCTCGATCCCATAACGCCAGGATCACGCCCTGAGCCGAAGGCAGACGCTTAACCGCTGTGCCACCCAGGCGCCCCTCAAAAAATGTTTTAAATAGAACTACCACGTATATGATCCAGCAATCCCACTTCAGGAACTGTATCTAAAAAAACTGAAAACAGGACCTCAAAGAGATATCTGCACTCTCCTCTTCCTTTCAGCATTATTTACAATAGCCAAAAGGTGGAAACAACCCAAATGTCCATCGTCTGACGAACGGTAAAGAAAATGTGGTATAGGGACATATGGTGAATCTTATTCAGCCTTTAAAAAGGAAGGAAATTTCTGGCACAGGCTACACATAAATGAACCTTAAGAGCATTATGCTAAGTGAAATAAGCCAGTCACAAAAACACAAATACTCTATGATTCCACTTACATGAGATATCTACAGTAGTCAAATGCATAGAAGCAGAGAGGAGAATGGTGAGGCTGTGGGGGAGAAGAGAGGGGAACGGGGTGTTAGCTGTTCAGTGCGTATAGAGTTCTGGTCGTACAAGATGAAAGAGTTCTAGAAATCTGTTGTAAGACAGTGTGCATACAGTTGACAATACTGTACTGTAAACTTAAAAGTTTGTTGAGGGTAAAAAAAAATTGTTAAAAACTGCAAAAATATTTTTTTTTAATTTAAAAACCGCAACGCTTTTTAATCAATTCAGAAAGTCTTTATTTGAAAGACTACGTAGTGAGAACTTGTTAGGGTTGTAGAAAATATAGAAGATAAAAACCCAGTTTATAATGAACTTATAACCCATTGATTGCTCCCAAAATAACGTAAGGCTTATTGTTTCGAAGCATTTTCAAAGTCATGACCTAATTTATCAAAACAACCCTGGGAGGTGTATATCATCATTTCTATTTCATAACTAAGATTGCGTGGGTTTAGAGTCATTGCCTGAAGCTGCCCAACTGGTTAAGAGACAGAACTAGAATTTTTTTTTTTCTAACAGCTTTAAGATACAATTCACACACGTAAAATTCATCCTTTTAAAAAAGAATGACAATTCAGCAGTGTTTAGTATATTCAGAGTTGCACAGCCATCACATTTCCAGAATGTTCTTATCAATCCCAAAATAAAACCTGTACCTATTAGCAGTCACTCCTCATTCTCCCCACTACCACCCTCAAGCCCCTGACAATTACTGATCTACTTTTTTTTTTTAATTTGCCTGGTCTGGACATTCAAAGTTCATCCATATTACAGCATGTATCAGTGTTTCACTCCCTTGGGTGGCTGAATAATATTTCATAGTGAAGATAGCCCACGGTTTGTTTATCCGTCGGTCATTGGTCGATGGACATCTGGTTTCTTTCTGATTTTTGGCTATTATGAATAATAAGTTTTTATATAAGTTTTTGGGTGATCATTTTTGTCAGGTATATACCTGAGTTTGGAAAGAACCAGATTTTGAGCACAGGTCACTCCATCCTGATCTAACACAACATGAATTCTTGAGATGATTCTAATGACAGGAGAGGCACTGAGCTCTACGGCCACAGCAGAGACCTGAGAGCTGGGCACCCAGGATGCTGGCTGGGTGCCGGTCTGTCACCTACCAGCTGTGCGCAAAGCCCCTGTGGACACTCAGTGATGACAGCGGAATCATCTCTGAGGCCATTTCCCAACGAAAATACTTCTGTGCTGGCTGACATCCAATTGACATTTTTTTCAAAAGCAGAAATTATGTTACCACTGGGATCTTTGACCAAACTCTCAAACTAACAGACAGTAAAACTCCAGGAGTGAAACTCTATGATATGAAAACTCAAAACCTGCTGGAATAAAGCCCGTGAGAACGGCGCATTTGTCTCCCTCCAACCGGCCTGCTCGTTTCCCCTTGTGGACAATGAGGGCTCAACCAGTGCGATCCTTCAAGCCTGGGAAAGAGCCAGCCTGTAGAGAGAGCAAGCCTGGGGCTCCACTGGGGACAGGGCACGCTCAGTGTTGTCATTTGCTAAATCCGCACATTCCTGAGGGCACCAGACACAGTGGAGCAGCAGTCCAGGCCAGCTGGCTCTCTCTGGAGGGCATTTTCCTGTCACTGCCCTTGGGCTGGAGCTGCCACAAAGCACTTTCCCTTCGAAGCAGGCAGAGCCATGTTTCAATGAGACACCGCCGGGAGGCTGAGAGGCAGGAAAACGGCAGCAGGATTTCTTGACCCATCCTACCCTATGCTCTTCAGAAGGAAGCCAGCCAAAAATCACTCTCCATATGGGGTGAGAGATCGATCATGTAAATATTTATGTCAGCTGGCTTTATTAAAAAGAGAGAAAAAAGGAAGACTAAGAGAAGAAATCAGCCTGCTCTAGATGGACTCCTATTCTGACCTATACCAAACATTTTGCCTCATCTGTTTTCTAAGGGTAGCTTCAAAATTTCGGACAGGGATACTGGTTTCTTCAGAGGTTTTGCTTCTTATGGGGAAAAAAAAAAGTAATTTCCATAAACCAGATAAAGAAATCAATTTCATGACTTTTTAAGCGACCCTTGAACTCTAAAAAGCACACCTTGCAAAAAATCACCTACCTTAAACACAAAATCTATGCAGAATGTGCTCTCCCCCCTATGCAGGACTCAGCACCTGTAATGTGAGTTTAATACAACCAAACAGAATTTTGCATCGTGCCCAAGAGGAGCCCAAACCTTTGTCCGTGTTGAAAAGGCAGGACTTGGAACGACGGGCTAAGACTCTGGCGACCCACGGTCAAGGGCAGGTGCGCTTCCCACTCTTCTCTTCTTGCTCCTCTTCTATATCCCTCTTGCTGCCCTTCTTTATCAATCCTTTCCACACTCATTTCATTTCTCTCTGACCTCTTCTGCCTCTTCCTCCCATATGACCTCATCTTTCTATTTTAGTCTCAAAGCCCCCACCATCAGTTTCCCTAAAGCCAACAACTAGAATCAATTCCATCCAAGTCTTTCCCTCCCCTCCTTCCCTCCTAACTCACCCCCTCCTTCAGCGGGGAAAGAAGGCCACAGCCTTTCCAGAGCCTCCCCGTCTGTCCAAGGCCCCCTGAGCCTCAGGGAGGGATGCGAAAGCCCAGAGTGAGGTCAGGAATGTGTCCTGCCTCAGTCATCTGCAACTTCACCCCACCTCCTTCAAGACATGGGAACCAAAAGTATTCAAGCAGCAGCATCCAATGAGCCTCAGGATTTTTTCAGCACTGCAAATGGGGCAGAATCTCAATGGGTCTCTGCCTCCCCGAGGGCCCCAAGTCCTACATTTACAGAGCCCTGTCACAGGCAACATCTCATTTAAATTTACCACAATCCAGAGTAGACCACAGCACCTGGGCACCTTCTCCAGAGTCTAGGATCCATTTAGCACAGAGCTGGGAATCCAGGCACAATGTCCCCAGCTGCCTTCCCCCAAAGTAAAGGTGCCTCTGGTTGGATTCCGTGGCTCTTTGCTCAGCTGTGGATTTCATCCCCCCCACATGCCCTAATCCTTCCAGGGGTCTGTTTTCAGTCAATCTGGATTATCCTGCTAACTCCTGGAAAACAATGCCAGACAAAATTCAGAGATGGGGCAAGACACCAAGACCAAATGAGGTGCAGACAGAGAAGAAAAATGTAGTATGGTAGAAGCTGCTGGAAATCAATCTCTGGGTTTTGAAGGTTTCTAGAGGAGTGTTTGCTTCTCCTTAAACTATTAGACATCCTTCTGAGCTGCCCATTTTCAAAGTAGCATCAGAGTGCACTGAACTCAAGAACAAATTAAAAGTACGTGCACACGCCTACGGACACTGGGAATAAGGAGGATACAGGTAGACAGTGGTTTTCAACCTTTTACCTCAACACACATGACAGATGGCATTCAGGGCCTGGCACATTCTCTTGGGTGTACCAGAGTTGAACTGCCCCCAAAATACTGAGGGAAGCCCTGAAATAATTATCCCTACCTTTCTAAACGTTGGATCAGCAAAGGTAGGCCGCGGGCCACAGCAAACACGAGAGTCTGCACTCACACACAATCCCGGGACTGCACCCCTTTCTTTCACTGAAGAAACCATCCTGGAATTCTTATAAGGGTATCACGGAGATTATGAATTTATTCAAAACTGTTTTAAAAAGGAAATCTTTCAAAAATAGCAACACCTTAAATATTATTAGAAATATTGCAATAAGCCTTATGAAAAAGTAGCACAGTATGGCATAATTATCTCACCAAAAGAACTGGGGATGAAAATCATCAAGTTGTTGTAGGAAAAATTCATATGTTTTTTGAGAGTCAGAGTGAAGCTTTTTCAGAGAGGGATTATGTCTCATTCGTTAGGGCATTTTCCACATTGTCTACAAATGTCTGACATCACTAGGCAGTTCAATGCATTTTTGAGTGAATAATTTTAAATAGTCTTTTCAGTTTCCCACAAAGGAAATCTCTATGCTGCCCTCCTCAGTTCAAAGAACCATACATTTCAGAGTTAGGCAGAAATTGGAAGTATTTTACTCAATTAACCACACCAGCAAACATTTATCAAATACTTGCTATGTGCTCTTGGTATGCTAAGGGCTGTGTGTGCATTTCACCCTCGCAACCCCATTAGGTAATAATATCATGTTGTAGAAGAGGAAAATAAGTCACAGAGAGGTTAAACTACTTGTCTAAAGTCACCCAGCCCAAAAGAGGCAGATCTGTCTGATTCCAACACCCACCACCCAAGAGGTCCCAAGAGATCCAATGACTTGCTGGTGTTGGTGTCCTAATTCTCATTTCCGAACACGTCCCACCACTCTACGTTTCACTAAGGCCATTCCTAAGTGGAGGCAGGAACTCTCTAAGCTGGCAAGATGCGGTTCTCACCTGAGAAGAGCCTATTTCTAGACAAAGGCACCACAGATATCCGCCGCCTGGATATCAGGCTGTGGGAAGGACAAACTCTGAGACAGTCTTCCCCATGATTGCTCAGGAACAACAGCTCAGTAGCAATTTGGGTCAATTCCGAGACTGGCTTTCGTAACGCGGCCTGTCCTAATTCCTGTCCCTTCTAGACTGCATCAACCAGCCACCCCACCCCGAGCGATGAACAGTTTTTCAGCCTTGCTGCCCAGCGGATACCCTCAGGTGCCCCCCCTACCAGTACGAGGCCATCCTGTACTGCTGCATTCCCCAAACCTCATGTACCTCCCCACATCGTCCACGCCACCCACCCCGCACTGCTCTCGAGGGT
>NW_024426774.1:69025639-69067985 GCF_017311325.1 Ursus maritimus
TTCCTGCTGTTCTTTGCAGATTTCCTTCCCTTCATTCAGAAACCACAGTGTAAACATGAAGCTCTACCTTTTCCTGGAGATGATCAAAATCAAATTAGATGCATTTGGTGGTCGCATGAGCCTTCCTGCTCGTCTGCAGCTGAAGACCGTCCCCACTTGTGAAGAACACCACCCTCTCAGACGGTCCCTGGGATCTGGCCTCTCTGTAGCCGCCAGATGTGGGGGAAGGGCGGCCGTGGAAGGGGTGTTCAGCTCAGGGACGCATCACAGGCACCTAGCAGTCACCTCCTGCTATCAGCTCCACCCGGCTGTCACTGTCAGGCTGACTCCTACTCAAGCCTCAGGAACACATCTGGACCCTCAGCGACGTCCTGCCTCTGCAAGGGCTGGATTTAGTCCTTTTATGCCTGTGCTTTTTTACTCCACACAACAATGCCGCATAATCTAGAGAAAGAATGTCTTTATGCCAGTATCTGTGTGGTTTCACTGGCCGTCCCCCAAAGAAGGAATCCAGGGCTGGACTCCTCAACTGCAGCACTGGAACCAGAGGGGGGCTGCGTTTGCAGAGCCTCCCTGTGGCTCTTGCTGGGTTGGAGGTCCGCGATCTAGTCACCCTCCTTGCCATTCTGGGAAGTACGTCCCAGAAACGAAGCCAAAGTCAGGGACGGCCCGTGTGCAGAACGCATTCACAAAGGTTTGCTATGTGAGGGTTTAAGATATCCTTCCTAGGGAATTTTTCCCTTTAAAGGGGCAACCAAACTTTTGAAACCGAAAGGACTTCTAAGACAACACAAAACCCTACGTGCAGTGAAAACCCTTGCAGCCCACAGCCTCACCTTAGGTCACAGAAGTGCCCGCTGCGTGGAGTGCCTGCGCTATTACCACAGATGTTCCGCAGCCCGTCCTCTTTAATCACGAACATGTGTGCTATTTAGTTCAGCTATGTGACAGGAAATACCATTTGTAAAATACTAAACCACAGCCCAACTTATCCGTGCCTTCAAATATTATCTGTGCCGGTTCCAGCTCAGCTCCCCCACCCCACACCTCCCCTATGGATTTAACCTTCCCCTTTCCAGGATGAATTTGGATCCTGGCTACCTTTTTAACCTTCTTTTAATAATCTGCTCATTTCTGAAATTTAGAGAGTAGTATAAACAGACATCAAGCCAAACTGACCAGTCTCAGGAGATGGTCTTTATACGAACAAAGAAAAAATTGGGGGCTGGATGGGCCATTCTGATTTCAGAATGTTATTCTTCTCACCAAGGCAGAGCCGGCACACCATGTTCATGTCAGTGTCATAAACGCTATGGGAATCTGCTAAGCAGAGGTCTCTCAGCCTCAGTTTCTTCATCGGTAAAATGGTGATATTTGCCTCATATATAAATTGCCACATAATGGGTACTTGGTATATCTACTCTCTTTCTCTCCCTCGTTTGCTTTCCCTTGTCCCCCCATTCTAACCTGCCTTTCTCTAGTCAGGAAGAAAGGAAAATGCTCAGACCCTGCAGGTTGCTTTAGCATCAGGTCAACTTGCTACAGACCCTTTTCTAGAACTGGGTGTCCATTCTGTCTGGCACATGACCATGCTTCTATCTGCCCTGCTCTCCAGATGTGATCTGTTCCTATCTTAGTCCCTTGTGCCTGCTCAGGGGTTCTCCTTGAAGACGGCATCACCCAAAGTAGAGAGAAGTTAACAGGCATGGGGAGAAAGACCCGTGGTCAAATGTGTTTGACAAATTCTGGTTAAACAAGGGTTTACAGGTCTCTTCACAGCATTCCTTTCCAGAGCCTACAGAATGCTAACATTCTCATGGGCTCCAGGAGGGGGTAACAGGCAGCTCTCCTCAAAGATCCACATGGATGGTTTGCCTCAGAACATTCCAGAACATGCTCTTGGCCCCTCCTGGCCAAGGCAGGGAGCACACCGGAGACCCTCAGTCCCTCGCATGGAAATCAGGCTCTGCAATGCTGCAGGATGTCCACAGCACACTCGGCCGGGGCCATGGAGCCACAGCCCATCTCTCCCCAACCCCACGAAGCCCCAGCACCTGTTCGTCTTCCCTTCACAGGGTTCTGGGACCCTCCTCAGCCTCCCACTACAGAGGGTCAGGGAAGGCACTGTGTGGGGCTATGGGGCTGGGCTCAGCCTCTCATCTGCCACTTTAGCAAGTGACACTTAACTCTTGGGCTATTCTCCTAGGGAAGAGTGAGCACCCAGCACATTCCATAGCCAAGTGTCATCCAAGGTGTGAAGGAAGGATACCTCAGCCAGAGTCTTCCTGGTGCTGGACACCATGCTGGGACTCATGGTCTCAACCAGCCGTCTGCCCGGCCTAAACGTCTGCTCTCTGTCCTGAGGACCTACAGGTGGCAAGATGGGGACCTCCTGAGCCACAGTTAAGAGGAGTTCCTCCTTCATGGGCTCCTGTCCTTTAGTCACAGCAAAGGTTCAACCCACAAGGGCAGAAGAACACAGAGGTCTAGCATATAGGCTCTCGTGTCCAGGTCCCCGGCCTCTCACCTCACTTCCTCTGCTTATGACCCCCGAGGCATGCGACTTGACATCATCAGTGTCCTCATCTACAAAGTGAAACGAGTAACACCTACTTCCTAAGGTCCAAATACGTTCATGCTAAGTTAGTAAGTCAAACGTTACTTCATGGGCACTCAAACAATGGTTAGCGCAGTGCTTACGAGTGAGGGTCCCGAGTCAGCGCTGAGCGTCGTAGCGGCCCCCGGCCGAGCAGCAGGCTGTGCCAGGCCTGCAGGGGACAGCGACGAGGGCCCCGGGGCTCCGGTCTAGCCCCGAATGGTCTCCCAGTCTCCGGCAAGAGAAAACCAAGGCGCTGAGCTGGGCTGTGAGATAAAAAGCACTGCTTAAGCGAGTCGGCGCAGTACCTGCGGACGTCGAAAGGCATCAGAAGAGACGGCTCAGAAATGACGCAGTCCTTCTCCACACGGGGCTGAAAACCTGGGACCACGCTCGTCACTGACACCCAAGGCTCCACACGGCTCTGTCCCGGTGGGTCCCCACGGGCATGACTTAACTTCCCAGGGGACACTTGGCCGTGTTTGTGGCCAAGCTCAGTTGTCACGCCTGGGGGCGGGGGGAGGGGGCAGGGTTGCTACTAAACACCCTACTGAGCACAGCAGAGCCCCCACGGTGAAAAGTACCCGGCCCCCAAGAAACCCTGCTCTTTGCTGAGAAGGTCAGTGAGCTGAGAACGCCGCGCAAGGTGTCCCACCCTTCTGCCTGCGTCTAGTGTGTAGACAAGCACTGGACACTTAGGCTGGGCAACGTGCCTGAGGGGCATAGCCAGAAAAGGGTGCTATCAGAATCGAAGCCTGTGTGGGCCCCAGATCTCATGCTCTTTCCACTCCACCACACTGACTACCGGGGCAGAAATCGCAACAGGAGAGAAGTCACCTTGACAGGACTCGGACACCAACGTGATCTAGAAAACACAGGAAAAGGGGGAGTCTGCCACTGAGAAACGTGAAGCCACAGAAGCAGCAGGAAGAAGGGCAGGGCCACACGCATCAGTCAGGTCTGAGGTGCTCCAACTGGAAATATCTAGCAAGGAGCTAGAAACACAGACAGTACTTGGAGAAAAAAACCAGGGGCTACACATGAGGAGTTGGGTGAGAGCCAAAGGCAGGAGAGAACAGGAAAGGCCATATGGCATCCAAAGCTGAGGACTGGCCACCTTCTAGGAGGCGGAAAAGAAAGGGAGAAAGTGAGACACATCCAAGAGGCCAAGGTAAAACCAGGAGGTACAAGGACCCCCAAGGCAGGAAAGAATGTCCTCTTGGGGCCCCGAAGAGCAGCAGAGGGCAGGGACAGCCGAGATGAGACCTCTGGGTTTACTGACCAGGTCGGCGGTAAGGGGGTAGGAGCAATTTCAGCAGTGGAGGCTGGGGGGAGGCCAGGCTGCCGTGTGGAAGTAAAGGTAACAGAGATGCTCGGGCCCACAGGCAGAGGCTGGGCTCAGTGGTCCGTGTCTTGGCCACCTCAACCCCCAGCCCCCAGTTTCTGGGTTTCTGCAGCTCTGGGGTGGCACTGTCTCCCAGGTGGACTGGTTCCTGGCAGCCCTAGTAACAACCCCCCTCTTTGAACCCTATCTGCATTCTGGTCTCAGAAGCACTAAAGGGCCCCAGGACTTCCCACTCTCCAAAAAATCCAGCCTGCCCCCGGCCAAGGGAAGGAGGCAGACAAGCAAGCCTTCGGGCAGGAGAGGGCCGGCAAACAAGGCCGGCTTTCAGGGCTGCCTTCTGGTATTTATATTCCCGTGGGCTCTCCAGTGGAAAGAGCAAGGCGCTCAAGAGTCGGAAATGAGAAAAGGCATTATCTCGTCAGGGGCCCCCAGGGCTAGGCGGGGGTGCAGAGCACTGTGGTAACTGGAGGGTGGCTCCCGGATTTCTTCGGATTTCGATTCTGCATTCTCAAAGGCAACCATGAAAAAGATGTGGGATAAAGTCAGCTGAAGGGGGCCTGGCTCTGATCACACATCTGAAACATGCAAATCTCCTCTTTCCCCTCTTCTCTGCAGGCCCAGGGGCCCTCCTGAAAACAAGCAGAAAGCCCTGGAAGTTTAAAGAACTCTAAAGAGGATCTCTCTCTGCCTTAAATATTTAGGGGTGGGGGGTAGGGAACCAATAGCAACCACTCTGCTATGAAAATCGGTCCAGTAATTTATCTTAATTACCATGTAATTACTTTTAGTGTTTTCAAAAGAAGCTGTAGCTAAATGGCCCAGGAAGGATATTTAATGCTTTAGAATGTGAGTCCCTCCCACACGCCCATCATGCTGCGTTCAGATTAGAATGGTCTGACAAGGACCATCACCACCTGCTCGGAGAGACCCAGGACCTTGATCCTTGGCTGCTGGGCTCTGGGGCCCTTCTGCCGCACGTTCTGGTACAAATTTGTGTCCCCCAGCTCCCTGTGCATTCGCTCAGCAAACAGTCACAGTATCTTCTAAGGGCTGGGTCCTGGCTGAAACACCAGGCAGACAGCAGAAACCAGTAAGACCTGACTGGCGTGGTGGGGAAAGAAGGGTTTGGAAGTTAGAGAGACGGTGTGTGAATCCCAGCACCGCCACTGACCAGCTGTGCGACAGGGGGAAGGTGACGTTACTTCCCCGAGCTTCCCCTTCCTCGGGTGTGAAAAAAAGGATGATAACAGTTAACCTTTAGTGTTCGTGGTGCCCTCCCCCAAATTCAGCCCTAATACCCCATACTTCAGAATGTGACTGTAGTTAGAGGGAGGGCCTCTAAGAGTTGATTCTGTGGAAATGAGGCTCTTCGGGTCGGCCCTGAGCCAGTCTGCCCGCTGTCCTCGCAAGAAGTCAGGACACAGAGAGACACCAGAGAGGCCGACACACAGAGAAAAGGCCACGTAAGGACAGAGCCAAGGAGAGAGGCCTCAGAAGCAACCAAACCTGCCAACACCTTGCTCTCGGATTTCCAGCCTCTAGAACTGCGAGAAAACACATTTCTGTTGCTTAAGCCCCAGAGGCTGTGCTTTTCTGTCATGGCAGCCAGAGCAAACGGACAGGCCTCTTGTGACACTAAATAAAGTCACACCTGCAGGATGGCAGGTGCATAAAGAGAGGCCGTTATCCCTAGATCCCTGCTCCTAAGGTGCTTATAATCTGGTTGGGAAGAACAGAGGAAACAACAAAGACAAAATGTGCTCACCCTCCTGAGCTAAAACAAAGCGCACTGGGACTTTGGGAGAGGACGGCAGGGTTCGGGGGCAGGGAGGCTCCCAGGGAGGGGACATCTACTAGAACAGAGGCACAGGGCAGCAGATGAGGCACTGGGGACGTACCCGCTGCCCATGTTCCTGTGCACCGAGTCACGTGCCAGTGAACACCAGCTAAGGGAGAGCCCCCCGCCCGGCTTCATCCACCCCACACTGGGCAGACACAAACCCAGTTATGCACAGTTATCCCCTCTGGCTGCCCAAACTGGACCATAAGCCAGAGATGACGTCAGAGTGATCCGGGCTGTGCGAGCCTCAGGTCAAATGCATTTTGGTTTATCCTTGGTCTGTCCTGGGCTGTTGCTGACCACCAAGCTCACGTGGAAATGTCCACATCACTGCAAATACATAGGCAGGAACCACTGACTTACAGAGAACCAAAGCACATTTGCTCAACCCTCACTCCCAGGAATTCCACAAATGTACATATGTAACAACCCAAGCAAATCTTTTTTTTTTTAAGATTTTATTTATTTATCTGAGAAAGAGAGAGCATGACCAAGGGGGAGGGGCAGAGGCAGAGGGAGAAGGAGAAGGAGACTCCCCGCTGAGCAGAGCCCAACGCGGGACTCAATCCCAGGACCCTGTGTCTGTGACCTGAGCCGAAGGCAGATGCTTAACCAGCTGAGCCACCCAGGCTCCCTGGAGCAATCCTAAGGTTTTAAAAATCACTTATGAAAGTCCTATTTATAAAACAAGTACAGAAGATCAACATTTACTTGGGCTCTTAGTCTCAAATGCAGACATCACACACAAAAATAATATTTGTGTCTCTCGGTCTGCAGGGAGTGCGTGCAAAATACTTGTGAACTTCATTGCACTTCAAAGGCCACTACATGCTTTTGACAAAGAATTCTGCACTTACAGCAAAGTCGAATTAGAAACATGTAAGTAGGTGTGAACGAATAGATTTGTCCACTGACATCTCAACTATGCCTGGCTGGCTCACTGAGAAGAGCATAAGACTCTTGATCTCAGGGTCATGAGTTCAAGCCCTATGTTGGGTGTAGAGATTACTTAATAAATAAATAAACTTAAAAAAAAAAAAAAAAGCCTTACTATCTCTACTATCAGCCTGGGAGCTTGAGCACTGTAGCAGAAAGGCCTCCTTCCTCTCCACTCTGAGTCTCCATTAAAATGAGTAACTCCCAGTGTCCTCACAGAGCTCCCAATTGCCTCTGCATATGTGAGGCCCAGTGAGGCCCACGAGCTCCTGACAGGTCCAGCCCAGCACCAGGGCCTCATCCAGCTCTAAGACACGGGCAGGCCTCCACTGGACCCTGCCAGGGCCTCTCTCGCCATACCCTTCTCTCCACCAGCCCCTCCTACTACTTACTGCTCACAGCAAGAAACGTCCCTCTGGGTGAGGTCCCTACAGCTGTTTGGCCAGCCTGGAAGCCGGGGGGCCAGTGCTTGGGAGGTTTTGGGCCCACTCTGCTTCATTCTGGCTCTGTAAGTTAGAACAAGTCATTGCTAGCAAGTGGCTTCTACAAGTCTGAATAATTTATGAAGATTCAAACTCTTAGCAATCTATGAATTCTCCTACAAAAGAGGTCTGCAGACAAGTATGTGCCTCCCTGAAGACCCCTTCTTATCCAAACTCTTTAGGACTCCTGCAACCATGCTTCAGGATAGAAGTTTTCCAAAGATAGCCACAACAGTATCTCCCATCTAATGCTTTTCTGGAATGCCATGGAGCAAGGAGGCTCTATTTCCCCTTCCCTTGGACCTGGGTAGGCCCATCACTGCTCAGACCAATCTAGTGTGACAGAAGGAACGCTGTGACAATTCTAGCCACAGGCCTGAAATGACCCAGACGCTGCGTTTCCTGCTTTGTGGGAGACCTGGGCCACCGCACATGAAGCCCAAGCTGGGTGGGGGAGCCACACTGAGATGCCATCCTGCACATCGGGCCACTTGAGCTTTCAGTGATTCCAGCCTCGGTGGCCATCTGACTACAACTATATGAGAAGCTCTAAGCAAGAACCACCCAGCTGAGCCCAGTCAACCCACAGAACCAGGAGAGAGAATGCGAAATTCTGATTCTAAGCCTCTACACGTTTTTGTGTGGTAAAAGTACATTCACATAAAAGCTACCCTTTGAACCGCTTTACAGAGTGCAGTTCTGTGGTATTTAGTACACTCAACCACATGGTTGTGCAACCCTCACGACCATCCATCTCCAGAACTTTCCATCTTCCCGGATTGAGACTGTGTCCCCCTTAAACACGAACTGTGCACGTCCCATCCCAGCCCCCGGCAGCCACCACCATTCTACTTTCTGTCTCTACGAACGTGACTACTCTAAAGACCTCATAGAAGGGGAATCGTACAATATTTGTCTTGTTTGTGACTCGTTTATTTCACTTCACATACTGTCTTCAAGGTTCATCCATGTTGAAGTACATGCCAGGATTCCCCTCCTCTTTAACGCTGAAAAACGCTCCACTGCATACATATACCCCAGTGTGTGTGTCCATTCAACCATCAGTGGACGGATCTGGAGTGCTGGTTCTACAGCAATACATACGTGGGGCAGTGGGCAATGCAGCCCGGGCTCAGCAGAGCAAGCCTGCGAAAGCAGACGTCGAGAGCTACAAAGTGTGGCACAAACACACAGCCCCAGGGCACTCACCCCCGAGGAGGTGACTGGCCAGGAATCCAGTCTGGAGTTCCCAGTAGCACTCATCACCGCAGGCTGGGTGTCTCCTGGGGTCTCCATTCGAGGTGGGGCCCGACCCCTGGACAGAGACTGGCAGGATCTTCTTCATGCCGGGGTGCCCTGCCCTGGCATAGGTGATAGGCCCAATAAACATTTGATGGATAAGTGAAAAATGTCCCTGACACTGAAGTCAGGTTCTGGGCCATGTCAGAGTTTCTTACGGGCTCCCTGTAGGGCAAGAACCAGGCCAGAGAAAGTGCAGAAAGGCTGCTTCTGGCTGGAAAGGGAAGAAGGAAGAAGCAGCATCAGGACAATCCGACAGGGAAAAACGCACCCCAGGCCCAGGCTTCCCAGGAAGTACAGGATCTCCATTGAAGCCCCACCCTGACCCAGGCAGCCCAGTGGGTTCCGCCTGGGGGAGGGAGGGCCTTTGGGAAGGGCATGCTGGGTATCAGGCTGAGCCAATAGGACCAGGTATCTCTGGGATCGGCCCTGCTCAGTTTGTGGGACTCAGTTCCCAAGGCTCAATCAGAGCCTTGTGTGCCCATTACAGGAGCAGGAGGGGTTGAAGGGGCTCACACCTGCGCCCTAGCCCAGGCTGTAAGGGTCTAAGGGGGCAGCTGAATCACAGATATGAACCCTGGGAGCTTTAGGACAGCGACCTTCCTTCACCACAGGAGAAGCCAGGCTGGCTAAACCATGACCCTTGCCCTCTCAATAGCCACTGTGCCAAGAAAACCCAGCGCTCTCTTCCTGCTGGACTGCCCTGCTGGGCCACAGGACAGGAGGCACCACACACAGACGTTAATTCCAAATCTAAGAAGAGGACTTGTTTCTGGTTCACTTAAAGAGTGAATAACAACCATACCAATGCCCCCCCCCCCCGGGATTGAAACAAAAAGGGCTTGCATTATGGTTCAACTCTGCATTTAGGTTGACCAGCCTTTAAAGATAAAGCAAAACCCTGAGTATTAATTACAAAGGTGTTTTTCTCTATTTCTCTTCAAAGCCTCCGCCTTGAAGGTTAGAAACTGCTTACCACGGGGAAAGCAGTTATAAGCACCAATAAAAGAGTTCAAGAAACATGGATTTTGAACTTGGCTCAGCTTCTAAGTAATTGTGGGGCTTGAAGCAAACTAATTACCCTCTTTGGGTCTCAGTTTCATAATGATAAATGAAGGAAAATACTTTGTACTCCCATGGTCTGGTTAAGTGCTTAATGAGACTAACTATATGTGAGATGATATATTGATATATAGACAGATACATACGCACTTACATAAAGAAAGTCCCCATAAGAAAAACTAAACTCTAAATATGCTAGAGATTTTCTTATGTTCGGTAAGAATAAATGGCCAAATACCCCCGCAATTATAACAAGACTCACATTTCGTGAGAACAGTACCTCTCCACACGCCAGAATCCCCACCGCTGTATCTACTAGATCTTAGAAGGCCATCTCTCTCCACAGGAGGCCGAGCCCACCTCGCCCCTATCTTAACAACCACCTCTCCCAGCTTGCACGCTTCCTCCCCATCTGGCCGTATATTCCAGTCTGCGGGAGCCGGCCTGATTTCCAGGGTCAGAGTCTGCCCCGCTGCGCCTACCCCAGCCCCGTGGCCCAGCTCCCACCTCCCATCATGGCCTGAGGCTGCTTCTTGGACCAACTGCCAAACCCAGAACCCTAGGCCTGCACCCTAAGTCTCCACTGCCTTTGATACCAGAGGGAAACAACTCATTCCCTTTTCCTGGTTTTCGTGGAGCATGGCCACAGGGAAAATTTGTGGACCAGGAGCCAGTGTCTGCCCAGGGCCTCCTCCCCCCACCTCAAGTCTGGACTCCACACAACGGACAGCTCACATGACATCTAAGGGCTTTGGGGAGCATCATATAAGATGAAGGACACAGAAGTGTCTTTGAAAAATATGAAGCCCTCTGTAAATTCTTCTTCTCTTTTTACGCTTGTTCATTTATTTCAGTGTGGTCTCTGATTAAGAGTCTCTAGAGGCCTGGGACTGTTCCCCGGGTAAACTCTTTTGGTACGATGACCACACACAGAGCAAAACTTGATGTTCTTTGGGACTCTAGTGCCATGAGCAAACGCGGCATGAGTTCCAGGACCGGGGGCGGGGAGCGGGGAGGCCGGGCCGGAAGTCAGAAAACCAGGTTCTGGCCTCTCAGTCCTGCCAGGAAATTAAGCGCATCACTTAACCTCGCCGGGCATTTTTCTTCATATGCACAATGGAACTGACAAGCCATCCGCATTCCTATTCACCAGGATGCCAAGAAGGCAAAGAATTCGAAAAGAAAAACACTGCACAAGTTGAAATATTGTAGTATTCAGCGGGCATGGGGAGTGCAGAGAAGAGATGGGAAAGGAACAAGAAGGGGGGCCAGGAACAAATAATAGAGCAAGAAGACATTTGGGGTGAAATGGGAGGCACCTGAGAAGGTCCAGATGGAATGCCATGGAAGTTCCCAGTACAGAAAGTATTCCCCACGCCTGAGGGTCCATGTCTGGAGGAGAAGATCCGCCTCAGAGACACATCAAGTTCAACTCCAGCAGAGAAAAGTGGACGGAAGGAAATGAAGTCCATGTACCACCTGCGGTGGCATGAGACCCACCAGAAGCCGAGGCTCAGCGCGTTTGCTTTCACAGCTCAGCTCAGAGTAAGGAGAGAGAAGAGGAATTAATAGGCCCACTACCTACAAAAATTGTGTAATGTCTGCAGGCCACATCCTGGCACATGATGTCCAATCCGGAGCGCTCCATGTTAAGGGGCACATTCAAAGACTAAAGAGTTCCCAAAGGCTGGTCACCAGGACAGTGGGGTGCGCTGAGACCACGTCCCAGAAGGATGGGCTACAAAAATCTGAGAAGTGTGTCCCCAAACAAGATTTGGGGAGGACATGGGAAGCAAAGGCTCTCTCAGAATCAGAAAAACCCTCTGAACATCGTCTGGTCCAACCTTCCCAAGCGAGGAATCTCTAATACGACATCTCTGCTGAGGAATTATGCAGCTGCTGCGTGAACTCTTTCAGTAATGGAGACCACATCACTTTATAAGTGGGTTCATCTCATTATCATTTGGACAGGATTAAACTCTTCTCCTTCCTATTAACCCCAAATTAACCTCCTCCTTGCTTCGATCTATGCTCTGCGGGGACACATGCTAAGTCTAATCACTTTTTCACCTACTCATCCTCAGACAAGTGAAGACAGCTGGTCTTGTTGATCTGCACTGAGTCTTCCCACAGACTTGCCCAGGAGGGGGATGCATTTTCAACACACCCATGAAAGCATATTCTCAAGCCCGCTTCAAGGCTTCGTTCCTGGTGATCTCTGGCCAGCTGTGACCTCAGACTGCCGTGGGACGCTGACTGCTGCCCCTGCCATGCTCAGAGCATCTCATCCTGGCCATGACCCCCTAGCTGTTTGCTTTCCAACTAGGTCTTGGCCTCCTCCTACCCCTTTGGGCAAACTCTGGTCCAAAAGGGTCTCGGCTCTGCTGCTCTCACTGCTAAGGGCTTGTCACGAACATACTCCACAAGAAGACCAAAACATGAGAGTCCCAAATTCATGCCACTTCATAGAAAGCAGCTGGTCGTTTGACTTTAGGCCTTCTAAAGAAGACTGAATCTAGAATGTTCCATAGGCATTAAATATATTTTCTAAGACCTCATTGACAGATGAGGAAATAGAGGGCCAAAGGGGTAAAAGGATTCACTCAGGTAACACAGCCAGGGTAAATTTTCCATAGTTTGTGTGTGTGCACTCATTCTTTCTTTGACTCAACAGACATTCACTAAGCGCCTACTACGTGCTTTGTAAATGTTCTCAGTGAAATGGAGTAAGCTTCCCATAGGGACTGACACCTCGATGTGCGTGAACGTGCAGCGTGCGTACGGATTATTTCTTTCATGCACGCACACATTCACTCACCAGGGATGGCTGAGCATCCTTAACACGGGCTCCACACTGGTACGAGGGAACACAGCCACAGTCCCTTAGCCCGGCGCATTCCCTGTCCGGCACAATCCCCACAGGTTCTGTTAATGCAGGGTTCTGTGGGGACCCACAGCCTGATGCTTAGTTAACATCGGGGAGAGTGATGGCAGTAAGCGCATGTACTGGGATGTGTATGTCCCTGTGGTGGGGGAATGAAGCCGTGGACGTTTGAAAAGGCCTCAGGAAGAGCAGGCTTCTAAGCTGAATCCTGAAAGCTGATAGGATTTGATCAGGGGAGAGAGGTCAGTGAGCGTGTGCGCAGAGACAGGGCGGCAGAAGAGCACCTGATTCTGCAGGTGGACGAGCCCGGCTGGAGCCAGGACTTACCATGGGTGCTGCCGTGAAAGAGGCAGAGAGGTGAGGAAGCTACAGAAGCCCTTCTGTATCATGCCAAGGGGCTTGAATTTATCCTAAAGGCAACAGGATTCAGTGAAAGACTTTAGAGAAAGGAAACAGGATTAGATCAGAATTTTAGAAAGAAAGCTCTGATCGTGGAGGATGGACTAGAAGGCAGGAGGGTCGGAGGCAGGTAACCAGACAGGAGGCAATAGTCGGAATGCAGGAAAGAAACTAGGGTTGAACCCGAGGGCTCCTGCCTGCATACACTTGGTTTGCAAGTCTGAAACAGGAGAGGAGAGAAGAGACTGCCTTTCCCGTCCATCCCTCATGGCACGGGGCCAAGCTGCCCAAAGCTTTGCAGAATGACATCATCATCACCATTCTCCACCGTGACCTGGTGGCCACAGAAAAACGAAGTGAGCCGTAGCATCGCGACCAGTCGTGATGTGCAGGCACCTCCAACAGAGCGCCGCTCAGTGAGTGGTGACTGCGTGCGGGACCAACACCCATCAGCAGGGGGTGGGGGGAGGGCTACATGAAGTAGATCGGGGCTCAGAAGCGCAGGTACGTCAAGTCCGAGCAAGGCAATGAGTCAGAAACAAGACAAGCAGAAAAACTCTAAGAGGGAAGGTATTTAAAACAAAAGAAAAGAAAAGAAAGGAAGGGAAGGATGAAATAAAGAAACAAACAAACACAGGGGCGCCTGAGTGGCTCAGTCCGTTAAGCATCTGCCTTCGGCTCAGGTCATGATGCCAATCGGGCTCCCTGCTTGGTGGGGAGCCTGCTTCTCCCTCTCCCTCTGCAGCTCTCCCTGCTTGTGCTTGCTCTCTCTGTCAAATAAATAAAATCTTTAAAACACACACACACACACAAAGCAAAAAACAGCTCTTCACAAGAATGGAAGGCAAAGAGCTCAGACCAAGTAGGAAGCCGTAAAGGAGCCAGCGCCTGTCTCAGGTGGTGAGATTCTGCAGGTCTCCTGTTTGAGGCAGAGAGCAGTTGGCGTAGCCCCTGCGGCGCTCTCTCCTGAGGCTCCGGGGAGACACCCCCTCTGGCCAGACGGGCAACAAGCAGGCTACCGTCAGTGCTGTTTACAGCGGGCTGCCCCACGTGGCTGGCTGAAGCCCACGTGTGCCTGCGGATGGGCACGTGTGAGCAGTCGAGGAGAACATCTGGCAGGAGGGGGGAATGTGTGGGTGGGAAGCAGGCAGATCCTGACAAGCAGGGCGCTGTTTAAACCTGGGGAAACCCCCATCACGTGTGGTACAGAGCCATTGCCACTGGGAGTTCAGAGTCAAAGAAGAATGATAAAGAAGATGAGACTGGAAGCCTAAAATAACAAGTTCTTTCTTTATGGGGGAAAAATGCTCATCTAGGCAAGTCTGAGCCTTCTTGGAACTGGAAATTCTGACATTATCACCCAGTTCCCGGGAACACCTGATCCCTTTTTTTTTCCCCTCAAGGTAATTTTCTGAAAATCAGGAGCACCTGGGAAGTAGCCACTGTGCTATTACAATGACTCCCACCAGGTCCCTTCCACTGAAGCCCCTACTGGCAGCCACAGGGGGTGGGGGTGGGGGCGTCACGAGATTTACGAGGTTCTGCTTCAGGCCACAAAGAAGCAACAAGCCTGGAGCTGCAGGAGGGGCGGTTCTCAGTTGTTAAGATGTGAGACTGAAACATTTCTCTGCGTTGGTATGAACGTGAAACTAAGGCCAACAAAAGCAAGGTGTGTAGCATCGATGACTGTCTTCTAGTGCCTCCAAACTGGCCCTGAACACGAGTTACCCTGAGCTAGGGAAAAATGCTCTGCAAGGGAGGAACACGGGCCAGTGCGACAGTCCTGTCTGAGTGTCTGGGCCATGGCTGTTTGAGATTAGATGCTCAGTGTTGCTTCCATGAAGCTCTGGGCTGAGCTCTGCAATGGAAAAGTTATTTTTGTGCTCCAGATATTTACACGGAGGCACACCCCCCTAATTCCAATTATGTTTTGTTTTCATGATGCTCTTTTCCTGTACTTAAGAACAGTCATTGCTATCATTATTATTCCTGATAAGACACTTGCACAAAAAGCTCTGGGCCAAGTACAAGATTCCACAGGGCCCAGATAAATGACGTTGCAAAATAGGCAGATTTTAGGTCTTATGAAACTCTCAAGGGATACCTTCCGTTCTTCTGCCCACTATGGCTGCCTCTTCCTTGTCAATGCCCTGCCCCAACCACCCTGTAATTGCTCAGGAACTTCATGATCCCTCCTGGGAAAACCCAGTCCCAGAAGTCATTTTGTTATTCACTTCTCATATACTCTCCCTCGGGTCTTTGCATTTAAAATGTTATCTTCAATAAGGAAATCGTTTTTATCTTCAGAAGGACAGGAACACCAAGTGATAAAGCAAAGAGAGATCCTTGTGGTTAAGAGAGGCATGGTTCGGGGGCGCCTGGGTGGCACAGCGGTTGAGCGTCTGCCTTCGGCTCAGGGCGTGATCCCGGCGTTATGGGATCGAGCCCCACATCGGGCTCCTCTGCTATGAGCCTGCTTCTTCCTCTCCCACTCCCCCTGCTTGTGTTCCCTCTCTCGATGGCTGTCTCTATCTCTGTCAAATAAATAAATAAAATCTTTAAAAAAAAAAAAAAAAGAGAGGCATGGTTCATAAAGAATAACATGGTTATTCAACAGTAAGGTCCATCAACAGGCTGGGAGGGCAACTAAGAGCTGTTGGTACACAAGCAAAATCAAAATGGTGATTCAAAGTGTTAAGGAAATTTATCCAAGAGAAATCTACATTGATTACCAAGAAAACATAAGTTATTAGAAGGTATACCCATGACCTCGCCCCAGAAGTCTTTCTGATTAGTCTGAAGCACAATCCTGATTTGAAAGAAATAGAACAGAGGAGGGGAGATGACAGGAGACCACCATCCGTGAGCTTCAACGTTTGTCAACCACTTGGTCCCTAGTACTTCCTGTTATCTCAATTTTCACAACTTTTTAAGGCAGGTCCTGTTATCACTGTTTTATAGAAAAGGAAATTTAGCCTCAGAGATGTTAAGTAACTTGCCTAAGGCCACTGCTATTGTCTGAAAGTTTGTGTGCCTTCCCAAAATTCAAATGTTGAAATCCTGATCCCAACGTGATGGGATCAGGAGATGGGGCCTTCGATGTAATTGGGTCACGAGGGTGGAATTCTCTTGAATGGGATCAGTGCCCTCACAAGAGGCTGCAGACCGCTCCCTCACCCCTCCTACCGTGTAAGCTTGTAGTAAGAAGCAGGCTGTCTGCAACCCGGAAGAGGGTCATCACCAGAACCATGCTGGACTGCTATCTCCAGAACCATGAGAAATCGACTTCTGCTGTTCGCAAGCCACTCTGTCTGTGGAACTTTGTCATGGCAGCCCAAACACTAAGATAGCCACACATCCAGTTAGTGGCAAAGCTTAAACTCAAACCCAGATCTGGCTCCAAAGTTCATTTCTTTTCCATTATCACAAAGAGCTGATGTGAGGACCAGGGGAGAAGGCCAAGGATATCTGCTGATCTAGTTTCTTTAAATGAATAGGTTTTGTTGGGGTTGTACGGGAAAGATATGCTTATATAGATTTCCTTAAATATTTCCCATAAACAGGCTCTGCTGATTTAAACAACATTCCCGGAGATGCTGCCGGTCACATAGAATCAATCATTCAGTATAAATCTGTCTGCACTGTCAGAGACACAAGTAAACACAAATGCTCAGCAGAGGGAGAACGTCATCTCCATGACCAAAGGGAATAGGAACCTCCCCACAAAGTCTCTTCTTTCAACAGGGTTGTGAGTTAGGACACTGGTTGGTCAGCTGTCAATGCTACTATTGAACTTTGTACCGGAGGGTCTACCCAATGCAATAACACAAGAAAAAGATCATAAGGAATCATAAGGAATGAAAAGGAAAAAATCAGAATCGTTTTGTGATTGTCTACCTAGAGAACTCAAAAATACCTACATACAGACTCTTAGAACTAATAAGAGAAGTCCGCTGGAATGCTAGCTAGATACAAGATCAAATCCCCAAATCAGAAACGCTTCTGTGAGCCAGCAAATAGCCAATTTGAAAACATAGTAAGAAAAAAGATATCATCTAAAATACCAACAAAACACAGGAAATAAACACAGCAAAAATTGTATTAGACATTAACAGGGAAAAATCACCAGTCTCCATCCACCTGAATAAAAGGAGAAGATGGGAAGACCTACTATTGTAAAGGTATCAGTTCCCTGCAATATAATGTGAATGTAACTGCAATTAAAAAATCCCAACACAATTTTGTCTTTGTGGGCAACTAGACAAACTAAAGTTTATAGGAACTAGTAAAATTCAAGGAAGCCAAGAAATTATGAAAAAAAATTAAAAGTAATTGTCAGAGCTAGCAATTAGTGTGTGCCTCCTTGTATGGCAGAACCTTTTGTATACATTATCTCTTTACAATTATCCTCCAAGTGGATACTATTATCTATTTAATAGACAAGGAGACTAAGAGAAATTAGGTAACTTGCCCAAGGTTACTTGGTACCCATAGAAGTAGCAACAGACGCAAGAAGACAACGGTATAATGTCTTCTAAGTACTCAGGGGAAATCATTGTGAGTCTAAAAAATTCTACACTCAAACTCTCCTTTGTAAGAGCAAAATAAAGATATTTTCAGGAATATCAATACTTTCAAGTTTACCAAAGCCCTTTTATGAAAGAACTCCTAAGTTCACACGAAGAAAAAAGAACTCAGAGGGAAGAAGTGAGGTGTTCAAAGTAGCAGTAGCAAACTGCACTGAATAAATAAGACAAAACAATGTACAGGCATACCTTGTTTCAGCGCACTTTGCAGATACCGCATTTTTTACAAATCGAAGGTTTGCAACAACCTTGCATAGAACAAGTCTATGGACACCATTTTTGCAACAGCATTTGCTCACATGACCTTGTGACACATTTTGGTAATTCTCACAATATTTCAAACTTTTTCATTATTATTTTTTAAGATTTATTCATTTATTTGACAGAGAGAGAGACTCCCCACTGAGCAGAGAGCCAGTTGTGAGGCTCAGTCCACGACCCATGAGATCCTGACCTGACCCCAAACCAAGAGCTGGAGGCTCAACCAACTGAGCCACCCAGGCGCCCCTCCAACTTTTTCGTTATTATTATATTTGTTATGGTGATCTGTGATTAGTGATTGCCACTCACTAAAAACTCAGATGATGGTTAGCATTTTTAAGCAATAAAGTATTTTCTTAATTAAGGTCTGTACATTTTTTTTTTTTAGATGTAATGATATTGCACCTTATTTTAAAGTATAGTGTGGTGTAAACATAATATTTTTACTCACTGGGAAGCCAAAAAATTCACCTGACTCCCTTTACTGCAATACTCACTTTTTAAAGATTATATTTATTTTGAGAGAGAGAGAGAGAGAAAGAGCGTGCGCGTGTGCTCAGGCATGGGGGGAGGGGCAGAGGGAAAAGAGAATTGTAAGCAGACTCCACGCTGAGTGCAGAGCCCAATGCGGGGCTCAATCCCAGGACCCTGCGATCATGATCTGAGCCGAAACCAAGAGCCGTACGCTTAATCGACTGAGCCCCAGGAGCCCCTGCAATATTCACTTTGCTCAAGTGGTCCAGAACCAAATCTCTGAGGGGTGCCTGTGAAATAGGTAAGAAAAGTAGGACCAAAGGAAAAGTACAGGCAGAAAATACAAGGTGTCTAGTAGCATCCTATACACATGCGAGAAGCAGGCCACTAAGTTGGCTATGTGCTTCCTTTGGGCCAAATAAGAAACGGGAAACAGTCATTAAAGGACTCACAGCATCCACAGAACAGCCAAGTTGCTGACAAGAACCATTCCTGACCCCGAGACCAGAAAGACCTTTCCCACATAGTTGAGTGGACACAAGATCTGGAACGTTGGTCCAAGCATGATAATTTGGGAAAGAAGTACTTGACTCTTAGAATTTGTTTTTCTACAGTGTGATTTAGAAGCATCAGCTTTCCAGAATCTCTTCCTTGTAGAGGAGATAAAGCCTCCAACTTGAGGTGTGTTATTTGAATGACCATGTGTTTAAAAAAAAAAAAAAAAGCCCAAGCTTCTGGGGATCCTTAGGTATTTTCCAGGAGGAGGATGGATAAAGGGACCTCTGGGAGCCTGGCTGCCTGTGATGGTACAAGGTGGGACAGGATGTGGGCATTTTTTCCCAGACTACCCCTAGAATCACTCACACCAAATATTTCCACCTCCACTAAACCAATTCATTTTGCCAATGCATGGGATCACTCACATAGCCAGGCTTCGAAAAAATAGTTTATTATTGTGCTTTCATAGTAATAAGCACCAAGAGGTAAGAAGCTGTTCTCTTTCTTTCCTGTTCCATGGTAAATCCTTGACCTATCCACCCTGATATTCTATATAACACAGAAGCAAATGGGAGCTGGGAGCTTCCCCTGGGTCTTCCTACCCACCACACTCCCCTGACAATGCCAAGAACAACGAAAGCCCATACTGGCAGAGCTCTGAAGACATAATTTGCCTGATCGACTTTAAAAATCCTGCCTTCTACCAGGACTGCTCTGGAATCCCATGGGGTTCCTGGAACTCCAGGCTGCCAGGGAAGCTTCCAATGAATTCGGGATACCTTTTGCAGGAACAGCTGGCTCCCAAGCCAAGGTGAGCTACCTCTGACTAAGTCTGGAACAATTCCCAAGACTTCCAAAGAGAAGTGACAATGAGGGACAGAAGAGATGGAAGACAGAGACATTTTACAATTAACCAAAGTATCAGTTCTTACTGTACAAAAAGTACAGAATACTTTGCCTTCCCTTTTCTATATATATTTTTTTCTTATAATTAAAATCATATGAAGAGTACACGGCTGGAAGATAGCAGACAGTAGTGACTGAGATGTATAGACTTTGGGCACCGACCTGACTTCAAGATCTGATTCTAGCACATAATGGCTACGCAACCCTGGCAAGTCACCCTTCTGATTTTAGTTGCATGAGAATAATAGTTTCACGAGAAAAATAACAGTACTTACCTCACAGAGTTTTAAAATGAAACACCATATGCAAGTGCTTTATACTCAACAAATGTTAGCTATTACTACTGCAAAAAATCTGACAAATACTGGCAAGACAAAAAAAAAAAACCTCAAAAGCACCTCTAGTCCTACCATCCACTTTGATGTGTCTAATTCCAATATTTTCTGGATGTATTTGCAAAGACTGAGATTACAGTGCTTTCTATTTCATAACTTGCTTTTAAAACCATATTCTTGTACAATATGATTTTGAAAGGCTACATCGTTTGGGTTATTTTACTTCTTAACCATCCCCGCCCTCCTTCCACTCTCGCAGACCCCATACTTCATGTATTTCCAGCTCATCTCCAGCTCACCTCCAGATGACAACTGGCTGCTTTCTATCGGCTAACTGCGGATGCAGCTGCTTCTTACCATCCAGACTACCTGCTCCTCAGCCTTCACCCGCCTGGCCGGCATGACGCCGCCATCATGCAGAACAGCCTGCCGGGCTGCACAGCAAACCCCCCAGCTCAACAAGATTCCGTGAAGCGGCACAAAAGCCAAACGAGGCTGAAAGGCAATTTCTTTCCCACCAGCATAAGGCTGACTTCTAGAGCATTAAGGACACTATCAAAAATTCTCAGGAAGAGGAAGAAAGAAAAGATTTTTATCTGAGTGCATTGTTTTTCTACGTAACTGGGCCAAACAAGGTCAAAACTCACAGGCTTTCTACTTGAATAAGTCAACAGCACTTCCTTATCAATGACATTTTGAGACCACTGTAAAACCCTACTAATTCATACTAATGGGGAACTGTCAAACTGAATCGGTGGAGAAAAATGAATTACATCCTTTTTAAACTAAACTCCTTTATTTCAATGAAAAAAAATTAAAGAAATCTTGATTTCCAGGGTGCCTGGGTGACTCAGTAAGCAGCTGACTTCAGCTCAGGTCAGGATCTTCGGTCCTGGGAGGGACCCCCCACAACCCCCAACCCTCCTCGCCCCCCACGCTTGCTCGCATTCTTTCAAATAAATAAAAATCTTAAAAAAAAAAAAAAGAAATCTTTATTTCCAAATAGTTCAATACCTTGCCCTGTTTTGACAGGTTGCTCAGCACCTGATCTCATACATTTGTTCTACCCGCATGTAGTGTTCATAGAGAAAACAGGAATGGCTCAAGTTCTTGAGGACAGCTTTCTCCCTAAAAGTTCAACACCCTCTGTGATCCTGCTCACTTCTCAGGAAAGCTCTTTCTTCTTGGTCATGTGGAAACAAACCTCAGCTGGGCTCCCTCCCACCTCCCTCCAGTTCTGAAGGAGTGGGCCGAGGCTTGCCATACCAACCCAGATCTATCCCTAAAACAAAACCAAACAAAAACCCTCCAGACTCCAGACTTGATCTGTCCAGACCCATCTGAGAATTAACGAGCTCCTTCTAAGCACCCAGAGAACTAAGCCTGTCATGGAAACACTGATTCAACCCTAATGAGAACCGACAGAAAACCACACAAACGAACTGAACATTCTTCCAGCCAATCAGAGGCAAGCTAAAGCAACAGCCTCAGGAATAAAATAAGCGAGGCTGTTTTTTTCTTTGTGGTCCTGCTCATTTTAGCCTCTTCCACTGCCTCGTCTTTGCAACTGTTTTTGAGAAAGTGGGAGTTGGGGGGCGGGGGGGAGAGATGGAGAGCCCGCAGGAGAGGGGAGAAACATGCAGAGCGCCCACACCAGGCTGGGGAATGCCAACAAACACTGCGGTTTCTGTCAGGCAAATTACAACTTCTGGCCCGGGGGAGGCCCACAGTCTGTTTGGGGTAGTCTGAAAACACGCCGAAACTGAACTCCCATCTCCCACAACACTTAAGCCTGGAATGAAGTACTTATTTTCCAAAGATCAGGTTCTGCTCACTATTTTTAGCCAGCGTTCTTTTTTTTTAACTCTTCTTTTTATTATTTTTTTTCCTGGGTTTTAATCTTTTTCAGAATTAGGAAGGCTAATTAGGTGAGGTAACATTATTATTGGAAGAAAGGAGAGTTGGAAAGTCTTTTAAAAAAAAACCAAACTGTCCAACCAACAGAAATAGGAAAATGCTAGGGAGGCATATATTTGAACTTCCCCTTGGACGCACAAGGTAGAGTTTGTGAGTCCCGGGGACCCAACGCCAAACCCCAGTGAAGGTCATTCCTGCAGGAAATGTTGGGGCAAGTGTGGAGGCCCCTGCGGCTGCGGCCCCTCGTCCTGGGCCATCGCCTACTAGAGCTGGAGGGGACAGCCGGGATGGACACACCAGCCGTGGCCGGAGGCTGGGGGACCAGAGCCTCGCAGGGAAAGGGGCGGGGGAGGGGCGGCAGCAGCGCGAAGAACCGAAGCCGGGAAGGAGGCAGGTGAGAGTCCCGGAGGTGGGGGGATCCGGAGCCCCCGAGGGAGGGTGACTCAGGTCGGGGAGGCCCGGACCGCGCGCGGGTTTGTACGAGCCCCCGGCCCCGCCCTCGGAAGTGTGTCTGAGTTCTTTTCTTTGCTGTTTGAGTTTCCCACCTCTTTAGAGCCAGCCCCAGGTCCCCGCGGCCCCAGGGCCGAGCTGCGGAGGGGAAGCCCGGCTGGGGCCCTCCTGGGACACCTCTGGGGGCGGCAGGGGCGGAGGGAGGGAGATGGGGCGCCCGCTGAGGGCGCCCAGCGAGCCCGTGAGATGCCCGCGATCCGGGTGCGCCCGAGCTCCCCGCCCGCAAACTTTCCCAGCCAAGTGGGGGTGGCCCCACCCTGGAGAGGGGGATCCCCATGCCTCCCCCAACTGTCCCCTGGGGTGGGTCACTCACGGGCAGCGCCGCCGGGGCTCCGACTCTGGCCGCCGCCATCCACACCGGAGGAGGAGCGGGAGGAGGAGGAGGGGGAGGAAGGGGGTGGCGGAGAAGGGGGAGAAGGGGGAGGGCCCGGAGCCAGCAGGAGTGGCGAGGCGGGGCGGGGAGGGGAGGGGGCGGCCACTCCGCAGAGACTCCCGTCGCTGCCTCACCTCCGCCCCGTTCCCTGCCGGCCCTCCTTCTCTCCTCACGCCCTCTTTCCCGCCCTGGATCCCCCCCAAAGTCTTTCTGGTGTCTGATTCTCCATTCTCTTCCCTCTGGCGCGTCTTCCTTCCCTTGAGTCTCCGGCCCCCAGCAGAGAGAGAGCATGCTTCCTCCAGCAGAAGTTGGTAGAGAGGGATTTTCGTGAGCTACAGCATATGAGTATAGGACACCCCCCTGAAGCAGATGGCTGGGGCCCTTGGCAGGTCTGAAGCCAACCTGCACTTTCTGGGCCTTTGTCATCATCTCTGGGTTGATGGGATGGTGGGATGATGGGGGTGGTGGGGGAGAGTCCCTGTGGTCATGTGTCCACCTTGCTTCATTGAGAGGTTTTTGTTGTTGTTGTTATTGTTGTTGTTGATTTTGATTTTCTCTTGTGATTAGGAGAACTGAAGAATCATTTTTGAAGCCTCTACTGAGTGCCTCCACCTTTCTCTTCAGGTGGCACCAGCCCTAGTCAGGGTAAGATGAAAGGTACAGACAGAGCCTCAGCTTCCTGGGTGAGTCAATACCTAGGAGGAGGCCACTGGAAGGCTCGTGAAGGGCCGAGCTGTGTGGAGGGGGCAGCAGGTAACTACTGACAGACGCCTCTTGTGTGGGCTGGCAGAGTACAGAAGAGAAGGGGAGCCGTCCTCCCAGGAGAGGTGAGAGGGTGGCTTCTGGTCCCTACTCCATCACCTGCTAGGAGCTGACTCCAAGCAAGTCCTTTGGCATCTCAGCCTCTTGTGCAAGTGGGGCTGCCTCCCTGGGAGCCAGTCAGAATGAAAGGAGATCCTTTATCCTGGTGGGACATCCAACCCCAGGATGGGAGGCTTGGACTGGGTTTGAACAGACTCACTGGGGAGAAAAGAGGACATTCCAGGCCCTGGGCTTAGTGCCTTGGAGTCCAGCAAGACTGGAAAGCTTACAGGAGGTGGGGACTGTTTGGATGGGAAGGTGGAACATGCAGAAAATAGGAAACCCATGAACATTTTTAAGCAAAGGGATATTTTGATCCAGGTGGTGTCCTATTCGCTTTTGTATTCCCAGAGCCTGGAATACAGTAGGTATCAGTAAATCCTGTGAACTCAAAATGGCGACTGAAGCCTACTGACTGAACAGTCTGAAAGACCAGCTATCCGGAAAGAAAGAGCTTGAGCCCAAGGAGAAGAGTTAGAAGGCCCTGGTGAACATGTCAACCTACAGCGCTATGCCTGGGTGGTAGAAAGGGAATGAGGGAATTCTGCTGACACTTCCTTGCCTTTGCATAGCAATGTGATTCTCTTTCAAATGCTCTTGGGGGTGTAGGCTTGTTTTTGACGTCAATGGAGTTCCTTGGTGAAACAGAAAAGATATTCAGTACCCTATTCAACCACCAGCCTGAAACTACATTCAGACAGGGCACAGGGGTGCCTGAAGTCATACTGCCAGGATCTATTTAGGATACTTTTATCCTCAGATAAAATGTCTAGTTTTGTTTAGGCTTAAAACATCCTCAATGAACAGAAAAAGGGACTAGGTCCTCCTCTTTTCCCTCTTTCCTCCAGCTCCCGTCTCAGTGATGGTCAAGGGTTTGAGACACACAAAAGAGAGAATGGAAAGTCAACTGAGGGGCAGCTTTTCAGAGTCTTCTGTGGAACCAGACTGGTAATGGCCCCAAGTCAGCCTCCTGGTAAGGAGCTGAGAGAAGTGCAGAGCAAGACAAAGGAAGAGGGAAGCAGAGGAAGAGAAGAAAAAGGCGCCTTGACCCTGGGCATTCTGGCAGAAGCTCCACATTGAACCTCCTGTCCTGTGAGCAAGCCAAGAGGCCTCCTGGGGAGGCCAACCCATCTCAGAGAATGCCCAGGTAACAACCTGAGAAAGGACTCATACAGGAAGCAACTGTACACTTGACAAATGGCAATCCTCATTACATTTAAATAGAGTTCTGAGTGCACCTTTTTAATTCTACCATCTTTGAATAAGTGGTATGGCTTTGAATAGTAGGTTGTCCACCTGGTGAAAGAAATCTCTTTGGAAACTTTGACACGTACAGGCCTATCATCTTCTAAAGACCAAATATAGTTGGTTGAAAACCGCTTTTCTTTTACAAGGGACTGTCCCTCCCCGTTCTGTGTGACTCAGCGTTGCCCCAAAGGTGGCCACTTTCATGCATGCAGAATTCTTTCTTGTCACTCCACCACATGTTTCCAAAGACTCTTTTCTGGCAATGCCCCTTTGTATCCAAAACTGGCGATACAGCTCAGCCTGGCCTCAATAGCTAAGCCACCACAGTCCCCCATCACCAGTTTTTAGCCCATTTTACTCCACTTCCTGTTCTTTTCCTTGCTCTAGAATAAGTAGACTCTCAGACTAACTCATTCTCCTTTTTATTAACAGTTTTTCTTTTCCTGGCAGACTTTTCACAGAAATCATTTAAAACTTCCATGCTGTTTAACAAAGGCTCCCCAAAGTGTCTGCAGATATGACCTAGTAGATTAACTTGGAATTCCGCAAAACTCAAATCAGCTGAAACAGTCAGGATCCATTAACATAAATTCAAACCAGTTTGCAGAAATGCCTGCGGGACATGGTTGGGAAAAGTGAGGACTTCAGATTTAGGACAAGCTTGATAAAAACATTCCTCTCTAAAAACTTTACAAATCTCTATTTATATTACAACATTCATTCAAGATAGAGGGAGGGCTTTTGGAAAATTATATTCAAAAAGATATTACCCAGTGGATGGCTTCGACAAAAGTAAAAATGAAACGGGGTGGGGGGGAAATCACCATTTTACATACATGATGCATTCTGACCTGATGTTTGAAGAACACACTATTTCTAAACAACTCTCTCCATGAGGAAACCTGAATGCTCTTTGGATAGAAATTTCCAGAGATAAACACATCTTCACTGAGAACGTCAATCAAAATCAATGACAGTTACGGGGATAATCACTTACTTCAGAATGGCCCAAGGCTGGCTATCCTTTATCCTGGGGATGGGACACTCTCAGCTGTGGCTTGAGCTATACAGTTGGCCAGTCGCTCGGCCTGCTTCCTAAAATGTATCCAATTAGCACTTCTTGGCCACCTGCTACAAAACATTCTGCGAGGCACCGTGGGAGAGCACGGGTAAGAGCATGCTTCCTGCCCCACGGCATCTGAAGCTGCTCAGGGAGACCGCAAACGGCATGATGACTGTCTGAGGTATGTTGATAGTTTAACAGAAGAGGCGTCCTGAAGAAATAAAGCTGAAGAGAGAGGGTGAATATTCCCTAGCCTCTGAGCCAGCCACGAGTGACATTTTGTTCCTTGTTAACTAAACTGCGTGGTTTCTATTCTTGGACCTGTGGTATGTCACCACTCAGCTATTCCACTGCGGTTTAGGGAGCAGTGGGTCCAGATTAAAGCTCCTGGTAAAACAAACACAAAGGTTCGAAGTGGGGGAGGGGCATTTCGAGACCCCTATGCCCACAAACAAGACAACTGCCCCCAGCCTGTTTCCACCAGGAGTCAATTCTAATCCTCTTAGGAAAACAGTTATTCTGATGCTCAATAGACTTTCCTTTCAAAGATTTGGAGGAGCTATAATGGGTTTTCCTGCTCGCATGCTTTGATTGCCAGTTAATTTCCTAATGTGGAGCTAATTACTAAACTGCTTAAAAATTTAAGGCACAGGCAACCATCTACTGACCAGCTTTCCATTTATCACCATGGTGTCCGAGGACATGGCCCTTAGCAGAGAACAGAAGCTTCCTCCGCTATCACAGAACAGACACCTCCTTGTCAGGGTGGCTCTGCCAGATGGTTTCTTAGCCATCACCAACCAAGTGGCTCTCTTCATATGTTAAAGTTACAGAGAAGTTTGAAGGCTTTTAAGAGCTGGAAGCAACTTCCAGGTTTAATGCTGCATAAAACAAAACTATAAACCACACATTTTTCTGTCTGGGGATTTTTATTATAAAGTAGACTTTAATTCATAGTCCTGTGGAAAGAGGTTTTTTTTGCTGTTTTGCTGGCTTTCTTAGCTAACTGGCTCCTCATTTTACTTATTGTTGCTCACATTTTTGTTCAGAAATAGTGTGGCTGCGTTTTTGTTTTAATGGATAATGAATTTGGAAAGTGGTCTTGTTATTAAAAGTATGTTAGTTTAACTTATAGAGTTAGTTTCTTACCAAAAGCAATGGAGAATCCAGTTTTATCAGCTTGAAAGTTGAACACTATTGCTTACAACGACGTAATGAAGGGTGGTGTTTAAGATGATGGAACAAGACACATGCTGTTCATCAGTTTCTCAAGCTGTGCCTGGAGGGTCTGTCTATCCCAGCCAGGGCTGCCCAGGTGAACAGTGCCCCCTTAAGTTGTGCAGTGGCTACCACTACCCCCTTCCTACTAAAGAGCCTTTTTTTCTTCATTTGGAATTTCGTATAATCCCAATTTCAATTAAAAACATACATCTTTACATATGCATGAAAAAAGAGCAGGAATAAACAAAAATGTTAATAGATGAATCTCTACTGAGAGATGTACGCTCTTGATACTTTTCCTCATTTTCCAGATTTTCAACAATGAGCATGTAGTACATCATCAGGAAAAAGTAGAATATGTCATTTCAGTAATTTCTGAAAACTCCATCTTCTGCAGGAAGCAATGCATGATTAAAGACACCCCCCCCCCCCAGTTTAGTTTCACTCCTACATGGACTTCAGGCAACTAGTCTCTAAGTCCCGATTCTGCACCTGGACTAGAATCACCTCTCACTTTGCACTTTCCACGCCCTAAGAGGCCTAGACAGAAGAGACATGTCTTCTGGGAGGTGGGCTGCAGTGGTAAGGAGAGGGATAAGGCAGTCACTGGGAGGACTTCTCTGTCCCAAATCCTCCAAAGGAGGGAGAGAAACAGACTTCAAATGCCACAAGGACTGTCACAGGACACTGAAGGCCTGTCAGGAGGCAGAAAGCCTAAGTTTATGAGGGAGATAATCACAATGGTTATTTGGTCTTTTCCCCACAGTGCTTGGGGGCCTAGGCTCAGTTGCAGTGGAAACAGTGGTTCAACTGTTAGAGAACTGGAAATGAGCAGGTCATGAAAACAGAAAGGGCTAAGGGGCCAAGCCCGGACAGGCCGAGCAGAATGGGACTAAGTTGATTCACTCAGAGGTCCCCAAGGCAGGATCCCAACACTGTCATTACTATGAGTACTGGGTCTCTCTCTACAGCAGACAGCAGAAACCATGGGGCAGAAGCCAGAGGGTTGGCCTTTGTGCTGAGCACAGAGGGAAGCTGGTGATGAGCTATCAGGCAGAGCAGAATAAAGCATTTTGGAGCGTGACTAGCAACTGGCTAGTGGGAAGGCTCGAAGGAGATGCAGCCGGTAGGGAGGCGGGGAGGAGGGGTTGTAGGAACACCTGAGCAAATCTGGGAACTTGAACATGGGGTGGAATGGGCCGGAACAAGCAGCTGAGAAGAAAGGAGCAATATATTTAGGGAACGCTGGGAGAGACACCCCTGAGGTTTACACGGAAATGATACAATGCTGATGAACTAAACCAAGGGGAGCCTGAAGTATGGTGGCAGGTACCTGTTAAGGCAAAACTCAAAGCCTTAATTAAGGATTGACCAGACAATTGTGACAATCTGGGGAATTAGAAAGGTTATATCTAAGTCCATTGGGATTTTGTAACTTTTGTAAAACATACTTTAATAGGTTTCAGTTTCCCTTATCAAATTTTCATAGCCTGGAAGTTTGATAGAAGTACGAATTTATTGACATCAATTTCCTTAAGCTATTATTCCAACACAGAGAAGGTACTGAAGAGCTGAAGACAATGATAATAAACCCACGAGATCTAAAGTTAAGTCTGCAAGACCCACCCCCTCTGAGAGAGAGAGAGAGAGACAGAGAGAGTAGGAATAAGTCTTCAAAAAGAATCTGGAGACTGCTTTCAATAATAGCAAGAAGTAATGACAGTTGGGACAATTTAAGCATTTTATCCAGAAACATAGATCTATCCCATAGATACCAAATCGATTACCATATAATTGAGTTTGAAAATATACAAAATATTTGTTGTTCTTACATACTGAAATTAAAACCTAATTTTAAAAAGTGCACAGTAAAAACAGCATAAGGAAACCTACAATATCCATGGTACATGTATTGTTCTCCATTTTACGGTCAACATTAAATTCTGTAATTGCCTTACTGGTTACAAATATATTTTAAATGTTTCAAGGCCATTTACAACACTGACTAGTTTACTAGGTCCAACAACACCCCAGCTTCCTGAAGGCGGCCAGCAATGGACACTGGACGAGGGGTCTGGGTCCTGGAGCTCCGTGCAACAGTAGCAGCTTTGGAAAGAAGTCGCCAACCATCTATGTGTAAACTATCGACTCTTGTTCTTTTTAGAATTTCCCTGTGCAAAGAAAAATATCAACAATAAGAACACAAATGTCTAGAAAAATAACTCCTACTTTATAGGCCAAGCTGTCTGGAAGGCCATACTTCTCTTTAGAAAATTTTAGCTTCCAAGAGGGAGAACAGCTGATAACCTTGGGTCCCAAACACTTAATCAAAAAGCAGTCTGTTACTTTTAACTCCCCCACTCTCTACTTCCATGGATGCTATGCCCCTGAGAACTGGGGATCAGCGACAAAGGAAGAAAACAAAGGATTTATCAAACCTCAAATATTCATTTTGTTCCAAAGACAGGAAGTTTATTGATATCAGACACTGGATAAAAATTTTTAGCCTAAACAGGTTTCTTTGTTGCTTAATAAATACCTTCTAAAGAGGTCTTAATAGATACTAATTTTGAATATGTGCCAACTAACCCCCCAGTGGTAATGATCTGAAAAAGGAAGCTCAGATACTGGCTGAAAATGATGTAAGGGCAGATGTCTTAACTCATTCCCAGTCCCCCCACATATGGAGATTTGGACTTTCCAGTTTTATGTAACTTCTCTTCTTTCTTTTTAAGAAAGTAATGTTTACTTTTTAAGAAAACATTGTAACTCAATTCCTATACTTAACTGTTAGGTACAAATACATTTTTGTCGTGTATGTGGTTAATGCTTGCAGAACACAAGCATTAATAACAAGATGATAGCCAACGAATGGTTCCAAGATGTTTACTTGGCATCCAATGGAGACCATGTCAACTCTGCCATAAAATGATGCTCCAACAATCTAAATTACTAACAAACTGGGCAGGGAGGGTGCAAAATACGGGGATCATGGATTGATCATAAAAAGGTTAACAGAATAAACGAGCTCTGTGTTTTATTAATGACACATATTTTAAGGACTAGATTACAAAGTTCTGAGAGGACTTGAAAATTCCCTAACTTCTAAAGTAGCTGCAATACAGCCTCCTCCGGACAATGAACTTTGCTGGACTCAACATGAATCCTTCTCAGTTCAGAACCAAATGCCTCCTGCAGCTCTAGAGTCCGTAAAGCTTCCCTATAATCACTATTACTTCTTTCCAAATGTTAGGTGTTAAAACAGGCTTTCTCCTAATATTCAAACTAATGCATGTATGTGCTTTCTACCATGACTAGGAATATAGCCTGTGAACTACTGTTGCCCTGCTGGAACATCAAGAAAGAGGCCAAAGGAGTTGCAGGACGCAAGATTCAAAAGGACCAGCTCCCCTACTCATCATCGCCTCCAAGCTCATTTCCTGAAGCACAAGTAACCAGAGAACTATAATCAAAACCACACTGTCTGGCTACAGTCATCACAAGATGCCCCAGGAAAGAATCACAGATGCTCGCCTGCTCTCTCCAAAGTAGCCAGAGGCCGATCAAGATCATGAAACTACACGGAAAAACAATATCACAATTTGCGGATTCCAATGCACTCACATGACTGATCTTCCAAGGAAACACCAACTGAGCAGAACGCTGCCCTCACCACCACTAGCCGATGCTAAAATCACGCTATGGTGTGTTCATCTCCATTTCCTCCCCAGCGCCAGCACATAGAAGGAACTCAGTACATGGCTGCTAGGTCAGTGAGAGGCAACAGTAGATTTCAAAGAGCACAGGTTACAGACCGTATATCCCCGCTGGCAGTGGTACATACTGTCTGAGTTACAAAACGTGCGAAGCATCTGAGATGATGCATGAAACCAAGTCCCTGGCTTCCTGAAGCCTACCTTTCCCGGTAAAAGAGCATACATATCATGTCCAACAATAGACATAGGATATGCAGATACACACTTCAACATACAGGTACTACCAATATCTACTGACCCAGCCTGGACAAGCAGTGGCTTTATGGGAAATGAAATCAAAAGAAATTTCTGGAAAAGGAAAAGACATTCCTAGGTTATATGGATGTGTATGAAAATAAATCTGCTTAAGAAGGTGATTCTTCAATAGTACCATTTTAGACTCCTGTTAAAAAAAAAAAACAATCCCCATCATAACCTCCCTAAAAGTCCCCTTAAATGATAAAACAGTAACAGAAATGCCAAAAATGCCAAAAATCAAAGGACACAGTATTAGGCCTTAGAGGTCAGAACTTCTCTCAACCTACAACTCAGTCACAGAAACTGAATTTTACTTTTGGATAAGAGGACAAATAATATGAAGAAAAATCATTTAAAAACACTTGAAATCTCTTAACCTTTGCTCCTGAAATGCACAGCAATGAAATACCTTATATCAAATACATTACATATTATATTGCAGAGAGACTCCCTCCCTTTCCTTCCCTACCTTACTGGACATCTTCAGTGTGTCGATCTCTTCTCTCTGTTTAGATAATGTCTCGTTCATGCTGCACAGGTGGTCACTCATCATACTTAACTGATCCTCATAACTCCTCTTGGTAGTTGTCAGCTCATCCTAAATGGCAAAGGAACAGAGGGAAAAGAGAAAAATCAAAACCCCACTAGTCACACCACTCCAAAGTTTTTTAATTTACAGAAGGAATTTGAGAAAGGCAACCTATCAAGATGCCCTATCTGATCAATTAACATGAAGGACAAGCCACAGGTCTAATAAGAGCACAAAATTAAAACAAATGGGAGGAAAGGTTTTCTTCTTTTCAGCCTTCAAATATGTTCTGAATCAAATCTCTTTGCAAAAAGACTGTCCTTCTACATCAGGTATAAAATTGTCACAAAGAAACAACAGGACTACATTATCTTTCCAAACCCCTTCAAGTTTTCCAGAGCCCTTCGTGAGGTGGGCAAGTCTGTCTCTGGCACATTCCCACCAGCCCAGTACCTGCTGGCTCATGGCCCTCAGCCCTCAGGGCAGGACCCTCCCTTTGTCTGTCTTCCCATCTCTCTGCTTTCTCCAGCCCCTTAAAATCTAATCCTGTGCTCCTAGCTAATCTGATAAACTCACTGAAACTAGGAGGAAGCAGGGGTTATTGTACTGATATGTTTTTTCTCCACCTCTATCATGTTTATATTTAATATAGGCTTTCTGGAAACAAGGCTTTAAAACAAAGCAGTAAGTAAGGAAGAATATTTTGCAGCTCTAGCTTTCAGTTTAGGTCAGTTTTATGGAACAGTAAAAAGAAGGACGAGAGTCATGTGAAGAGAACAAGAGCACAGCCCGCCATAACAGGGATTAATGGGGGGGGGGTATGAAGTATCATTTAAGGAAATGCTGACTACACAGCTATTTAAAATAAAATCAAGTCAGAGAAACAAGCAATATACAACTTTTCACCTGACATAAGTAAGATATTACTTTAAAATGAGTTAGAAATAAACTGGTTAGAAAAATGTATGTCTAGAGGGCGAAGGGCACTACTTTGGAAAGGAAATGCTGACCCTGCCGCCCCAGCACTTCCAGTGAAAACCGTATTAAGCCCGAGTAGGAGACACTTCTGAACCCACCTGGAGTCTGCTGATGTTCTGACCGGCTACTTTCATCTCTTCTGTCAATGCCTCTTTAGACTTTTCAGCCAAGGCCAGTCTCTTCGAGAGTGCTCGGCACTGTTAAATCAGAAAAACATCCCATTACCTCAGGGGGCATTTCCCCAAACCAAATTCACTTCAGGCCTGTACCACACACTGAAGTACACAGAAGATGTGGTCCTCCTCTCACCACTTTAATAAGCAAAAAAGTCTACTAACCCAAGCTCATCAAGGTTTCTCCTAGTTCTAGCCTGATGACCAGTGGATACAAAAAACTTAAAAAGTTTTTTGTTGTCGTTGTTGTTTTAAGATTTAATATTTAAGTAATCTCTATACCCAACCTGGGGCTCAAACTCACAACCCCAAGATCAAGAGTCGCACATTCTGACTGAGCCAGCCAGGCACCCCTTAAGAAGTTTTTTTACATTTACCCAGGATTCCTTTATACTCACACCAGATGAAAATGGAAGTGGTTATTTCAAAAGTTATCAATGCCAATATGAATCCTAAGGTACTTTTCTTGTGTTTAAAGTCCTCTATTAGAGACCACATTACAGAACAATAAAAGCTTTACAGTCCCAGGCTACAGATTAGGCTCAATCTATGGGGAGAACGTAATGAGTGCAGGAGCTACTTTCTTTGGGGTTCTCTACCAAAGCTAGGCTATACAGAGACAGAGCTGATCAAGGAGGAAAAAAAAAATTCTGTTTCTCACAACTGTTCAAAGACGGTGTGCCACTAAAAGGGTCACTACACTTTTAATAAGGCCACATGACTGACAAGGAGGATCTGCTGAGACATATCTGAATGTTGTGTCGACATCAGATGCTCAGACTAACCATTCCAGCAAAGTCATACGGAGGGGTCACCACTTCCTGTTTATAAACAAGGAAAAACTAGGACGATGTAAAAATTCTCGTAGCACATTGTGCTGAAGACATTTACCAAGATAAGCAAATCTCTTGGAAATAAAAGAGCCTCAGATATTCCCCAGCTACTCATTTCATTCCTCACAAGAGAATTTGAGGAAAGTTCAACCAGTCAAATCAACCACCATCTATTAACCAAACATCTACTGTGTGCTCAGCACCACACCTGAAAAGGAGGGAGACAGTTTTGCAAGTTATGGGTCTTCATGGCGATGGCAATCAAGTCTGAGATATTAACTCAGAAGGCAGCAAGGGACCCAGACAAGGACACGATACCCAGGCTCAGAAGCTCAGCACTACAGCAGCTCCACTGTAGGTCAGCCAGTTTGCTGTGCTCCCCATTTTCTACAGCCCAACCAGCTGTTACCAAACAGGTATGTAATGGCAGCTTGTGCGCAACACGGAGCTAGACTCATCAACTATTTCAGCAGGGAAAAAAGCAGAAGGTCCCTCTCCACTTCCAGCAACTGGCCTCCTATCAGCCTCTCCATGTATGCAGTACAGGAGAAAATCATACAGTCAGTCCCAATAAAGGGTGTTGTCTTTTCCTTCTCAATTTCTTTAACAATGTAAAGCATTATAATTCTCCGTCTCCATCTGTAACTGACCTTTTAAAGTTTTAAATCAGATACCTTGCAGGTATTCTTAGATGTTGAGTGACAGCCATTCTATCTTATCATTTGTCTCGTACTCTGATTTCTGCACTTTCTCCTTCATTTTCTCCCTTGTAATTAATGAACCGTGTATGATTTTATTGAGTATCTTACATAGTTTTTTTTTTCTAATTCTCCTAAGAAAATAAATTATTTGGTTAGGGAAGAAGAAAATGTAACATAAAATAAATTATGTAGCAAAGGTTTAAAAAGGTTACATTTTTCATTTCATCATTCATAGGAACTCATTTCTACTACTTGTCACTTAGAAATTAAGGAGTATTTAAAAAAGAAGAACAAGGCATATTTTGCTTTTTAATTTCTTTGCATGAAAATTCCTTGACTTATGAATATCTACCTGCCTGTAATTCTCTAACAAGTAATCACTAATAAAAATTCTCCAAACATCTATATTGTGACCATAGGAAAGGCAACCTCTCACCTATCTTTCAGTAACCTGGAAATGACAAATCAGTCCTGTATTTACTGAAATGAAGATTTTTGGTTGGATATAGGCCAATCAATATGAACTCCAACCAAATTCACATGGATGCACAGACAAGGCCGTCTCTCTTCCAGTGAACAGCAGGAGACCTGGACAGTGACCTAATTCCTGCCCGGATTGGGAAAAGCCACCAAATCCCATTCACTCTCCACTCACCTCAGCGTAAAAGTGAACTGACTTACTGTCAGCCAGCTGCAGTTGTGAAGTCAGTTCCACTATCCTTGCCATGTAGTGATTTTTAATTAAGTCTTCACGAGATTCCACATCTGGAACCTAAACAGAGCATACAGAATTAAGTAAATAAATGCCAGTGAAATGAAGCAGTTCTAGAAAAGATGGCCATCACTCTAGAAGAAGAAGAAAAAAAAAAGACGACATTTTGGACATTTTCATGTGAAACCTGATGGGGAATCATAGTTTCCCTACCCCTCAAAGAAACTTCAGACAAACCAGGTATTCCAAATTTCTCTTAATCAGCATCCTGCCTATGTCAGAACAAGGTTGGGGCTTCAAAAGAACAGAGGAGAAGTGAAGTACCGGGAGGCCCACTACCTCTGGGGCCATGTCCCTCCATCCCACTTTGATAAGCCACAAACCTGGCTTTCAAAATCTCCATCCGACACCTACATCCTCCTCTCAGTGGAAGAAGGCAGGGGAAAGGGAGCATTTACTGGAACCCCTAAAATCCAAACATTCGTTTTTTCCCCAAATTATCTTAAGACAGCTCTAACGCTCTTAAACACACTAACCAATTAAACTATTTCTGTAATGAACAGTTTATGGCCCATGTCCCAGACCAGTGTTTCTTCTAGTTACTCTAGCAATGGTACACTACGGAGTTTAGTTTAAAAATATATACAGAAGTTCAAGATTACCTAAAGTAAAAGGACAATAAGGAAATGAAAGAATTTACCAACCTACTGGAACTATATTTACCAGCTTGCCACACCGAGTGGAAAGCTGTAGAACTTCAGAGTTCCTTCAGCAGTTATTTATAAAGTTACATTTTATAATATTTCCAAACTCAAAAGCCAAATCTGACCTGGATTCACTCACTTGAGGGCTGGAAAGAACTTGCAAGCACACTGTTGGTCAAGGGCCTGAAAAGCCCTGCTCCCCAGCCTGACCACTGGGAAGGCTGATGCCTCCCGCCTCACGCAGGATACCAGCCAAGCTGATGGCCAAGCTCCCACCACACCTTGTCAAACTGCCAAGCCAAGTCATTCAATGAGGCAATTACAAAAACAGGCTATAATTTGTTGGTGACAGTTAAAATAGAACCAGAAAGAAAAGCAACATGGATCCATGGATGGAGGAGAAAAACACTGGCTCCACATTTGCTAGAACTGTTAGAAAACAATTTGACAAAGCTGACTTCTGCAGGACTTTGTGAACAAACACACAGCCAAATATTTACAAACAAACATGACGCCAAGCACACATTACCTCATTGTCAGATGTCCTGGTTAAAATCCCAATCTAGAACATAAGAGGAAAAAAAGCTTTAGAACAGACTGTTTTCACTTCCAACACAATAGCTGCAACTCTTGTAATCGCCTCTCTTCTCAGTTCACACTGTTTGTAAGTGCACTGGGAGTGCAGACCTAGAAGATCACCTGTATGGTCTTCTCCTGCCAGGAGGCTGTACCTACAGATAGCTAACTGCATTCACTACTTCCGTCAGCCAGTAATGGGTAACGATCACTATCCTCTACCGAAATCCTGTAGTCCTTTTCACTGAAACCCAACAAACTGCCTGGGAAGAGAGAGAGGAAGAACAGCTTTGACTCATCTTGTCACTTCTATGCCTATTTCCAAAGCAGTAGCCAAGAAGGGGTAAAGACAGTTTTATGGTGACCATAACAACTGAACATTCCAAACAGAAAACACAAATAACACTCTGCTGAAGTTCAAAAGGAGAAAGAAGAAATACACTTTTGATATAATGTTATGACATTAGTAAGTATTCATTTCAGATTTAAATTAATGAAAAAGAAAATGTAATTTCAGACATGTTAAAGTACTGCCAAGTTTTTTAAAGCTTGCTTTTGTGGATTAAGATTTCAAAAACAGATAGTCATGAATGAGGATTTCAGGTTATTGTCCAAAGTGGAAAGGCATGTGCTTGGGTACAATAACTTAAGGAAACGTGGAAACTCAGTTTCGGTGGATTCTGATACTCTCACAGCTGATACCCAATAAAGAGTGTTCACAGATTCTAAATCATCTCAAGAGTATTACTCTGAACGGTGAACCATGTATCAACTGAGTGTATGCTAATGAATGTCATGCCCACCTAGCTGTAAAAAGGATCGTTTATAAGACTTTTTTTTTTAAAGAACCATAATTTTCTACTCACTGACGCAGAAGTAGCAATTAGTCTTTCTCTTTTAGTTAAAAACTGTTTATGGTAACACGCCAATCATTTAATTTTATATATTCAAATATGACTACATTTGGCAAAAGAAACTCTGAACGTGCATCTAAATTCTGTCTCCCCACCCTTATCCCCTGACTCCCAGGTTACGGTTTGAGAATGTGTTGCAGCACACTGACCCACAAAGGAATGGTATTATATAAATGGAAGGAAAACCTGACGTAAATAATTTCAACATTGTCTCATATATATGGATGCTAATGGGAGTGCAAACTGATTCAGCCTTTTCAGAAAACAGTTTGGCATTAAAAGGTCAAGAAACTCTAAAACGTTCAGGCCTTTTGGCCTAGTGAACTCTAACCCTGAGAATACATCCTAAAGACATCATCTGAGATGCAGAGAAAACCTTATGCATAAAAGGAGATGGTATTTAAAATAGTAAAAATTATAACCAATGTCCATTTACAGGTAAACTAAGGTATATTTTATGTAGAATACTATGCAATCAACAACTAAGTTTATATAGATTTCTAATAATAGGATAAATGTTTGTGTATTCACATTACCCTAAAAGGTCTGAAATTTTATATAGCAATATCAACTGTGTGTGAAATTTGGCAGGAAAAATGTTAATGGTAGTTGCTTGGGTATTCAGGAGCATGTCAACTTTTTTCTTCTTTTGCCCTTCTGTAGTTTTTAATTATCTACAGTGTACATGTACTCTCTTTATACATAAAATATGTATTTAAAATTCTACGAGTGCTTTTTAATTCCAGCAAGAACCAGAAATGTGTATTATTCCGTGCTTTTCCTTTCTTGAGGTTACTGCCATCTTTTATTATGATAAACTGGCAGGTGGCTGAAAGCTCAAATTACACTATCAGGTATTTTAATGACAAATACTATGCATTCAACTATTGAAGCGCCATAGGGTTAGAAAGTATGTTTCTATCTGATGTAACTTTTTCAGCTCCAAGGTGCTTGAACCAAACTAATCTTCCGGGGGCTTGTAAGATGAGCTTCCTTAGTCAGTTAATTTTAAAATGGGCACAGACTTGCTCCTGACACCCAAAAGGAAGATGAGAGAACGGAAGGACACACTGAGCTGCGTACTTAGCTCAGTAAAGTTCACTAGGAGCAGGTGGGGGCAGGGGGCTAAAAGAAAGGCTGAAAAGGAGAAACATCAAGGAAGACAGAAAACACCATCTTTTTTTTTTTTTTTTAAGATTTTATTTATTTGACAGAGATAGAGACAGCCAGCGAGAGAGGGAACACAAGCAGGGGGAGTGGGAGAGGAAGAAGCAGGCTCATAGCAGAAGAGCCTGATGTGGGGCTCGATCCCATAACACCAGGATCACGCCCTGAGCCGAAGGCAGACGCTTAACCGCTGTGCCACCCAGGCGCCCCTCCATCGTTTTTTTTTATCTTAATGGTCTCTGTGCTGTTTTTGGCAAGAATCTGCCACTACAGGAGGGAAGGAGAGTTACATGGTGAAACCCTTCTGGCCTGAAATACTCTTCTCCTGCCTTGGACTCCTGTTCACTTTTGAAAGCCATTCATGTTACCTCTTCTGTGCCATGCTCCCTGAGCCCTCCAGCGGCCTCCTCTGTGACCCCACAGCACTCCACAGATGTCTACTCATGCTTGTGCTCCCTTAGATGGAAAGCTACAAAGACTGACTGTGAAAAATGAGAAGAGGCCCATCATGTCTTAGTTCTCTAATCCTAACCATCATAGACAATACCCAAAACTGGGGTTCACAGAAACTGCGGCACCTCAACTGTACCTGAAATCAGGGTTAGAATTCTGAATTCAGGAAAGTCAAGGAGAAAGAAAGAGGAGTTAGAAGGCAAAAGCATGTGAGTATACAGGTGATGGGGGTTATAGATGAACAGATACCAAAAGAAACAGCTTGAACAAAGACAGGGAAGCAAAAATGCAAAGAATGTTATCAGCGAAGAGCTCAGTTTGGCTTCGAACAAAGAAATGTAGAAGAGAGGGCAAGAAAGGTAGTCTGGAAAAGGTATCCACAGACCTCGAATGCCAAACAAATGAGTGGATTATATTCTATAGATACAGGGAGCCATCAGAAATCTAGAAACAAGAGAGTACATAATCAGTAATATACTCTAGGAAAATTACTCTGATAGCATCTTATGAGGTGGGTGGGAGGAAAGAGACTCTTAAGAGATGCAAACAGAAGAAATCAAGGCCATGTACACACATGCTAACTGGACAGACTACTTAAAGTAACAGTGACTTCCAAACTCACCAAACACAAACATATCATCACCACTCATGGCCCAATAGTGCTCAACACTAAAGGTTTCCCATGTCCCTGGAAATCCTTCTCACTTACATACCTAAGAACCATGCTTGCCATTGAAGATGTTCAAATAAAGACAGTCGTGAACTTTCAGCTATTGACATTAATGACTTAAATACACCAATACTGCCAACTCCCAGCACTTCAAGAAAGGCAAGCAATAAACAAATGAGTTTATGTCAGCTGATCTGTTTTCTGACACTGATCAGAGTACAAGGCCATGGTTAAAGGCGGGGGGAGGTATGGCCCCAGATACCTTGGATTCCATCCTAGTTCCGTAACTTATCAAGTGTGTGACTTCAGCTGCGTTATTTTACCTCTCTGTCCCCAGTCTCATCTACAAAATAGAGATATGATGGTACCCACAATCTTATGGGATCTATGTGAGGACTAGTTAACGTACTCAAAGTCCGCAGCACCATGGCTGGGGCATGATCACTACAGTCATCACTGTTGTACAAGCACTCTTCCTGGTCTAGTCTGGCCCAACCAGCGACTCTACTGCTAGTGCAAGTGAAAGCTGAGGGAAGGAACAGATGCAGGGAAGCCGAAAGAGAGGGGGGAGCAAGAAAAAATCAGACCAGAGGGAGAAAGGTCTGACCCAATCAGTGAGACAGACTCTGAAGGGAAATCCAAAGATGAGTGGTGGCGGGGTTGCACTTTCCCAGAAGGTACCTGAACAGATGTCAACATCCCGCTATGTGTGTTGAATGTGGCCCTAGGCAGTCAGTCCACTTCCCCTAGCCAGAGGCAACGTGCAGGACTCGTGTCTGGGACTCAGCCCTGTGATCAGCGGGTCACTATAGGATCATCCTGTGAGCATGGTGTCCACACAGGTCAAAACCCTAAGAAGTACAGTTTATGTTTTTTTGCTTTACTAAAAATTTTAATTCTTTTTTTCTCCCCATATTTTATTAAGAAAAGTTTCAAACACACAGAAAGTTGGGGGGAAAAAGTTTAAGAAATATCTGTATACCTGCCATCTACACTTAATAATTAACATTTTGCTGGGGCGCCTGGGTGGCACAGTGGTTAAGCCTCACGCTCAGGGCGTGGTCCCAGCGTTATGGGATCGAGCCCCACATCAGGCTCCTCTGCTATGAGCCTGCTTCTTCCTCTCCCACTCCCCCTGCTTGTGTTCCCTCTCTTAGGGCTGTCTCTATCTCTGTCGAATAAATAAAATCTTTAAAAAAAAAAAAATTAACATTTTGCTATATTTGGTTTATTTATCTGTATATATATATTTTTTTTTCTGAACAATCTGAAAGTAAACCGCACATATTACGATACCTTACCTAAGTACTTTGGCATTTATCTCCCCAAATTAAGATATTCTCCTAAATAATAGTACCAGTATCACATCTAGGAAATTAATAATAAACTGAGTTTCTGACACTGTTAAAATGCAATAGGATCTATATACATCTTGAAAATAAAAGCTGGTTTGTATGTTTCACTATCAGGGATGCCCTGAATCAGATGCAAGGTAAATCTGAGAAGGACCACGCCTTGCCCTTCCATTGCATCAGTGAGCTACAGGGAGAGTAAAGTCAAGCGCCTTAGGACAGGGCTTTCTAGAAGCACTACAGCTCACCCTAAGACCTTCAAGAAAGAAAGAAAATGTACCTAATAAGGCATATTTCTGATTATGAGGGTTTTTTCCCCTGTTTTCTTCTTTCCTAGATTTTCTAAATTTTTTTTTTACTATAGGCAGATTTTAATTAGAAAACTTTTCTTAAAGTAACTCTGAAGTTACTTGAAGTAATTAATAGCTCCAATATTGATGTTTCTTCACCTTCTCAATCACTGCAGTTAAAAATAAAGCAAGAAATATAAGATTGCAGGGGTGCCTGGATGGCTCAGTCAGTTAAGCAGCTGCCTTCAGCTCAGGTCATGATCCCAGGGTCCTGGGATCAAGCCCCACATTGGGCTCCCTGATCAGTGGGGAGCCTGCTTCTCCCTCTCCTGTTCCCCCTGCTTGTGCTCTCTCTCTCTGTCAAATAAATAAAAAATAAAATCCTTAGAAAGAAAGAAAGAAAGAAAGAAAGAAAGAAAGAAAGAAAGAAAGAAAGAAAGAAAAATATAAGGTTGCAAGATAACCTGATGGATTTCTGTATTATATGTTGTAAAGCTTTATACTTTCTAGGAACCATAGAATTCGTTTAAAATGGTATTTGTGGCCATTTCATGAAAAGGTAGATGAAATTCAAGCCCTTGGTCAGAACATAACCCCATATTACAAATGTTTCTATGGAAAAACAGAATAAACCTTTAATTTTACTTGCTAGATCTTTTCCAGGAATACAGTCCATCCTCACCATGGGGAAGTCTCATGTAAAATCAAAGGAAATATAACGGAATAGCTTTTTGAAGGAGGCATCCTGCTTGCCACTAGCTCTTTCTAGAACATGTGGATTATACCTGTTTTACACTGACATTTTACTTATTTATTTATTTATTTATTTATTTATTTATTTTTATTCATTCATTCAAGAGGCCGGACAGATGGAGAATCAGTGAGAGAATCTCAAGCAATCTCCCCATTGAGCACAGAGCCTGATGAAGGGCTCGATCCCACGACCCTAAGATCATGACCTGAGTCAAAATCAAGAGTCAGCGGTGCCTGGGTGGCTCAGTCGTTAAGCGTCTGCCTTCTGCTCAGGTCATGATCCCAGAGGCCTGGGATAGAGCCCTGCATTGGGCTCCCTGCTCAACGGGAAGCCTGCTTCTCCCTTTCCCACTCCCCTTGCTTGTGTTCCCTCTCTCACTGTCTCTCTCTCTCTGTCAAATAAACAAATAAAATCTTAAAAAAAAAAAAAAA
>NW_024426774.1:69067995-69071545 GCF_017311325.1 Ursus maritimus
AAAAAAAAAAAAAAATCAAGAGTCAGATGTTGACTGACTCACCCAGGGGCCCCTCACTGACTTGTAATTTAGACGGTTAACACCAAACACTATGTTAAGTTCTTAACAACTGGCATTAAAAAAAAAAAAGAAGACGACACTTACCAGACTGGTGCTTTGAGCAGGCTCCAACACAGCCTTGGCTGAGGCTTCTTCCTGGCCCGCCACATTGACCCCCGTGGCATTTTCCTGGGCCAGCCCGAGGCCCTGCCCACTGCTCGTACTCCTCAGCTTATCTGCAATTCGCTGGTTTTCTTTCTCCAGCTTGATTTTGGCTAACTGTGCTTCCAACATCCAATGTTCTTTTTCCTGTTCCAGTTTAGAGATCTTTTCCAAACTCTGCTGAACCTTGAAAAGCAATAGAGTTCTGCACCTTAGAGGATGATGCAGATAAAACTTAGTGGCTCAAGAAAGGCTTCACAGAACATCAACCCCCAACTACCTCCCAGAAGTAAAAACAAAAAAGCCTGATTGCTAAACAGGGAAAAGGAAATACTGAACAAGATACAAAAAGCACAACCAGAAACTGAGAAAGTGGAGAGTAAAATTTAAAATCTCTATTCATCAAAAGATATCATTAATAGAGCGAAAAGGAAAGCCACAAAATGGAAGGCATCTGCAAAGCATGTATCCAACAGAGGACTACTATCTAGAATATAAAGAATCTTCTACAAATTAGTAAGAAAAAGATAGACAACCCAGTAGAAAAATAGGGGAAAAAAAAAAGACCTGAACAGACATTGAACAAGACTAAAAACATGAAAAAGAAGGTATTCAATGTCACTATCAAGAAAAAGCAATTTAAAACCACCCACATGACTACAATTAAAAAGACAGAAAATACAAAGGTGGGCGTATTTGTGGAGCAAATATGCAACTACCATCTAGTGCTGGGAGGACTGGAATTTGGGACACACACTTTGAAAAACTGGCTGGATCTTTAAAGCTGACAACATCATACCCTACGTCCCAGCAATTCTACTTCCAGGTAGATAGAACAGTGCGCATGTTTACCAGAAGACATGTGTAAGGACGCTCACGGTAGCACCAGGACAGCCAAACACCTGAAACTACCCAAATACTCATAGGCAGTAAAAAAGAGTAATGCCTATTCACACAGTAGAATACTAAACAACAATGAAAATGGACAGATTAAGATTACTAACATGGATGAGTATTACAAACATGTTGGATAAAAGAAGCCAGACCTGAAAAAATACATATTATATAACCTCATTGAATGAAAAGTCCATTTACCGAACTTTCCACTAATCTACTGTGCTAGGATGCAGGATGATGGTTCTCTTTGGGGGAAGGGAAAGTAATAACTGGAAAGGAGCATGAGGAAGGCTTCTGGCAATTTTTTTTTAAAGGTATATCTTACATAAAGAAATGTTCTTTTAAAAAGCTTTTATCTAGGTGCTAGTCACATCAGTATGTTTTCTTGTGAAAATTCACTGAGATATACAGTTGGCCCTTGAACAACCCAGGTTTGAACTACATGGATCCACTTACACAAGAATTTGTTTCAATAAATACAGTACAGTACTATTAATGTATTTTCTCTTATGATTTTCTTAACATCTTTTCTCTAGCTTACTTTATTGTAAGAATGTGGTATATAATACACATAATATATATGTATTAATCAGCTGTTTATTTCATTAGTAAGGCTTCCAGTCAACAGTAGGCTATTAGTAGTTAAGTTTTTGGGGAGTCAAAAGTTATACATGGATTTTCGACTGCACGGGGAGGAGGGGGTGTCAATGCCCCAAACCCCCACATTGTTCAAGGGTCAACTATACATTAACTATTTGTATGCTTTTTTAAAGTATGTTATACTCTATTCAATTAGTATAAAAAATTAATTCTCAGGACAAATAAAAGCTTGAGAATTACATGAAAATAAAAGCAAGCTTACAGTGAATTCCAAATGCTTTACCAACTATCATGTTGAACAATTACCATGCAGCAGACACTGTTCATGGTACTTTCCTGCCATTATCCCACTGAAGCTTCACAGTCCTTCAATTCTCATTTCTCAAAGAGCAGACTAAAGCTCCCAGCAGCTGAACCACCTGCTAAGCCAGCAAATGGCAGAGCAAGGATTTGGGACTCCATCTGTCTGGCTCACAACTCTGATTCTTTTCACTGTATCACACTGCCTCCCCTTGGCTCAATTAATCCTTACACGACCCTGAAAGGCAGATATTATCCTCACTTCAGAGAGGCAGGAAGTGACGCCTGGAGTGCTTATCAGACTAGCCTGCAGCTGGTCAACCATGGCCTGGGAAAAGCAACAGCTCTGAAGCCAGACAGCTCTTCCCACTTACTAGCTACCTTGGGTAAAAGCTGCTTCATTTCTTTGAGCCTTACTTTCCTTACATAAAATAAGAAGAAAATTGAAAATCAATTTTTAAAGTATTCTCCATTTGATTGTTTATGCCAGGAATTCTTGTTTTTCGGGAATTACTCTCTGAATTAAATTTTCAGTTCCAACATCCCAGCATATTGATGTTGAAAAGATAAGTGATATCTGCCAGCATAGACAAAATAAAGTCTCAGGTGAATTTATCTGCAGTCTCTTTTAAGATAAATACTTACAAAACTTAAGGCTAGCCTGCCGTTGAAGGGAATAAGTCTCTGACAAAAGCTAAACCACTGTCAGTGGGCACCAACTTCTGGAAAAGTCAGTCCCTCGTACCTCCACCTAGCCCCCAAATTCAACTGACCAACTGACTGAACATTGGAAATGTTTCATTACTGATCATTTGAGAAATAAAAATAAGTCAGAGTCTCTAGCTCCCTCCCCTTTTTTGCCTTATTATTCCTGACATTTAAATCTAGTGCCTAGAGAAAAAAAGAATCACTGTGTCCCAAGTGTGTTGCTATTACTTTAGTGGCAACCACAACACCAACTGAATCAAGATGACTTATTTAAAGTATCAACAAACATTCTTCAATGAATTATACTTATGGTGCTTTTTAGCATGTGTTAAACCATTAATTTTACATGTTTACTTATATAGCCTCTTAAATTGTTCTATGTTAAAAGCCTTCTGCAGGGGATTTAACATTTATGCTCTTTTAACAAGTAGCATGATTTGCCAGGTGCCATACCTGTTGCGCAAGGCCTTCTCGACTTTCCGTAGAGCTAAGAAGGACCCGGCGGTTTGCCAGTGCTTCTTCGTAAGGCACAGACTCCAAGAGTGGCTACGGAAAAAGCATCATAAGAATTCAAGAAAAAGATCATATCATTCCCTGATCCCACCACACAAATAAGAATGCTAAATGGGGCTCAATAATAAATTCAGATATATGCCAACATACACTTACTTCCTTTACTAATATGACCAGGAACTTTTTTAAAGAAAAATAACGAAGAAGGACTTGTCATTCCAGTTATAATCTACACTACCTAAAACCACAGGGACTTGTACCGAATACCATATGATTTCACTTCTATGAGAAATCTAAACAACAAAACAAATTAAAAAAAAAAAAAAAAAAA
>NW_024426774.1:69071555-69083755 GCF_017311325.1 Ursus maritimus
AAAAAAAAAAAAAAAAAAACAGGGGCGCCTGGGTGGCGCAGTCGTTAAGCATCTGCCTTCGGCTCAGGGCGTGATCCCGGTGTTCTGGGATCGAGCCCCACATCAGGCTCCTCCGTTAGGAGCCTGCTCTCCCTCTTCCACTCCCCCTGCTTGTGTTCCCTCTCTCGCTGGCTGTCTCTGTCAAATAAATAAATAAAATCTTTAAAAAAAAAAAAAAACAGGCACAGAAAACAATCAGATGGCTGACGGGTGGAAGGGGAGTGGGAGGATGGGCAAAATAAGGAAAGGAGATTAAAAGGTACAAACCTCCAGTTATAAAATAAATAAGACAGGGATATGAATGCACAGCCTAAGGAATATAAATTATAAATAACAACTTTGTACGGTGACAACTGGTAGCTAGACTTATCTTGGTGATCACTTTGTAATGTATATAAATGCTAAATAACTATGTTGTACACCTGAAATCATATAATATTATATGTTACTTACATCTCAATTAAAAAAAAAGCAGATTGTCAGGAGATGGGGCAGAGAAGCAGGAGTAAAGATACTAAGGGACATTGTCTTGACCATGATTTCAAGGGTGTAGGCATATGCCAAAACCTATCAAATTGTATATTTCAAATAAAGGAAGTTTGTGTATGCCAATTAAATCCCCAATAAAACTTTCTAAAACAAACCAAAAAAACAGACAAAAGAAGATGACAGAAAATCTAGAAACAGACAAAAGCATGGACAAAAATGTATTATGTGATAAACGGTGCATTTTTTTAAGTCAATGGAGAAAGGACAGACTGGATAATGCTGTAAGGACAACCAGTTAATAATTTAGAAAAATACCTATTTAGATCCCTGTTTCACACCTATAACAGAATGAATCCAAGATGGATTAAAGACTTGAATTTTTAAAATTTAGACCACGAAAATAATGGAAGAAAATGTAGGTGAATATTTTTGTAATCTTGAAAAGTACTCCAGCTGAGAATCACCACCACAAAGAAAAAGACTGCTTTAATGATATAAAAGTTAAAACTTTTATCTTAAAAAAATACTACAGCAAACTTGGGGGGGGGGGATACTTCCAACACAGACACACAGGATTAACATTTTTACTATAAAAAATTTTTCAAAAAATAAAATTCTTAGTATAATGAGCTCTTTCAACCCTGATTAGGAACATCTAGCTAAAAATAGGTCAACAATGAACAGAGAATTGACAGAATGAATACAAATGATAACTTTATGAAAGGACGTTCCACTTCGATAAGCAAAGAAATGCAAATTAAAATAACACTAAGAAACCTCTTGTCTCTGAGATGGATAAATATTAAATTCATGGGTTAAATTTATACTTCTACTGCTGGTAAATTATAAATAGGTAATCTTCTGAAGTGTAGTCTGGAAGATATGTGCCAAAATATGAAAGCTTTACAGACTTTGAACCAGCAATTCCATTTTGGGAAATCAATCTTAAAGACATAATTAAATTAATTAGACAAATATAGGGAGATAGGTAGCCTTATACATGACCAGAAGTGTAAAACAGTACAGTTACTCTTGAGGGCAATTTGCAATAAATATTAAAATCTAAAATGTACAAACCACATGATCTAGAACATTCTACTACTCAATATTCCATACATGTGCCTGAGGCATTTACAAAGTTATCCACTGCAGTATTATCATAATAGTAAAAAACTGGAATGAACCTAAATGCTCACCAAAAGGGAATACCTAAATGAGCCACAGAATATCCATATTACAGAATTCTATGCTGTATTTAAAAGGAATATAGTAGCCACCATTTATAATGATACAGATCTCAAAAACATATTTTTTAATTTTATTCCTTTTTTTTTAAAGTATAACTGATGAACAATATTACATTAATTTCAGGTGTACAACATAATGATCGGTAATTCCATACATCTAAAACATTTTAATTTTTTTTAAAGTTTATTTATTTTTTTAGTAATCACTACACACAATGTGGGGCTCAAACTCATGACCCTGAGATCAAGAGTTGAATGCTCTTCCAAATGAGCCAGCCAAGCATCCCTAAAATATTTTAGATGAAAAAATCTAGTTGCACAATGAAACATGCATTTAGGTTAAAAAAAGAAAGAAAATTCTATTTATTGTATATTGTCTATAAGTTTATATAGATGCATGTAAATGTTCCAAACTAATTACTGTAGTCACCTCTGGAGAGAAAGTGGAATTACGGACTGCACTTTACCTGTAACAGTCTAATGAAATATAAGAATGTGTTTATTATGTATTACATGTAACTAAAAGTTTTAAAAAATAAGGGAGAAAGGTAAAAAACAAATGCACAAAGTTGTAAGTGCAAGAATATCTACTGTAGCTCTGCTGTAACAGTGAAAAATAAAAAACAACTAAATATCCATGAGCAATGGATTGATAAGTTAAATTATCACACATTTACAGAATGAAATATTATAACAACTTATATTTATAGACATATATTATTTGATATTTAAAAATCACAATTTTTATATCTACAATTCACTAAGAGGAAAAAAACATTCTGAAACAATGTATGGGGGCACCCGGGTGGCTCAGCTCGTTAAGAGTCTGCCTTCGGCTCAGGTCATGATCCCAGGGTCCTAGGATCGAGCCCCGGGTCGGGCTCCCTGCTCAGCAGGGCGTCTGCTGCTTCCTCTCTCCCTCCCTCTCTGGCCCTCCCAGCTGCTAGTACACTCACTCGCTCCACGAATAAATAAAATCTTTAAAGTAAATAAATAAATAAAACTGTATGTATTCAGATACACTTTGCTTTTTATAGCATATAAAAGCATGTGTTTCCTTGTGCGTGTGCACACATGCACTAAAATTCTTTTGGATACAGATATACTTCTAACAAAGTTCATGGAAGCTACCTCTGAGTGGTGGGATTTGGTGCAACTATAATTTTCTTCTTCATGTACTGCTGTATCTTCTGATTTTATTTATTTATTTATTTAAATTCAATTAGCCAACACATAGTACATCACGAGTTTCAGATGTAGTGTTCAATAACTTATCAGTCGAATATAACACCCAGTGTTCATCACATCAGGTGCCTTCTGATTTCTTTCTGCAATGACCTTGTATTCTTATATTCAGGAAAAAATTATAGATGTATTTCCATTTTTTTATGTTTCTACAAGTTTGAGATTTCTGAAGTTTGATACTTACTGACTGCCTGGCTGCCTCATTCTAGACACTCCTACCAGATACCTGGGGACATGAGTCCAGCATGGCCTATGCACAGATCACATGTTAAATGAGATTTGGGTCTCTGTCACCTTCTCCTTCCCAAAGACCTCCCCCAATACCCACCAACCACCCGTGCCCCCAGTTGTGTAAAATCTAAACAATATGAACTGTGCAAAGACTCTTGCCATTCTCCGGAATGATTCCCAATTTTTCCTCTGATATAAATTCAACAGCAGCACAAACCTTTCTCAGAGCCTTCATGTAGGCAGCAGCTTTTTTCTTGTACTGCAGCATGCATTCAGCTGAGAGAGGACTAATGAAGCCACTCGCTGCCTTAGGCCCGTAGCTCAGAGAAGCAATGAAGTAGTCCACGTTGTTGCTGAAGAAAGATGCGATCTAAATCAAGTGTGACAAGAAGACAGATTTTGTTTTGCAATAATATATCTAACATATATATCTAATAGTTTTCAGAGCGGAGTTAAAGGTGCTGAGAATGGAAAAGAAATTTCAACACCTGCCCCAAAGCTCACATTTATTTATTTGTGGAGAATACCTAGGGCGATGATTTGTAATAAAAAGACAGTACCAGTAGAAAGATTGAGACCAGACTTTCGACAGGCCTTAACGTAAACAATTTCTATTCTTCCTGAAAACCAAGACTAATTCTGGTTTATTCTGTAGACGATGTCCATGAGCTATTTACCTCATTAATTTCTGCCACTACTCTCAAAACATCCATGTGTGGATTTATACGTTCTATTCGTATTTTAACTTTGAATGCTTCAAATTCCAACATGAGACATGACACAGCATCTTGGAATATGTTCACTCTATTTAAACTTAATTCTGCAAATCTCAATTTGTGATTTACACATATAATAAAGACTAGCAATTTAGCAGACCCTGTCATTAACAGATTTAACCTGTGTTAAATCTGTGTAAAAGGTCACGAAGATCCATGACTGAGCCATGACTTTGAATCCATAGTGCTGTATGAAATGGTGATATAAATAAAAATGTCTGAGAGGGTTATTAGTCAGAAAAATTAAAGTGTTGGATACATTAAAGAATATCCTATTTTGATAAATAAGAAGTGACTTATAGAACAAAATATCCTACACCTTGGCAGAAACTGCTTAAAAAGTAAGCAATGAATCACACTAATGATCTGAAAGGTTTTATTTTTCACCATTTTACTATGTCGAATGAAATTCTATACTAGGTAGTATTCAGGAAAATAAAGGATTCTACAACTCTTGAGTCTTATATTCCTTGTAAACGACATGGAGGGTTTGCGTTTTAGGTCACTGCAGTATATGGTGAGGTTTATTTTCTTTCCTCTTTCTAATATTTCTACATGTTCTAAATGTTCTTCAATATGCATATGTTACATCTTCTTACTGGGCTTTTAAAAATTATAAACTACAAAATTTAGTTTAATTGAATCACATTAGCCAAGTATTAAGCTGCCACCGACTAACATTAGTTCAGATACTTATTTCAGTTAAAAACCATTTACAAAAATTTCGGAATGACAATTGTAGACCTGTCCTTGAGACAACATTTTAAGGTTTCAGGTAAAGCAAATCTAAAAACAGCTGTGAAGGATCTACGCATTCAATATTTCAGAGTTTTTATAAAAGTTGAAAAATGCAGAGACTCCTCTAAAATGCCCATGTTTTCTTTTTCCAGAATTTTTCGTAACTGAATCAAAGTTAGAATCATCTTCAGAAAGCTACAGCACACCTATAGATGCAAGCGTTCAAGAGGGGGCAGCAGGGATGGTCTTCTGGCTGTAGGCACAGATCTGTGAGCTGACAGAACCTAAAGATAACACCTTTTAATGATGGCCCCGAGCTCTAGCAAAGTGTCACAAAGACCAGTCTGAGTCTGGGAAAGATGACACTGAATATATAATACGATCTGTGATCACTTTTGATTAGCTTAGTTACCTGAAAAAAAAAGTGTTTCTATAATAGGCAACCTGTCAGAAAAATAATGCTATATAAACACAGATTGAGAAATTAGTTTGCATCTGCTTAAATAAATGGGCTAAGGTAGCTCTGAATACAGTCCTTCAAGTTACACATATATGGGTAGTTCTCAGGGAAAGCTGAATCAGGAAAAGCACATGAACACATACTAAGAATGTGACAACTGCTGAAACCAGAATATACAAGAGAGACTTTTCAGAGAAAATGCATTTTGGTCAGTTTATAATAATAATTAAGTGCTTAATGACCCAAATAATCATGATCTAATATTAATGGTTCAATGAAAAGACACATGTTGAAGTCACCTTAGAAGAGCTTGCTAAGAAACAAAACCACAGAAGTAGCACTGTGACAAGTATTAATAAAACAAAAAGCTAGGAGGGAAAAAACCAAAATATTAAGGATTTATTGGCTCTTTTTATAGAAGTTCCCAATTTCTATAAAGCAGACATTCGATATACACAAAGATGTATACTGATCATCAAATATCTCCCTAAAAAATAAACCGTGAGTGATCTACTTACTCATCATAAATACTAAACAATCGCTCCCATACTGCTTTAAATATTGGGTAGGGAGAAAGAAAAGGGAGACAACTTTATTTTACAAAAAAGTCTGGTATTCCAAAATCCTTTTACAGATTAATTTTCCTATGTCATTCAAGGAAAAAAAAAAAGGAGCTTACTTAAGAATTAAATTTAATGTCACTATAAACCAGAGAAAACTTACCTTTCCTGCTGCATTTGTTAATGCTACTACTGATGACAGGATACAGTCATTAGTTGTAATGAGCTTCTGTGTTGCTGTTGGAAGTTCATGCTCTATTGTAGCTTTCTGACTGTAATGTTTAGAAATATCTATAAAAGCAATCAAATGAAAACTCTTACTATCCATATACAAGTTGCACACAACTTACACAGTAAATCTGAACAACAACAAAAAATGGTCCCAACTCTATCAGGATTGTCTTGAATATGAATTAGGTCACAATCCATGTGGAAAGAATAGAGACAAGTGAGGGTCTCTTAACACCATCCTGGTGTCTCTATTACAGCCACCAGCTTGTGGCTCTGATTATCCCTTATTTGAGTGTCTGCCCTTCTTCTAGTGCTGGGTAAATGACCCTGACCAGTATTTACCAGTTAAAAACGCTGTTTTGGTAGTCTGGGCAGGCACAGAAGAGAATTTATCTTGTACTCCTATAAGCTAACCATGAGGCTGGAACAGAACGACCAACAGAGGCACAATGTCCCGCAATCCTTATTGGACTGTAGCTAGTTTGCTAGTACACACCCTAACTAACACTGACAAGGGTCTGTACAGCCACACCAGGACTGAACATTCTGGTGCCTGGCTTCACGGGCCACTGCCCCCAGTCCCAGAATATTACAACAAAGCCTGTGGTTAGCAAAGCACAGGGGAGAGACTTAAATATAAAAACGTTAAAAGAAATTGCAGTAGGTGAAACTGGTCAAACAACTAAGCTTGGGGTTTTCTGGGTCTCTGGGAAAGAATGATTTTGTCCCGGAAATAAGGGATAATGGAAGAATTCTTAAGATGACACTGATTTACAAGGAAGGGTAATTATATTTTTAAATAATAAAGTGTTCACAATTCATTCTCCTCTGAATTTTTTAGAATACTTCAGGTACAAAAGCATGAATTTCATTGCCAACAAGGCTAAAAATAAATCACAAAATACAAAAATTAATTTTTATAACAGGTGTGTATGCAGAGAATTGCATTTATTCAGAACCAAGGAATCTAGTTGATTTTAGACTATGGATAATTAAAAAGAAATAAGACTAGTTAGAAAGAAACGGCATTTGAGATTTAACCTTATATGATCATGATATTTTAACACAAAATCACTGTTTTATGAGTAGAATTATTTTTACTAAAATTTTATAACTGGGAATTGTTTTATTTATATATTTAATATACATATATATGTAAACTGTAATTTAAGATAATTTTAGATTCAAAGAAAAGTTACAGAGGCTTTCTGTATACCCTTTAGCCAGTTTTCCCTACTGTTAACACCTTACATTACTATGGTACAGTTGTCACAGCAAAGGACCCAAATGATTGGTATATTACTATTATGTTTATATTTTTAAAAATAAATGATTATCCTCTACATATTCCTAAGATATGCAAGTGAATAAAAATTCAATTGGAACACTGAACATTTTTTTTAAGACATTTTAGAGAGAGAGGGAGAGCAGGGGAGAAGGAGAGAGAGAAACCTCAAGCAGACTCCTCACTGAGCACAGAGCCCAACAAGGGGCTTGATCCCAGGACCCCAAGTTCACAACCTGAGCCGAAATCAAGAGTCGGACGCTTAACAGACTGAGCCACCCAGGCGCCCCACTGAACGTTTTTATATACTGAACTTGGTAGCCCTTAACAAAGACATTTTCTTTCTACACACCGCAGAAAGTTGTCACTATTTTACTGGAAGTACACAAAGCTTCATACACCTTAGTTGGCAGGTGATCTTAGGTGACTCGTAGATGACTGAGATACTTATGAAAGTCATACAGTACTATGAACACTGACATGGTTTCCACTGGAATGGTGCCTCTGTTGTTTGACAGTAATAATTTTCCTGATCCAATTGTTTACTCCTTATTGAGTCCAAATATTTCAATTATTTAGGGTGTTCCTTGACATTAAATTTTAAAATCCAAAAAGAACAAAGAAACCACGTGACCTAGGCCAGAGATTTTTCTTTCTCTTTTTTTTAAGATTTATTCATTTGACAGAGAGAGCTCACACAGGCAAAGGAAGAAGCAGACTCCCCGCTGACCAAGGAGCCCGATGTGGGGCTCGATCCCAGGACCCTGGGATGATGACCTGAGCCAAAGACAGACCCTTAACCAACTAAGCGACCCAGGCGCCCCGAGATTTCTTTTTATGTTTCCTATGAGTCTACCTGCTTTAGACCTGAGACTAAAAATCAACAATTCTCACTTAGAATTCCTTTGTTAAAAGATTAATTCATTCCTGTTTTAAATCCATGTAGGATAGACAGTTTACAATCTCTAGCTCTCTTTTTACACTGACACCTGCCTGCCTGCTTTCTAACTCAGATCAAGCAATTATTCAGGGCAAAGCAGGAAGGGAAGAGGTTTGAGAGTTATCTGAAACACAAAGCTTCCTCTGTTAATGCCAGCTGATGGTCACTCTGAGTATCTCTGAGAGATACACAGCAGTCTTCCAAGCTAGGTAAGAAAACAAATTTGAACTGTAAACCTAGTAATGGGACCCCATAATCTTGCCAATCACCCTTCATGTTTCCCAATATTCTCTCTTTACATTATGTGTGTAAGGACAGAAACAAGTGGAGGCACTAAGGGAGCTTGGGCGGCGGGGACAGACTCTGATCCTCCCATAAGTTTCATCAGCTCATGCCTCAAATAACAGTAACATTCTTTGATTTGGACCACTTGGTGTCCTCTTAATCTTATGTAAGGTATGAATAAAAGCATCTGTATAGGGGAGCCTGGCTGGCTCAGTTGGTGGAGTGTGCAACTCTTGATCTCAGGGTTGTAGGTTTGAGCCCCATGTTGGGTACGGAGATTACTTAAAAAAAGAGAAAATCTTTAAAAAAAAGCATCTATATACAATTATAGATAAATTAAAACAGAAATATAAATAAAATCAAGATTTTTTTTAATGTAAAGGAAGCTTTAAGACCCTTCTCACTGGACAGCTACCCTCTACTGCTGTAGCCCCTTCTTTATAGGAATGCAAGAAAAACCACTAGAGAGAACAAATCATAGTATTGGCACAGCAAACATTTAGAAAATAAAACCAAAAAAAGGTGGCGACAGAACTACCTATGGTTTCAATGGCCCAGTTCTAGGTTAACTAAAGTTCTGGAAGAAAAGACCACAGCTAGGTCTGAACTCCCCAAACCAAAAGCTGCACAGGAAAAAGGCACCAGGCCCTCAGGTTCTCCGCACACGAGACTAGTTCTGCTGGGTTGGGGCTGACTACTGTCACCTGCCACCAAGACCGTCTATTTAAGCTGTGATTCCTGCAGTCAGGGCTATCTCCAAAAGTACAGCAATTTTTAAAATTCCTTATAATTGAAGACAAGCCACAAAAAGGCCCATTCTCCATACTGAATGGTAAGATGGTGCTAGGTGAGACTGTTGGCACTAAATATGAATGATTCCCAGTGCCATAGGTTACATGCCAATCTATAGAAGGGCCTGAATATACCCACCTTGTACATGCTTTCCAACACTCGTTAAGTTTTTTAAAATTATTTTCTGTGAAACTAGTAACTGGTCCCTAATTGTTACCTCCATACCACAATAAATAATCTAGGCTATTATTAATCTGGGCTATTTCTGAAAACTGCTTCTGCCCTTTTCTCCTTCCCCTACCCCAACTGTCTTCAAAAAGAAAAGAAAGGAAGAAAAAACCTAAAAGCCATGCAGACCTATAGATTAGAAAGTCAACACAAAATCACAGTTAGCTAAGAAGCGTAGGAAATGTCCTTCAGCCGACTATATTCTTAGTCTGTAGCAATTAAACACTGACCAAAGCTTAAAACCAGACCCTCACTTCTCAAGGTTCCCTGAACAAAATAGGACTTAAAATGGGCACTTTAAACATAAAAATGCACAGGATGGTGGAAAGGTAGTACATTCTTTCTTGGAACTTTAAACCCTGGTTTCCTCAATTCCTTCATGCTTGGGCTGTAACAAGTGTGAAGTATTTTGCTAAATGCCTCTGAATAGCATGTCTGGCTTGATAAAATTCACACACCTGCCTTAAATCAGTGCAATGCATTTTTGGCTAAACTACTGTGCACAAGGGTTTCTCTTCAGCACTTTGTTTACCTTCAGAAACGAAGCAGATGGAAAAAGCAGACGGCAGTGAGCTGTGCACTTCAACAGAAGCCAAATGCTACTAAGCCTTTTTCTGGGGTCTATTAGCCTTGGCAGTATTTGTTTAAATCTCATTCGGGCAGATCTGAGAAAGTAAGATGAAGGTTTTCAGCTTATTTATGTTCTTTTCAAACCTCACCTTTCATGACATCATGAAATCCATGCAGAGCAGCACCAACGTTTGTTAAGACCGAACTGTAGTTTGTCTGAAGGAGTCCATCTGGCTCTGTACCTAGGAAACCAAAATCACAAGCCTAAGTATTTCCCCAGAAGACTTCTTCGCCTGAAAAATTGACAGCCCAGCCTCTTCCTCCACTTTTGGGAAGAGAGAGAATAAAGACTGCCTGTGATGTGTTGGAAATAGTGGCTCCTGAAATCTTTGCAGACACATTCAGATATAATGGTGATAAATATAGACACAGTCAACTGATTTGCATTATCCACATCCACATTTTTAATGGTTAAGAATCAAAATTAAATTGTTAAGTAGTATTACATACTTCATGATTCTTTTTGAAATGAGTTCATGAATTTCCACCTTGTTACTACAGAACACATTTCTCAATTTCTTCTTTCCCCACACATTATTTGCTGAACCTCACTAAAAACACCATTATTCAGAGTTCCACTTCTGACATGACAGCATGAGCAGCTCCACAGATCCACTCCGCCAAAAAACTGGTGAAAATTATTTTATTTAAAAAGATTTATTTATTTGAGAGAGGGAAAAAGAGAGCATGAGAGAAGCAGAGGAGTGGGGAGGCGCGGGTAGGGAGAAGCAAACTCCCACTGAGCAGAGAATTCGACATGGGGCTCCATCCCAGGACCTGAGCCGAAGACAGATGCTTAACCAATTTGAGCCACTGGGTGCCCCCGAAAATTATTTTATAAGCAACCATTTAAGACTCTGGAAATGATCCTAAGTGCATACAGCAAATGAAGAACATTTACTTTAGAAGATCTTTTAAAAACAAAGGGATAAAAAAAAGAAAAAAAAATCTTTAACGATTCAGTAAGAACGGCCAGAATCTGTGGTATTTGAACAAAGACCCATTCCCACCCTCCCCTCACCAGCTCAGTAAGCTAAAAATCCCACTCCAGACTGGTGAGGCCGAGAAGACAGCTCTCCTCTAACTGCCAGCTGGAGGGCTGCATTTCTCCCCTTGTCCCCAGCTACCTGTTGCTAAAGCTAAGTTTGGGCTGAGTACGCTGAGAGGTGGGGGTTCTTCCACCCAGCCCCAACTCGTAGGATGGAGGCTCTACCCCAAGCACAGTACTGCTGAGAACACTGGGGTTCTCCATACATACCCTTGCCCCAGCTCATTTTAACCACACTGAAAAAGGCAAGCCAAGGAGACCAGAGGCTGCGGCACTACCCACTCTTGGCCAGCACTCAGCCACTAAAGCAAGAGTGGTACTCTGAGAAGTGCATCGTGGTCCCCATCTCCAGCACCAGAACCATGGCTCAGAGATTTAGCCCAAGGCAGGCATAGGCCTTATAACAGAAAACTCTGAATCTGTTCCCAAATGAATTGATTTCATTCTCAACAGAGTATGGAAAAGTTCAAGTCTAAAGGTGCTCTCAAAAATAATGGAGCTTGTGGTGAAAGCAGTTAACAGTTAATTGGTTGATTCATTAAAGATGTAAGTTAAACTGTAGGGTGGCTGGTTTACCAGAGGAAAAAAACAGCTAAGAAGAGCCCTCCTGGGGTCATAACAAACCTCAAACACTGATCTCAAAAACTATACCCATAAAGAAGCCCAAATTCAACTGGATCATCTGTGGAGAAATTTATGCCCCCAAGGCATTATTAAAAACAAGACAGCAGTCAGCCAGCAATCAGTGGAGCTTATCCTTGGTAAGATTAAGAAACAAAACAGGGGCGCCTGGGTGGCACAGCGGTTAAGCGCCTGCCTTCGGCTCAGGGTGTGATCCCGGCGTTATGGGATCGAGCCCCACATCAGGCTCCTCTGCTATGAGCCTGCTTCTCCCTCTCCCACTCCCCCTGCTTGTGTTCCCTCTCTCACTGTCTGTCAAATAAATAAATAAAATCTTAAAAAAAAAAAAAAAAAA